>NW_005357451.1:1929272-1952787 GCF_000412655.1 Myotis brandtii
GGCGCCCCGGGGGAGGTTTCAGCCTCAATCTCTAACCGTCCCCATTTTCTAGGAGTTCTCTGTCTTTCCTGGCTGCAGACTGTCTCTCAGCTGAATCTCCTCTGCTTATTCGGCTGTATGCTACCCGTTTCAGCTGCTCGCCCTTATCTTCTCTGGGACAAAGCACCAACACGTCCGTCTAAACCTCCGCCATTTTTTCTCTCCAATTCACAACTTTGGTCCCCACTGAACACTCATATTTGTGATGACAGATTTTACCGGTGGAGCATAAATAAAATGGAAAGCTGTTGGAATTGTAGTTGGTACCCACCACAGCTGGAGATGGAAAATGGATTATGATCGCTTCGCTTTGCAAAACGTGTCTGGCGTCTCAGGGAGGAGGTTTCTTACTTTTTAGTTAAGCTTGTTTTGTTTTCCCTATAAGCATTTTGATAAACTATACCCTCATAAGCAATATTGAGACATTTTATGTTTTTCTCTCTACCTAATACCTCCAGAACTTGACAACTCTCAGTAAGTAAATATTTTCATGTCAATATATTTGTTTGCATAAATCCAATAAAAATCTGTTCTCTTTATAATAGGACACATAAAACCAGGTTCCAATTGTGGTTTTGATAACTGAAACAGTTAGCTAATATTTTTTCCCCGGGGTCGTGTCTTGCAACACCAAAGAATGAGCTCCGCAGACCAGAAGATTTGAGCAAAAGTGTGGAAAATTTATTATAAGCAGATTCAGGAGGGTGGCCCAATAATTGGCTGCCCCATACAGCCTTGTATTCCAGGGGTATATATTTACTATAAGCCTGCTTCTATATCTATCCATGTCATCACCTGATTGATTCCTTCAATTATTCTTCCCCAGCAACGAACCTGAACTTTCCCTGTTTTTATGTGTTCTTTCTCTGTTCCTGTGCTGAACTTTCTGTTTCTATGTGTCAGTACACCTTATTGTTGCAGGCCCTCCCTTGGTTTCCCATGCCTCCCTCTTTGAGTCCAGAAACATTTTATAATTTCTGCTTGATTGGTTCTTGTGATTAAGCTGGCTCAAACTGCCATGTCTGCCCCTGCCTATGTTGCACCTGCCTTTGTTTTCCACTGGACCCCTGCCCTATCTGCCTGTGTTTCAAGTTAACCCTCACAGTTTTATTAACCAAATCTTTGACTAGAATGTAATGATCAAGAGAGACATACATTGATCAGACAGTCTATCCTCAGAGAGAAGGCAGGGGAGGGGAGGGGCAAGGGGGAGAGAGATCAACCAAAGGACTTGTATGCATGCATGTAAGTATAGCCAATGGACACAGACACTAGGTTGGTGAGGGCATGAGGGGGGGCAATGGGGGGGGTAAGGACACATATGTAATACCTTAATCAATAAAGAAAAAAAGAAGAAAGAGAGAGAGAGAGAGAGAGAGAGAGAGAGAGAGAGACCAGAACTCTGGATGTCACCAGAAAGACAAGGAATTAAGATTGACTTTAAAGCCAGTAAATGCCCTTTGGGAAAAATGGCCGGGTACCTTGCTTATTCACATGGTTCATGGTACTTTTTCCAGGTAAGGAAGGAAGTTTGCTTTCCTTGGAGATGATGGCAAAGAAAGAACCTTAGACATTTTTGGGGACCCCAAGAACTTGAGAAATCCACCCAAATCTATAGACATTGCAGACAAAACTGGATGGGAAATGTGTGGCTTGGCTTCTGTTCCCCCAAGGGGCTGACTAAAGTACAGTCTGAAGATTTCTTCTGAATGAAATTCCAGCAAAGCAGATTTTAAAAAGCCTATGTAATTAGTTGCTATTTTTATTGTGTTTATACAAATAATCAGGTCAAATTAAAACTAGATCTAATGCAGTCCCTTTGATAAAAATGAAGGTGATATTAGGGAGAAAAATTCTGTTTCACTGGAGAACACAATGCCCAAATGTGGATATTGGACTTTAGTGTAGTAGGTTGTCTCTAAATTTTTATATTTACCTATAAATAACTAATTACTCAATTTTTCTAGTTGTCTTCACCCTCCAAGCTAATGCTTAATTTCCCCCCTACCCTTTGACTTATAATTATTAAGACCTTCTGATACAATTTCAACCATACAGAATTTACCTGAGTATCTGATGCTATCAAATAGTCATTGCTTGTTTTGATTCTATCAAAAGAAACCTTAAGCTCTCTTTTCTGACATTCTTACAGACGTACAAACTGGCTTATATTTTGCTGTGATCATTAACCTTTGTTTTTCATTCTGTCTTCGTAGGCATATTCCTTATTTTTTAAAATTAGATCTTTATTGTTGAAAATGTTACATATGCCCCCCCTTTATATCCATTCACTCCTTCTAACCTGCCCCCACCCCCTGCCCCAGGCCTTCACCATACTATTGTCTGTGTCCATGGGTTATGCATATACGCATACAAGTTTTTTGGTTGATCTCTTCCCACCCCCCCTCCCCAGCCTTCTCTCTGAGATTCCTCAGTCTGTTCCATACTAATATGTATCTGGATCAATTTTGTTCATCAGTTTATTCATTAGATTCCATATATTAGTGAGGTTATGTGATATTTGTCTTTCTCTACTGGCTTATTATACTTAGCCCAATACTCTCCAGGTACCTCCATGCTATCTCAAAGGGTAAGAGATCCTTCTTTTTTGCGGCTGCATAGTATTCCAGGTGTAAATGTATCACAACTTTTTTATCCACTCATCTACTGATGGCACTTAGACTGTTTCCAGACCTTAGCTATTGTAAAATATGCTGCTATGAACATAAGGATGCATACATTCTTTCTGATTGATGTTTCTTAGGATATATTCCTAGAAGTGGGATCACTGGGTCAAATGGAAGTTCTATATTTAATTTATTTAGGAAACTCCATACTGTTTTCCATATTGGCTACACCAATCTGCATTCTCACCAGCAGTGTACTAGGGTTCCCTTTTTCTCCACATACTTGCCAGAACTTGTCATTTGTTGATTTGTTGATGGTAGCCATTCTGACAGGTGTGAGGTGTTACCTCGTTGTCATTTTAATTCGTATCTCTCTGGTGATTAGTGGCTTTGAGCATTTTTTCATATGTCTCTTGTACATCTGTATGTCTGTTTTGGAAAAGTGTCTATTTAGGTCCTTTGCCCATGTTTTAATTGGATTGTTTGTCTTCCTTTGGTTACATTATATGAGTTCCTTATATATTTTGGATATTAACCCTTTATCAGATGTATCGTTGGCAAATATGTTCTCCCATACTGTGGGCTTCCTTTTCATTTTGTTGATATTTTCTTTTGCTATGCAGAAGTTTTTTATTTTGATGTAGTCCCATTTATTTCTTTTTTCCTTAGTTACCTTTGCCCTAGGAGATATATCCGTAAACATACTGCTACCAGAGATGTCTGAGATTTTGCTGCCTATGGTTTATTCTAGGATTTTTATGGTTTCACAACTAACATTTAAGTTTCTTATTCATTTTGAGTTTATTCTTGTGTATGGTATAAGTTGGTGGTCTAGTTTTTTTTTTGCATGTATTTGTCCAGTTTTACCAACACCATTTATTGAAGAGACTGTCTTGACTCCATTGTATGCACTTGCCTTCTTTGTCAAATGATAATTGAGCTTAATGGCTTGGGTTGATTTCTGGAGTCTCTGTTCCATTGATCTATATGCCTGTTCTTGTGCCAGTACCAGGCTGTTTTGATTACAGTGGCTTTACAGTACAACCTGATATCTGGTATTATGACATCTCCAACTTTGTTCTTCTTTCTCATGATTGCTGCAGCTATTTGAGTTTTTTTTATTTTTATTTTATTTTTTTTATTCCATATACTTTTTTGGAGCATTTGTTCTAGACATTTGAAATATGCTGTTGGTATTTTAATAGGGTTTTCATTGAATCTGTAGATTTGCTGAAGTGAGACTCCATGTAGAAATGATGATACTTCAGGAATTTCAGTCCATCCCTACTTTAGAAGAATCAACCAAGGGCCTCTCTATTTCAGTCTCAAATCCCATTTTGTTGTTGCCCTTAGATCAGACAAGTAGAGAGACTTTCATACGCTAAAATATTTTAGCGGTGGAAGTCTCAGAGTGGGGAATGTTATAGAATTTTAGAATCTAAGAAAATTCCACAACAAGAGGAATAGGGAAACTAAGACAGGTGGTGTAGCACCAGTTTGCAACTACCTAGTATATCCTATCTTCCCTAAACTAAGGACACTTCAGAGTAAATGGTTTGCACTTCTCCTTCCCAACCAGAGGGTATATAGCTTAAATCACCCTACTCAGGGAGGCAGGTAACAGAAATCCAATTAAGTGCCATTTGCCAACCACACCCAAGGACAGACATATTAAGAGAATAAATCTCATTTTGGTATGTCAGCATAAAACTGATAAATATTCTATTGATCTGCTCCTAAGACATCTCCTAAATGCCGAGCCTTTAAAACTCCTCAAAATGAAGGTCCCAGTGTGCTCTCCCTTCAGGAAGTATATTCATGCCATTCCCTTCCCCCTCTCCTCCTACCCCAAGTAACCCCTAACCTCTAATGGATCCCATGAGACTTGCAACCAGGGGAGCAAAGCACCCCCCGACATCCTCTAACTGCCCAGAGCTTATGCAGCCCAGCCTAGACTCTCTTGTTGCTTCTTCTATGCCCTTACTTGTTTCACTTTCCTAAATATATTTTTGCTGAGGTCAATAAATTCTTGCTTGGTTTTTTATATTTTGTCTCTTGATTGAAATTTTTCCCTTTGAAGACAAAAACCAAGGGCTTCTCAGCTTCTCCTCTCACCAGTAACAACTCAGGCACAATGCCCACTGGTTTTTACAGCCCAAAGTTACAGGAACTTCTCTTCCTAGCACTGGAACCCTGGGCTGGGGGCCTGGTGTGGGGCTGGGATCACTTGCTCTTCATGGGAGACCTCTTCAGCCATGATATCCTTCCCGATTAAAAACACGCCACACATAAAAAGAAAAAGAAAAAGTAAGTAAATAAATAAATAAAAACACACCACACCTGGGTGTCAGAACAGCCTGTTCTGTGCCTCCACCCTTCTACCAGTTTCAATGTGTTTTTTTCTTTAATTCTCTGGTTGTAGGACTTCCATTCAGTCACATTTCAGGGGTTTCTGAATGATGGTTGGTGTGTATTTTAGTTGTAATTTTGATGTGGTTGTAGTAGGATACAAGTATTGGCATTTACCTTTGCTGCCATCTTGGTTCCTCTATTCTTTTTCTAGTTCTTTAAAATATACTGTTTGGCTGTTTAGTTGGGATTTCTCTTGTTTCTTGAGATAGGCTTGTAATGAGATAAATATTCCTCTTATTGCTTTACCTGCATCCCAGAAGTTTTGATATGTCATATTGTCATTCTTATTTATCTCTATATAGCTGCTGATCTCACTTTTTTTTTTTTTGACCCATCATACAGTAGTATGCTGTTCAATCTCCACATATCTGTGTGGGTTTTTTTTTTAACTTCCTTTTTGCAGTTGATTTCCAATTTCAAAGCATTGTGGTCAGACAATATGCCTGCTATGATTTTAATGTTCTTAAATTTGTTGAGGCTGGTTTTGTGACCCAACATATGGTCTATCCTTGAGAATGTTCCATATGCACTGGAAAAGAATGTATAGTCTGATTCTCTGGAATGAAAGGCTCTGTTAATATCAATTATGTCCATTTGGTCTAATGTGTCATTTAAGACAATATTTTTTATTGATTTTCTTTTTGGATGATCTATCTAGAGCTGTTAATGGAGTATTTAGGTCCCCTAATATGATTATTTTTGTCAGTTTCTCACTTTAGTTCTGTTAGTTGTTGCTTTATATTTTTGGTGCTCACTGATTTGGTACATATATATTAAGTGGTGTTATGTCTTCTTGATGTAGTGTCCCCTTTATCATTATAGAATGTCCATCTTTGTTTCTTGCTACTTTTGTTATCTTAAGATCTTTTTGTCAGACATATGTATGGCTACATCTGGCTTTCTGTGGATGTTATTTGCTTAGAGAATCATTTTCTACCTTTTCACTTTGAATCTACCCTTGTCTTTGCAGCTTAAATGTGTCTCTTATGGGCATCATATGGTTGGATTATGTTTTTTGATCCAATCTCCTACTCTTGAACTCTCCATTGGTGAATTCAGGCCATTTACATTGAGGGTAATTATTGATGTATGAGGATTTCCTTTTGCCATTTTATCTATTATTTTCTGGTAGCTCTGTGCCTCCATTGGTTCTTTTCCTTTGTGTTTCTATATGATGTTTTTATTTGGTGATATTCCATACTTCTTTCCTCTGTTTCGTCTTTTTTTGAACGATGTGTCTCAGTGTTTTTTTGTGTTTATCTTTAGGTTTATAAAAAAGAAAGTTTCATATATAGAGTAGGACCTACTCAGTAGGTTTTTCTTTTTCTTTTGAATGCATCTGATCTCCATCCTCCTTGCAAATCCAGACCCTTTACTCCTCCCTTTTTATGTTTTTGTTGTCACAAATTATCCCTGTTTATGCTGTAAGTTTGTTGGTGAACTTACTAGTAGTGTGGTGACCTTTTGTTTTTTTGTTTCAGGTAGAATCACCCCCTTGAGTATTTCCTGCAATGGAGGTCTTCTGGTGATAAATTCCCTCAGCTTCTGTATGTCTGGAAAATATTTTATTTCTCCTTCATATTTAAAAAATAACATTGCTGGATACATTATTCTTGGCTAGTAATTTGTCTCCTCCAGTAGTTTGGATATTTGGTCCTACCCTATTCTGGCTTATAGAGTTTCTGCTGAGAAGTCCAATGATAACCTGATGGGCTTTCCTTTATAAGTCACTTCCTTCTTTTCCCTGGATGCCTTGATAATTTTTTCTTTGTCATTAACTTTTGACACTTTTAATACAATGTGCTTTGTAGATGGCCTCTTTGGATTGAAGTAACCAGGTGTTCTGTTTGCTACTTGAATTCAAGGATCTAATTTTTTTCCATATGATCTGGAAGTCCTCATTAACTTTTTGGGCTAATAGGTTTCCTTTCCCTTCTTCCTCTCTTCTTCTTCTGGTATGTCCATTATTCTTTTATCACTTTTTGTGATTTAGTTTGATAGAGTTATATTGATTGATTGATTGATTGATTGCTCACATCTCTCTCACCTTCCCTCTGTGTCATTTCTAGAATTCTATCTTCAATATCGATAATTCTTTCATCCATCTGGTTGGCTCTATTTCTTATGCTTGCAAGTTTATTTCTGACCACTTTTATGAATTCTTCATATCCAGGGTTTCTGTTTGGTTCTTTTTAAAAATGTCAATCTATTTGGTAAAGTACTTGTTTTGTTTGTTAATTTATTTTCTGAGTGCATTAAATTGCCTCTGTATTTTCTCACATCTCATTAAGTATTTTAAGAAATGCAATCTTGAATTCTCTGTCATTTATATTACATATTTCCATATGTCCAAACATGCTTACTGGAGATTTTTTATTTTCTTTCTGAGCTTCCTTTCTACCATGGTTATTCATGGTGTTTGGTGGGTTCCTTCTCTGTCTAGGCATCTACATATGAGTGACAATTAGATATCAATTATGTCAACTATGAAGAGTTCTTTCTATTATATTTCAGTAAGTGGTGCTGAATCACAAATTTTTTAGCTCTGTGAAAACCCATAGCTAATGCCCATGGCTGCTGTCAGTGTGGCTGCCATACTTGGGTGTGGTGTTGTCTGGGGGTATTTGGCTGCCTTCTTTGTTTTGCCTTCTTGGTAATGGTGACCTTGGACCTCTGCCCAGTGTGCCCCAACTTGGAATAAGTCATAGAGTGTACACTTTGCTGAGGAGAAATAGTGATTCTGTAAAAACAGTTATTGGGTTTACAGATAACTTGCTCAGCCACTTGGTATAAAAAGCTCTATGGCTTTCTTACTTTGTCTGGAGTGTCAACCACCCAAAAGCTGTGGCAGAACCCCTTTGCTCTGTCCTTGCCCAGGTATCTTGGCTCAGTTGCAACTTGCACTGCTCACTCCCACAAGAGTTCCCACCCAGTCTCTCTGCTTCTCCCAGCTGAAGGACGAATGAGCCACAACTGACTTCCTCCCCTTCTCTGGGATGAGCATTGCTTTGAGATCCTCACTGCAGGGCTGCATCCATTGTTATTCTAAGCCCTCATCCCTTCTTGTCTCACCTGTTTCAGCCCACCTTTTGATGTTTCAATATGTGGATCTCTCAGTGTGTCTGTATGTTGAGCAGGGAATCCTTTGTTGAGTTTTAGCTGTTCAAATTGTTTGAAATTTCAGGGGGAGAGTCCAAGGGAATCTCACATGCTACAATTCCTTGATATCACTCAAACAGTTTTTCTTTACGGGATTTATATAAATTTTTTGGGCAACTCATGCAAAATCAATGTGAAAATATGCAAGCACATATTTAACAAATTAACTTGTAATATGATGATTAGAATACTGATGTTGTAATTATAGACACAATGTTTAAGAAATTTATTATGAATGGATTAAATATTTTATAGAAAAAAGAGTCTCCATCCCAGCATTTCTATCTCCCAGTCACATTGATTACATATATGCATAAAAACCACAATTGGGTTATTTTATTGATCAAATTAACTAAATAGTTGCTCGATTTATTCATCAATTTATGGTGCATAAATATAGTAAACAACTTAAGAGTTTTATAGCAATATCCATAATTACAGAAATGTTGAAAGCCATAGCAATTACTGTACAAGTATGTAAAATAAATATTTCATTTTTGGTCAAATGTATTATTTCAAACTAAAAACTCTCAACAATACTAAGGAATGGATATTGATAATTCTTAATGTAACTGTGGAAAACCCATTATTGTATCCTATGACAATCAAACCATTTTGTTTTCAGAATTTGACATAAATTCTTAAGATCTGATATATTGCAGGTATATTAAGTCCATATTGTTTGTGCAGAAAGGCTAAACATGTACTAATTGCCATATTTGCAAGTTTCATTCCAGAGTTCTCAAATGTTTACTTTTGAGATATGGCCTTCTTACTTAGACAGTAGGATCACTCTCCAGATCTTGGCATGAACTTTATGTCAATGGAAGTGCTTACAATAACAATAAACATTCACCACGCCCCCGGATTTACAATCTTTTTGAATTTTCTAGGAAAGCAAATGGAAGCAAACTTTTATTGAGCCTCTACTATATATCTGACATAGCACAGAGTCCTTTTGCTTTCTTCTCTTATTGAACTTTCATTATATTCCATTAATTTTATAAGAAAATATATAAGCTTTTATTTAAAGATATGTGTTTAAGACCAGGTAATGTGGATGAGCATGCTTTCAAGATAAGTGAGAGATCAAAATTTCAAATGTTATAGATTCAACAAATATGAAAATCTTGGTGCACAGATGGAATTTCCTTTTGTGCTTTCTTTTGTGTCAGGAAAGGATCCCAGAGAGTCCTTCTCCTGCTCCCTCTCTGGAAGAGAATCATCGCCCTGGGAGCCAGACCTCCTCTCACCCCAGCAGCAGTATATCCAGCTCCCCCTCTCAGATGGATCACCATTCAGACAGAATGGGTGAGTATTTCACCTGAAGAAAGGATTTTAAATATATTCTTTCAAGAAATCCTTCATTAGGTAATACAGAGGGGGAAAGGAAGCTGGAGGGGCTGATGCTGCCTTAGTATAAATGGCTTTTTGAAGTGGTATTTTTTTTTATTGCTGAAGCAATATGAATAACAAAATGAAACTTAAAATATTGAAAGTCTGTTTTCTGGTAGGGCTTTCATTTACTGTATCACTGGATCTCATGGAAATAATATGATGGTAATTTTACAGAGTGTTTGTTAGTTCAGTATGTTGGTATTTAACAGCTAGTGTGATTCAATAAACTTCTTATATTCACAACATCCTTTAAAATTGAAGTTAAAATGTCCTTTAGGCAGTTTATTGTTTCAATGATTAAAGAGTCAATCAATATATAGCTTGCTACAATTTCAAATCTTGGATCACAAATATTTTATATGCTTTTCCCTACAATTTTTTAATTGTCTTAGATGTCTTACACTATAGACACAATTTCAGAATACTGTTACTGTTGGTGATGTGGCATATTAAATACTTCAATCTATCCATAGTTCTGGCACTAAATAAGTAGGAAATCTTGAGTGTGTCACTAAACCACCACCACTTTCTTTATCTAATATGAAAATAACTACTGTCCTGCCTAATAGAGTGGATTTTTGTGAGGTCAAATGAAATAATATGTGGAAAAACAGAATTTTAAAGTGATAAAGAAAAGTGAGGAATAAACACTATTTTTTTTATGTGTGCCTTTACCTTGATTGTTTATCATATCCTTCTGTCTGATCTTACTGGGGTATATAGACATTACTAAGTGCATTCATTCAATTGTAACAAATTCTCATTTAGTATATAATTATGAGCTAGGTAAAATCTTTGTTAATCTTCTGTACCTACAGAATCCAATTTCCTGAGTATCTATTTCCTTCACAGAAAAATGAATTCTGAGCGTTTTTTAGTTTTACTATAGAGGCATTCTTTATTTGAACTCTAAATTTTTAGATTTCCCAATAATGATTTCTTCAAGCCTTTCAAAAATAATGATTTTCCCCCCAGGGATGGGGTGAGGTGGGGAGGAGAGGAACTGAAGGATTAGGGAAGGTGTTAGGTTCTGAATTTGTGCTGGGGAAGAATGAATATGATTTCTCTCTTGCGGAAATTTATCCAAGTCTTGCGTAGCCTGTCAACATTACATGTTGTTTATAGCTTTTTTAGCTTTACAGTGGGCACAGTGGGTCTCAAATCTAGATCCTCATTAATGAGTAACTGAGAAGAGAGGAAAGGGAGATATTTATTTATTTATTTATTTATTTATTTATTTATTTATGTGTGTGTAGATAATTATTTATGGAGTTCTGGCTAAAAGCAGAGCACATAGGGAAATGTATTCTGTGACGGATATATCATAAAATAATTATATCTTACACTTAGAAGTAAAATCAAGTATTTCCAAAGGAATATAATATTCTAAAAAAATTCTGACAACATAAAACATTTCTATTTTCTCTGGAAGTAGTCTTTCAATTACTTTCCAAATCATCCAAGCAGAATAGTGAGGTTGTCTATAAATGAAAAAGAAGGTTTGAGGATTTTTATTTTAAAGTGACCATATATTATTTATATAACTATGTAATGTTTTAACAAAATATAATTAAAGAAAATTAAATGATAACCTATGAAAATTGGCATGATTTCCCTCTTTAAATATAAAATTTGTGCAGTAACACATAATAATTAACAGAAAGCTGTATTTTATCTATTAATTTTACTGCATATATGTGCAAGACTCTATAGAGTGACATAATGCATACTTATTTTAATTCATGAACTTAAGTGGTAAATTCTATTCAGAAGCATTTTGGGAAATATTAATTACAGAGGTAAAAATCTAATTTGCATACACATTTTTAAAAAAATATTTAAAATGATTTATGTTGGCCCTAGCTGACTTGGCTCAGTGGATACAGAGTCAGCCTGTGGATTGAACGGTCCTGGGTTCAATGCTGGTTAAGGGCACATGCCCAGGTTGTGGGCTTGATCCCCAGTAGGGGGCATGCAGGAGGCAGCCAATCAGTGATTCTCTCTCATCATTAATGTTTCTATCTCTCACACTCCCTCTTCCTTCTTCTCTGAAATCAATAAAAATATATTTTTTAAAAAGGATTTATGTTGGCACTTATATATCTAATACATTAATTTTATTTTTAAAAATCACATAATTAAGCAGCTAATTGATTTGTAAATTATATTATCAGATCAACACAAATTTTTATTGTTTTAAAAGAAGTACATAAAATTAATGTTAGTTGTTATTGAAATACAATAGCCATTTACACAATGCTTTTTTGCCTTTCTTTTGAGTGATTTGCAAGAAAATCACTCAGTTATATCTCTATTTACAGTTATGATGTCGAATAATAGAGAGGAAGTTATTGTTGATCAGGAAAATGGACCAACCATCAAAAAATTCCAAAGAGATAATAAAGGTAAAATGATTTTTGCTTATTTGATGTACATATAAAGGTCAGATACTAACTCAATTAACATCCCAGTACTGTATATTGCATACATATTTCCTCAAGTCAGAATAGATTCATATTGGCTTTAGATAAGTTATTTTTATAGTAAAAAATAGTGCTTACCTGAAGCTTGTTTATTTGATGTTATAAATTACATAATCAGCCTGAAATATGTCTGTGCCTGTGGTTGGGAACATAATCCCAAAGCCCTTTTATTATGCCTGATTTGAGACATCTGACCTTCTTTTTTACAATTTTACATGCACTTTGCTAACTATTTTTAAATGACTCACCATTTGAGGCTTGTGTGTGAAAAACTGAGTTGCTGTCATGAAAGAGAGATATTCCCATCAATCCTCAAAAGTGATTTTAAGAATGTTTGCTAGATCATTCCAATTGAGGAACCAAGATGGCAATGAAGGTAAATGGTGGTACTTGCATCCTCCCACAATCATATCAAAATTACAACTAAATTACAGAACAACTATCATTCAGAAACGCCACAAATCTGACTGAATGGAAGTGTTACAACTAGAAAGTTAAAGAAGAAAACACATACAGACTGGGAAGAAGGGGCGGAGGCATGGAACAGGTGGTCTGACACCCACATATGTGTGTTTTTAATCAGAAGAGATATCTTGGCTGAGGAGGCTTCCCATGAGGAACAAGGGGCCCCAGCTCCGCACCAGACCTCTATCCCAGAATTTCAGAGCCAGGAAGAGGCATCCCCATATCTCTGGGCTGTAAAATCCAGCAGAGATTGTGGCTGAGTGACACAGAGGCTGCAGGAGTACCAGTCAGTTTCTCTTAAAGGACTTGCACATGGACTTACTTGGATTCATTTTCTCTGAGCTCCAGCACTGTGGCAGCAGCTTGAAAGAGTCCAGGGACATACGGGGATGAACTAAATTGTGTGGCATCAGCACAAGAACTCAGGGGCAGATTTCTCCTCGTTAAAGTGCTGGGAATTTCCCTCATAGAACTGACTGGTAGGTACTATATCTGAGATTCCATCTACCTGGCCCACACTATTTGTCCCAACCTGGTGATTCCATGAGATTCTTCCCCACACAATTTGCAGCCATACCCAAGTTGTTTGCAGTGTCTTTTCCACACAAATGGTCTATCCTGGCTCAGGATTTAGGCTTTCCTAAAATCTCTCAAACAAGCAGCAGCTGGACTCAGTGTGCCCCATACCTCTTGGTAAGTTGCCAAAGGCCTGACACTAGCAGCAGCTGGCCAAGGTTCACAGTTTAGCTTCTCCTGAACATATCTAAACCCAAAACAATAGCAGCCATCTGCAGATGCTCTGGAGCTCATGCTGGCTGGCCCCAGACAGGGCAAAGGCGGTGGCTTACTTTGCACCTCTGAAGAGGCCCCAGAGCCACTGCACCTGGTAGACAGCTTCAGATGATACCAGCTTCCACCTCTACCATGTGCATGAACAATACACTTATGGGACAGACACATAGAGCACCAAAGCCCCACTGAAACAAGTCCTGCTCCATACAGGTGTGTCCTTCACAGCAGATCTTCCACTGTAGACACAGCAGGTCCTCACAGCCATTTGGCCTGGGGGTCAATTTCTGTTAGTGACACCCACAGAAATCAAGGCTCAACTACAACAGGACAGTGCAAACAGCCCACACAGGCATGCACCTAGAGTGCCCAGCTCAGATGACTGGGGAGGTTGAGCCACTGGGACTTATAGGACACCCATTACACAAGGGACTCTACCAATTCCAGGAGACAAAGCAGCTCTACCTAATACGTAGAAACAAACACAGGGAAGCACCCAAAATGTGGAGACAAAGAAACATGTCAAAAAATATAAAACAGAAGAAATATTCAAAAATAGAACTAAATTAAATGGAAGCAAGCATACTACTAGATACAGAGTTCAAAACAATAGTTATATAGATGCTCAAGGAACTTAATGATAACTTCAAGAAACAGTGAAAATATCAAGGAATTTAGTGATACTTTCAAGGGAATTAGTGAGAACATCAAAGACATGAAAAAGGAGCAGTCAAAAATGAAGGTTACACTAACTGAAATGAAGAATAATTTACAGGGAATCAACAGTAGAGTAGAGGATGCCAAGAATCAAATCAACGATTTGGAATATGAGGAAGCAAAAACACAAAGAAAAACAAACAAACAAACAAACAAACAAAACACCTAATCAGAAGAGAAAAAGAAAAAGAAAAAAAAAGAAAAGAAAAGAAAAGATAATAATCCAAAAATATGAAGATAGCACAAGGAGCCTCTGGGACAACTTCATGAATACCAGCATTCACATCATGGTGGTGCTGGAAGGAGAAGAGAGGGACTATGAAATTGAAAACCTATTTGAAGAAATAATGACACAAAACTTCCCCTATCTGGTGAAAGAAATAGACTTACAAGTCCAGGAAGTGCAGAGAGTCCCAAAAAGATGAACCCAAAGTAGCCCACACCAAGACACATCATAATGAAAAGTTTAAATACAAAGAAAACATCTTAAAAGCTGCAAGAGAAAAGCAGTTAGTTACCTTCAATGGAGTGCCCATATGACTGTCAGCTGATCTCTCAACAGAAACTTTGCAGGCCAGAAGGGAGTGGCAAGAAATAGTCAAAGTGATGAAAAGTAAGGATCAAGATTACTCTACCCTGCAAAGCTATCATTTATAATTGAAGGTCAGATAAAGAGCTTCACAGACAAGAAAAAGCTAAAGGAGTTCATCACCAGCAAACCAGTATTACATGAAATGTGGAAAGGTCTTTAAGAAGAAGAAGAAAGACAAAAGATAAATATATGAACAATAAAATAATAATAAATATGTATCTATCAACAATTGAATCTAAAAATAAATGATCAAGGAATCTGATGAGCAAAATAAATTGATGAATTAAATAGTACCAGAGGCATGGACATATGGAACTGACTGACAAATCTCAGAGGGAAGGGGGGAGGATGGGTGGGAAGAGATTAACCAAAGAACTTATATGCATACATGCATTACACATAGACACAGACAATAGAGTGATGAAGCCCTGCAGTGGGTCGGGACCTTGTTGGAGGAGAGTAAGGGTGGGTGGATGAATGAAGTATACACTAATTGAAAGGAGGGGGACCATCTGTAATACTCTCAATAATGAATATATATACAAATAAAAATAAATAAATAACAAAGAAGGGGAAGAGATCTGTAATACTTTCAACAAAAAAGATATATAAAAATAAATAGATAATAAATTAACAAAAGTATGTATGCTAATTTGGACATTTCAAATGAAAGCTAAGCAAGGTACTCCAATAAAGTATTTACCTGGAATGTTGGTAGATATGGCACCATTCTAGCTTTTGAGAAACTGAAGTGCATTAATCACATCTGCACAGTAGGCAGTTTTTTCTTAGGATATCTGTTTAAAAACATAGGGAGAGTAACAACGTCATGTGAAAGCTGAGTACAACCTTGCTTAAAAGGCTGCAAAGGTAAGAAAAAGGTAAAATATATCAGCATATTTCAAAATATTTTGGGAAATATATCAATCAACCTCAAATGGTTATAAGCATATTTTATAAGTTATTTGTTATGACTGTCACCATGAGTTAGACAGTAACTGTAAGCCAAAGAACATAAACTAACATGTAATCTATCCAATCATCAGATGATTTGTTGGTACTTCACAATAGGGTGCATTTTTTCTCTCTCTACTAAAGATGCTCTTAATATATAGAAAAAAAGACTTCATGAACTAAGAGTTAATGGATACATTTTTCTTTCTTCTCTAGATTGAACTTCCTAAAACCTAGATGAGTATTTTGGTTAGAATTTGGAATGATGTATGATTTTAATTTCATTGATCCCTGGTTGGTTTCCTTGCCACATGTTTATTAGTAGTCTTTCTCATCCAAGCACTGAATGGCTATATCCTCTGGGGCTCTGAGATGTAAATGATTGCTTTCAGAATAGTACAAAAGGAAGAAGTCAAGTTCAGCATATTAAACTACCCAAAACTTTTACACTGGTAATGAACTTCTAGTTAAAGATGAACCTTCATTCATAACCCAATAATAGTTCATTCCTGAGACCTCTTTCCCACCAACCACGTCATGACTATTTAAAGAACAGCTTGGTAGTAAAACAGCTTTTCTCGAAACATATCAACCTGAACCTGATTGCATTGAAACTGCAAACCCCTTAATTCAAAATGTCATATAAGACTGGCCTGAGTGCTTCAGTGCTCAAGTACATATCTCTGTGTCTAATGAGAATCAGCTGGAACACTTGTACAGATAGATGCACAGGTCACTGATTTCCATAAATTACACAGTGGTATCTACTGGCGCTTTTGAATCTCTTGCTACAGAATGGCATAGTTTTACTCAATTCAAAGAGGTTTATCACACATTCTGATGAAGACATTAATAGACAGGAGTGGCATACTAAAGTGGATCCAGATTATAATGGAAAGCCTTCTTTTAATTGAGGTGGTCTATATCTAGTACTGCCACTTAGAGTTATGATATTAAGACAAACTATATTTTCCTCAAATAAATTTTGTTATTAAAATGGAATGTAGTTAAAGTAGAAGTCTCAACATTTATTAAGTATGACAAGTAAGCAGTTTATACAACTATGGCAAACATATGTTTTCACATCTGTTTTGAGTAATATCATCATGATTCCAGAAATGATTTATAGCTTTGGAAATTATAAAGTGCCAGCTTTGCTATTATGTGGAAATTTTTAGAAAATGAAGAAATATCATGTAGTCTGTCTCTTACTGCACCTTATAAAATTGGGTGACAGTGTGATACATATCTCAAATGATAATTTTAATTTTGTGTTAAATTTTTATATGCATACTATTCGAGTTTTTATTATCTGGCCTTTCCTGGCAGTAATATCCATATAGACTGTGTCAAAAATGACTTACCAAAATAGCTATTGAATTTTGACTCAAAACTCTAGTTTGACTCAAGTTCTTTATTTTGACTACACCATCTGGTCAGTTAAGTGAAGCCTTTGATTGTACTTTCCACAGACTTTGTCAAACAAATTGACCAAGTCAATTTGCATGTTACAACATTATGTTACATGGTTATCAACAGCTCTGGTATACTTAGAGTTAGAATAGTTGGGATAATCCTCCTTAGTTTACCCATGTAAAAGCAGACACAAAGCAAGACCCTCTTCTTTTGACAGTCTTTGGTCTCTCAAACAACTAGCAAGAATAGGGGCTTTTAATATTTTACATTTTGTATTGAATACATTTATTGAAAACTATGTATGTGCAAGAAGCACTGATGATCAATTCTTAAATACTATGGAAACAGTGGAGTAATAAATTTATCATCTAGCCCAAAACTTGAGTCCTCTGAACCATTACATTTAAAATCAATACACAAACTACAGATGAAAAGCTTACCAGTTTTATCATCTTTCAATAAGAATTTAAAGCATATCTCATCTTGAAAAAAAGTATTATATTTATTCATATGCAGATAGACTAATTTTACTTTAGAGGAGGTTTTGGGATACATATTGACACTATAATAGTCTAAATATTCTGTATTTTATAAGATACCTCTCTTTATCTGTTCCTGAGAAAACTTAGTGCTACACTGAATCTTTAAGACCTAGTGACACTATTCAGGTGCTTGGAAATGATTATTGACCATCATTAAAATGAGAAATATATCTTTTGAATATTATTTTTTGAATAAGATATACTGATGCACTGGCGCAATTAAATTATATACATCATTGTAAATGTACTTTATGATGAAGTTAAAATACATAATGGTGATTTCACTTATATGTGGAATCTAAGGAACAAAATAAACAAACAAAAGAGAAACAGACTCATAGATACAGAGAACAAATTGACCGTTGTCAGAGGGGAGGGGTTTTAGGGAACCGGATGAAAAAGGTGAAGGGATTAAGCAGTATAATTTGGTAGTCACAGAGATATAAATTATAGCATAGGGAATATAACCAATAATATCATGATAATTATATATAGGAACAGGTGAGTGCTTAAAGCATTGGGGGAATCACTATGAAAAGTACATGGTTTTCTAACAACTTTGCTGTACATCTAAAACTAATGCAGAATAATACTGAATTGAAAAAAAAACATAACAGAAAGTAAAATACACATTTTTTTGCATTTTATATCATTCAATAATTCTAAATAGAAATGAGAAAAACAAGGAACATATCTTAATTGAACATTTCTTTGAATTATTTTCTTTTATAAAACTTTCTATTTATAATCAAGTATACATTCACAATAAGTTGCCAAAAGAATATGGAGAGATCTCATGTACCATTCAACCAGTCTCTCCCAATGGCAATATCTTATGTAATTATATGATAAGAAATTAAGAAAATTTACATTGGTATATTCACAGACCTTATTCCAATTTCACCAGTTTTACACACATTCATTGGTGTGTATGTCTGTATATGTATCCCTTTAATGAACTTTGATCACATGTGTAGATTTTTGTAATTCCTACCACAATCATAATATAGGACTATGATAACTGGTTAAAAAGAAGTCATATATCTCAAAAGCAAAAAATAATTTGATGGAAAAATAGGTGGAAGGTCTATTCAGTGATGGCGAACCTTTTGAGCTCGGTGTGTCAGCATTTTGAAAAACCCTAACTTAATTCTGGTGCCATGTCACATATAGAAATTTTTTGATATTTGCAACCATAGTAAAACAAAGATTTATATTTTTGATATTTCTTTTATATATTTAAATGCCATTTAACAAAGAAAAATCAACTCAAAAAATGAGTTTGCGTGTCACCTCTGACACGCGTGTCATAGGTTCGCCATCACTGATCTATATAGACTTTTTTTTTCCAAAGAAATACAGGTGAACAACAGACATATGAAAAGATCCTCAACATCATTAAATATCAGAGAAATGCAAATTAAAACCACAATAAGATATCACCTCACACCAGTCAGAATAACTATTATCAAAAGGACAAGAAATAAGTGTTGGTGAGGCTGTGGAGGAAAGGAAACCCTTGTGCATTTTTGGTGGGTATATAAATTGATGCAGCCACTGTGGAAAAAAGTATGAAGATTTCTGCCAGAGGGGAGAGGGGTTGGGGGACTGGGTGAAAATGGTGAAGGGATTGAGAAATACAGAGTGGTAGTTACAAAATAACATTGGGGACCTAACGTACAGCATAGGCAATATAGATGATAACATGGTGCCAGGTGGGTACTGGAAATATCAGGGGAACTCTTTGTAAAGTAAATGATTGTCTAATCACTTTGTTGTAAACCTGAAATGAATGCAAAATAATATATAATAATAAAAGCATAATATGCTAATTAGACTGAACTTCCTTCCAGACAACCTGCCTGGACGAAGCCAGGGCTGCAGCCATGGGATCAAGGCAGCCACCCACAGCTGCAAGGGAGGGATCTAGGCAGCCACACACAGCTGCAAGGGAGGGATCCAGGCAGCTGCCATGGCTGTGAAGGCCTACTCTTGCACAAATTTTGTGCATTTGGCCTCTAATATTGCATGTAAACTGTAATTGAAAAATTAAAAACTAACTAACATATGATCCAGAAATTCTACTTCTGGGTATTTACCCAACGAAAACCAAAAACACTAATTTGAAAAGATATGTACACACTTAGGTTCATTTCAGCATTATTTACAATAGCTAAGATATGGAAACAACCTAAGTGTTCATTGACAGATGAATGGATAAAGAAGATGTGCTATATATATTTAATGGAATGCTACTCAGCTATACAAAAGAATAAAATTTTGCCATTTGCCATAACATAGATTAACCTTGAGGACATTATGCTAAGTAAAATAAGTGAGACATAGAAAGACAAACACTGTATGATTTCACTTATATGTGGAATCTATAAATCCTATATAATAAAGAGCTAATATGCTAATGGTCGTGACGCCCTCAAGCCTTAATGAATGTTCAGCAGGAGGCTGCTTGCATGGTGGGGCGGAGCGGCTATGCTGCTCCAGAGACGGGCAGAAGCAGGGAGGCTCCCGGAGGAGGCGGGACCATTCCATAGTGAGGAGGGCAGGGATGAGAGCCTGTAGCGTCCCCCTCACCAGTCCTTTACCACCCACCACTCACACTGAGAGTGCCCCACCACCCACATGCCAGGGGAAGGAGCACAGTACATGCTCTGCCAGGAAGCGGGCTAAAAACTCTACAGCAGGCACGAGGCTTCCATGCTCTCCTCTGGTGCCATGAGGGGGCAGAGCCGCCATGTTGCTCCTGGAACAGGGTGGAAGCAGAGAGGCGCCAGAGGAGGTGGGCTCAGTCCAAGACAACTTGCAGGACAAAGGGCGGGGCTTGAAGCAGCCAGAGAAGGGAGACAGGGCAGAAGTGGGCTGGTCCCAGAGGAGGCGACTTGCGGACCGAGGGTGGGACTTGAATCAGCCAGAGAAGGCCGGAGGGGGCGGAGGCAGGGCCAGGTGTACTTGAGCTCTGGGTGGAGAGGTTAGGGTGTCAAGGTGGGGTGGCAGGGGGTAGGCGGGGTGCGTGTGGGTGGGCAAGGCCATGCAATTTCGCACACTGGGCCTCTAGTAGATAGATAAATAAATAAACAAAAACAAACAACCTCATAGATACAGAGAGCAGATTGGTGATTGCAAAAAGTGAGGGGGAATGGAAGTGAGCTGAAATGAGTGAAGGAGATCAAGACTTTCAAATTTCTATGTATAAAAGAAATAAGTCATGTTGATGTAATGTACTAGATGGTGATTACAGTCAATAATACTAAATTGAACATTTGAAAATTGCTAAGAAAGTAAATCTTTTTTATTGATCCTGTGTGGGACAACCATGACTGATGTTCCAAAATTTTCATTAAATTGTTGACTACACCCAGTTTTATCATAACAGTTACAACATGTACAAATAGATGACATACTACCATGCTTGTTCCTTTTTTAAATAATTGATTAATTTTCAATTAATTTATTTTTTTATTTAATTGTTGATAATATTACAGATGTCTCCCATTCCCATCCTCCTTTTCCCCCCTCCTCCCAGGCCCTACCCAGCCCCCAGGTCTTCAATACCCTATTGCCTGTGTTCATGGGCTATGCATATCTATATCTATACATATAAAGAGGTAATATGCTAATTTGTCAGTGAAGGTGTCTGCATAATGACCAATTTGCATATTGATGAGCTCGCAGCAGGGGGCGGGCGTGGGAGCCAAGTTCCCCGGGGGCAGGCACAGTGCCTGACAGGAGCCTGGCCTGCAAAGAAGGAAGAAGAAGTGGCCATGGGGAGCTCTTCCAATTCCCCTGCACAGACACCCTACCCCAGCCCCCGCACCCCCAAAGGGATGGGTAGGCTGACAGGATGGAGAGAAGACCCAGCCTCGGGAGTAGCTGCAGCCCACACCTCCGACTCCCAATCTCTTCCCCCGCCACCCCCACCAGGGGCACCCACAACATGCTGGCAACCACCCTTCAGCATCCCATGGCACCTAGGCCTGTGGCCCGCCATTATTGGGCCCCCTCCTCTGGGGCCAGGCATGCCTCTCCTCCCTACAACTCCAGACCAGGGTGGAGTCAGGCCTGAGCGGCCCTCCAGGGTCAGATCCCCACACACACACACACACAGCAGCAGTGCTGTCTCTGCAGAGGAAGCTCACTGAACCTCACTGGGGGCAGGGCTAAACCCACCCTGCTTGCCTGCCTGGGTCCATCCTGGCCTGGCTCCGACCCTGCTCCAGGAGATTGGAGCCCTGCCCTGAGCAGGTATAGCTGTGAAACAGCCACATACAATTTAAAGAATGGCGCCAAGCAAGAAGGTTTGACAGTTACTTCCCCTTCAGCCTCACTGTCCCCCTAGAGCCCCCTTAACTCCCTGCCCCCCACCAGTGCCTCCAGGGATGACCACCGCTACAGGGCTGCTGGCCAGAGCCTGCCCCTCTGAGGCCTGCGAAACCCTCTGCAAAGCTTCCATAGCTACAATCCCAGGAAACCATCATGCCCTCCTCCCCTAATCAGCACCTGCTACCTGCGAGGGTACCCATAAGCTTAAAAACAACAGTCCCTTCCCATTTAGACATCACTTACTTGATAAAACATTTCTAGGTTTATTAGCTCAGAACCTCCTCATGACAACCCAGTGAAGTAGGCGGAGAAGAGATTACAATTCCCATGGTATATGTGTATGTATTCAGAAATGAAGCTCAAAGAGGAAAAGTGTCAAGCCCACTGGTTCCCAAGGTGCAGCACACACCCCACGGGGGCGGGGGGCAATTTGATTTTAAGTGGGGGCAATTCAAGAATGAGTTAACAGTGAATTTTTTGCATTTCTTATGGTTCTAGGGGGCCTCATCTACAGATAAAAGGCTAATATGCAAATGACCAAATGGTGGAATGACTGGTCACTATGATGCACACTGACCACCAGGGGGCAGACACGCAACACAGGAGCTGCCCCCTGGTGGTCAGTGTGCTCCCACAGAGGGAGTACCATTCAGCCAGAAGTCGGGCTCATGGCTGGTGAGTACAGTGGCAGTGGTGGGAGCCTTTCCCGCCTCCATGGCAGTGCTAAGGAGCAAGTGGTAAGGAGTGAGCGGCGAGTGGTTAGGAGCGCGGAGCGCTAAGCGCCGAGCACTGAGCCCTACTCAGGCTCCTCCCTAGCTGCCTGCTACTTCCCACACTGCTACATCCCTCAGGCCAGGCCGAAACTGGCAGTCCAACATCCCCCGAGGGGTCCCAGATTGTGAGAGGGTGCAATCCAGGCTGAGGGACCCCAACCAGTGTATGAATCCATGCACTGGGTCTCTTGTATTTAAATAAAAAGCAAATACAATAAACACTACACTACCTTGACAGGATGAAGATTTGTTGTGGTGATAACTTTGTGCAGTGGGCCTGCCAACTTTGGGGGCAGCTTCGGCTCTTTATCCAGTCCCTGGGGTTTAGTGTAATAATCCAGTCTCTCTCGAGGAAAGAAATTGTTGATTACAGTTACACAATCATGTTGACCTTTTAACAGAAAAATAGGAAATTTGTTACTTTATTATTCACAGTAAGACATTTTCCAATTTTTAAATTAATGAATGCTGCTCTGTTTTCTTGTGTGGTAAAATGCACATACATCTTTAATTTTCAGGAAAGGAGAGAAGAGGAGGAGAGGTAAAAGGTTTGGGGGAACATTTAAAGCATGCTTTGTGAAGTCAAGAAATAATCTCCTGCTGAAACCGGTTTGGCTCAGTGGATAGAGCGTCGGCCTGCGGACTGAAGGGTCCCAGGTTCGATTCCGGTTAAGGGCATGTACCTTGGTTGCGGGCATATCCCCAGTGGGAGATGTGCAGGAGGCAGCTGATCGATGTTTCTCTCTCATCGATGTTTCTAACTCTCTATCTCTCTCCCTTCCTCTCTGTAAAAAATCAATAAAATATATTT
>NW_005357451.1:1953251-1956431 GCF_000412655.1 Myotis brandtii
CTAGTATATATATAAAAGGCTAATATGCAAAGTGTCTCCTCGGGAGTTTGATCACTCGCTATGATGTGTGCTGACCACCAGGAGGTGGTGCAGAACATTTCGGGTGACCAGGGGCGGTAGCAGGGTGCTAGGGAGCAAGGGAAGGAGGAGGCAAGAAGGCAGGGAATCTGATCGGCACTGATCGCTGGCCAGGCCTAGGGACACTACCTGTGCACAAATTTTGTGCACTGGACCTCTAGTAAGTGTATAAGTTTTTGGTTTATCTATCCTTGTCCCCCCACACCCACATGGAGGTACGTCAGTGTGTTCCATGCCTCCATGCTTCAGGTCTTATTTTGTTGGTCAATTTGTTCTGTTCATTAGATTCCACAAATAAGTGAGATCAATTATTACTAGATCTCATTACAGAAAAAACTTCAATATTGTGTGGTGATGGATGGTGGTTTTACTTACTGTAGCAATCACTTTGTAGTGTATATAAATGTCAAATTGTTATGTTGTACACCTGAAACCAGTGTAATGTTGTATCTCAATTATACTTCAATAAAAAATATAGGACTGTTCCATGACCACAGGGGTGGCTTTCCTGCTATTCCTGTATTAGCCCCCTCTCCACCTTGATTACTAACTCCTGATATCCAATATTCTGTTCTCCAACTCTATAATTCCATCATCCTAAGAATTTTCTAATGAAATCATACAGCATTTGACTTTTTTGAGATTATCTTTTTTTTCCAAACAGCATAATTCCCTTGATATTATTCAAATTCTTGCATATGTGAATAGTTTTTGCCCATTTTATTGCATAGTACTATTTCACAAAATGTAGGTACCACATTTTGTGTAATCATTCATCCATTCTAGGTATCTCACTTCCAGTCTTTATTATTATTAAAGCTTCTATGAACATCTATGTACAGGTTTTTTATGTAGGTATAACTTTCCATTTCTCTGGGATATATACCCAAGAGTGCAATTTCTGGGTTATATTGTAAAAGTATATATAGTTTTATGATAAGTTGCCAAAGTATTTCCCAGAGTAGCTGCACTGTTTGTATATTCCTATCTGCAATATATGAATGGTTTAGGTTGTCCACAACCTTATTAGTATTTTGTGTTGTACTTTAAAAAATTTCGTTGTTCTCATGGGTGTATGTAGTGATATCTCATTGTGGTTTTAATTTATATATCTCTAATGGCTAGTGATACTGAATCCCTTATCTGTATATTCTTTTTGTGAATTGTCTTTTCATGTCTCTTCTCCATTACCTAATTGGTTTTGTTGTTTTCATATTGTTGAATTTGAGAAAATTTTAATATATTCTAGATACAAGTCCTCTGTTAAATATGTGGTTTGCAAATATTTTCATCACTCTATAACTTTATATATCCTCTTAAAAGGATATTATGCAGAGCAATTTTTTTAAAATGATGGAATCAAATTTGTCATTCTTTTCTTTTATGGTAATTTTGGTGTCAAGTCTGAAATCTCTTTGCCTAGCCCTAGGTCCTGAAGACTTTCTTCTATGTTTTCTTCTATAAGTTTTATTTTATTTTTTACATTTATGATCATGATATCAGGTCAAGGATCATTTTCTCTGCTCCAGCACTATTTGTTTTAAATTTTATTTTTTTTCCAATTACAATTGACATTCAATATCACTTTATATTAGTTTCAGGTTTACAGCATAGTGGTTAGACAGTTACATAATTTACAAAGTGAACCCCCAATAATTCAAATACCATATTATCAACTATATTCCCTGTGCTGAAATTTACATCCCATGACTAATTTGTAATGACCAAATTTTACTTCTTAGTCCCTTCACTTCTTTCACCTATTCTCCCAACCCCCTCCCCACTAGCAACCATTTGTTTGTTCTCTACATCTATAAGTCTGATTCTGTTTTGTTTGTTCATTTATTTTGTTCTTTAGATTCCACATATAAATGAGATCATATGGTATTTGTCTTTGACTTATTTCACTTAACATAATATGCTCTAAGTCCATCCATGTTGTCATAAATGATGAGTTCATTCTTTATATGACCAAATAATATTCCATTGTGTAAATGTACTACTACTATTTTGTTTTAAAATTAGGTTGTATTTTTTTATTGATGTGTGTGCAACATTACATTTCATTTTTTTCTTCCAATTTTAGTGTACTGTTTCAGTGTACTGTTTAATGGTTAGACAATTATATACTTAACATAGTATTTCCCTGTATAAGTTTAGTACCCCAAATTTCACTATTTATAGTTATTGCAATATTATTGACTATATTCCCTATACTTTTACATACCCAATGACTATTTTGTAACTGCCAATTTTTGCTTCTAAATCCAATCATAAATTTCACCTAGTCCCCAAACCCTCTCCCCTCTGGCAAACACCAGTTCACTCTCTGTGTCTATGAATATGTTTCAATTTTGATTGTTCATTTACTTTGTTCTTTGGATTCCACATATAAGTGAAATAATATGCTATTTGTAATTCTCTAAATAAATTATTTCACTGAGCATAATACACTCTGGGTCCATCAATCCATCACAAATGGAAAGATTACATTCTTTATTATGGTCAAGTAATATTCCATTGTAAATATGTACCACTGCTTTTTTTTTATCAACTCGTCTATTGATGGGCAATTTGGCTGCTTAAATAGTGTGGGTGTTTTAAATAATGCTGCAATGAACATAGGGGTGCATATCTTCTTTCAAATTACTGTTTTGGGTTTCTTTGGATAAATCCCCAGAAGTGTAATCACTGGATCAAAAGGCAGATCCATTTTTACTTTTTATTTCTGTGAAAATCCATATTGTTTTCCATAGTGACTGTACCAATCTACATTCCTACCAACAGTGCACGAGGGTTCCCATTTTTTCCACATTCTCATCAGCACCTGTCATTTGTTGATACATTTATGACAGCCATTCTAACAGGTGTAAAGTTGTAAATAATTGTGGTATTGATATGCATTTCCTGACAATTAGTGAGCTTGAGCATCCTTTTATATGTCTAATAGTAGCCCGGTGCACGAAATTCATGCACATTGAAAGGGAATTAATTAGAGGAATGTAATTTGGACTCACTATCTAATATCAATAATATGTGATCGTGAGGCCGTCCATGTTTCTGAAATTCAATGACATGAATTTTAGCTATTACTTTGCCAAA
>NW_005357451.1:1957995-1962200 GCF_000412655.1 Myotis brandtii
CCGGCATCTTTCGGCTGCAGAGCTATGTTGTATCAACAGTTGTTCTTTAGACATAGTCCCACCTCTCTACTGTCATGGTCTGAGATGCAGGTGAATGAAAGTCCTGGCTGCCAGGCTGCTGAGAGCTGTCTGACCAAAGGCTGATTCTGGCTGATTCTGTGGGGGTGGGACTTCCACCTCCCTGCTATCAGTTTCCAGAGCTGTGATGAGGAAGTGGGGTGACAGAGGGAGCTGCACCCTCCAAGCTGCCCTCTCTCTCGCTCTGCTCTATGTCCAGCGGCCTCCTGCTCTGCCAAGTCCTCCAAACCTCCCACTCTCCACCCACTCAACCGCTCTGCTCTCCATTGAGAAGGTCCCGGGAGCCCGCAGGTGTGGCTAGGTGCACCTGGTCTCGCCTCCCGGGCCAGCAATGGTCCCGGGAGCCCACGGCCACCATTGCCTCCTGGGGCACTTGACACCTGCGTATGCAAATTAACCGCCATATTTGTCAGGTTAATTTGCATACTCACTCTGATAGGTTGGAGAGCATAGCAGAGGGATGGTTAATTTGCATGTTTCTTTTTTATTATATAGGATTGGCCTATTGTATATCCTCTTCGCAGAAATGTCTCTTCAGGTCTCCTGCCCATTTTTTAATTGGATTATATGTTTTATAGCTGTTGAGTAGCATGAATTCTTTATAAATTTTGGAAATTAACCCCTTATCAGAAGTATCAATGGTGAATATTCTCTCCCATTTAGTAAGTTGTATCTTCATTTTCTTTTTATTTTATTTTTTATTTTATTTTATTGTTGGCAGTATTACAGATGTCTGCCATCCACCCCCGCCCCTTTTACTTCCCTCTGCCAAGCCACTATCCGACCCCACAGGTCTTTACCACCCTATTCTTCATGTCCATGGGCTATGCATACATGTATATAAATATTTGGTTTAACTCTCCTTGTCCCTCCACCTCCACTTGGAGGGATGTCAGACTGTTCCATGCATCCATGTTTTGGGTCTTATTTTGTTGGCCAATTCATTTTGTTCATTAGATTCAACAAATAAGTGAAATCGTGTGATATTTGTCTTTCTCAGATTGGCTTATTTTACTTAGCATAATAGTTTCCAGGTTCATCTCTGCTGTCCCAAAGGGTAAGAAATCCATCTTTTTATAGCTGCATAGTATTTTATTGTGTAAATGCCCCACAGTTTTTTATCCATTCATCCACTGATGGGCACTTGGACTGTTTCCAGCTCTTAGTTATTATAAGTAATGCTGCTATGGACATAGGGATGCATATATACTTATTGATTGGTGTTTCAGGGATTTTAGTATATATTCCCAGAAGTGTGATTGCTGGATTAACCTTTCCAGCATTTTTTTTTTTTTTGGTGTGTGGATTTATTAATGATAGCCATTCTGACAGGTGTGAAGTGTTATCTCATTGTGGTTTGGAGTAGTGTCTATTCAGGTACTTTGCCCATTTTTTTTCCCATTGTATTGTTTGTCTTCCTTTTGTTGAGTTGTATGAGTTATTTATATATTTTGGAGATTAACCACTTAACAGATGTATCATCAGCAAATATGTGCTCCCAAACAATGGGTTCCCTTTGCATTTTTTTATAAAAATATATTTTTATTGAATTCAGAGAGGAAGGGAAAGGAAGAGAGAGATAGAAACATCACATTGATCAGCTGCATCCTGTATGCCCCACACTGGGGATCGAGCCCACAACCTGGGTATGTGCCTTTGGCTGGAATTGAACATGGGACCCTTCAGTCCACAGGCCGATACTCTATTTACTGAGCCAAACCAGCTAGAGCTCCCTTTGCATTTTGATGGTGGTTACTTTTGCTGTGCAAAAATTTTTATTTTGATATAGTGCCATTTGTTTATTTTGTCCTTTGTTTCTCTTGCCCTAGGCGATATATCTGCAAAAGTTCTGGTACATGAGATGTCTGAGATTTTACTGCCTATTTTTTTCTAGGATTGTTATGGTTTCATGGCTACATTTAAGACTTTTATCTAATTTGAGTTTATTCTTATGTATGGTGTAAGTTGGTGGTCTAGTTTCACCTTTTTACTAGTACATATATCTGTTAGTTTTCTCAACACCATTTGAAGAGACTGTTTACATTCCATTGTATGTTATTGCCTCCTTTGTCAAATACTAGTTTAAAATATGGGAGTGGGTCAATTTCTGGGGTCCCTGTTCCATCTCATTGATCTATATGCCTGTTCTTGGTTCAGTACCAGGCTATTTTGATTACAGTGGCTTCGTAGCATAGTTTGATATCTGGTATTGTGATCCCAATAACTTTGTTCTTCTTTCCAATGATTGCTGCAGCTATTTGGGGTCTTTTATGTTGCCATATAAATTTTTGGAGTATTTGTTCTAGTTCTGTGAAGTATACCATTGGTATTTTGATAGGGATTACATTGAAACTATAGATTACTTTGGGTAGTATGGAAATTTTAATTATGCTAATTCTTCCAACCCATGGTATACTGTTCCATTTGTTTTTATCTTCTTCTATTTCTTTTTTCAAAGTCCTATAGTTTCCCAAGTTCAGGTCTTTTACCTCCTTGGTTAAGTTTATTCCTAGGTATCTTATTTTTGTTGTTGTTGCAGTGGTAAAGGGATTGTTTTTTTTCAGTTTCTCTTTCTGTGGATTCATTATTGGTGTATAAAAATGCCATCAATATCTGGATGTTGATTTTGTATCCTGCGTCTTTGCCAAATTCATTTATTAAGTCTAGTAGTTTCCTGATGGAGACTTTAGGGTTTTCTATGTACAATATAATGTCATCTGCAAATAATGTGTTTTACTTTCTCCTTTCCAATTTAGATGTATTTTATCTCTTCTTCTTGTCTGAACGCCATGGCTAAGACTTCCAGTACTATGTTGAAAGAGTGGTTAAAGTGGACATACTTGTCTTTTCCCTGTTCTTAATGGGAACGCTTTTAGTTTTTTCCCATTGAGTATGATGTTGGCTGTACGTTTGACATATATGGCCTTTATTATGTTTAGATGTGATCAGTCTATTCTCATTTTGCTGAGAGGTGTTTTTTTTTTATCAAAAACGGTTTTCAGATTTTATCAAATGCTTTTTCTGCATCTATTGATATGATCATGTGGTTTTTGTCTTTCAGTTTGTTTATGTGGTATATCACATTTATCAATTTGTGAATATTATACCTGTCTTGCATCTCTGGAATAAAACCCACTTGATCATAGTGTATGATTTTTTAATATATTCCTGGATCTGTTTGCTAATATTTTGTTGAGGATTTTAGCATCTGTGTGCATCAGGGATATTGGCCTGTAATTTTCTTTCTTTGCAGTGCCTTTGGTTTTGTTATAAGGATAATGCTGGCTTCGTAAAAAATAGCTTGTAATTATTCCTTCCTCTTGAATTTTTAGAAAGAGTTAGAGTAGTACAGGTGTTCGTTCTTCACTGAATGTTTGGTACAATTGTCCTGTAAATCCATCCAGTTCAGGACTTTGTATGCTGGGAGTTTTTAAAATTTCTGCTTCAATTTCATCAGTTGTTATTAGCCTACTCAGCTTTTCTGATTCTTCCTGTTTGAGTTTTGGAAGATTGTTTGTTTTGGGGGGGGAATTTGTCCATTTTGCCCATGTTGTCCAGTTTGTTATCATATAGTTGTTCAGCATATTTGCTAGCAATCCTTTGAATGTATGTAGTGTCCATTGTGATATTTCTTTCATCTGATTTATTTATTTGGGTCCTCCTCTTTGTTTCTTGTTGAGTTTGGCTAAGGCTTGATCAATCTTGTTTATTTTTTCAAAGAACCACCTCTTGTTTTTATTGATCTGTTGTACTCTTTTGTTTGTTTGTTTGTTCATTTCTATGTCATTTATTTCCACTTTGATCTTTATTATTTCCTTCCTTGTACTTCCAATGGGATTTTCTTGCTATTCTCTTTTCAACTTGTTTAGGAGTAGGGTTAGATAGTTTATTAATGATTTTTCTTGTTTCTTGAGGTAGGCCTGTAATGCTATGAACTTCCCGTTCAGGACTTCTTTTGCTTCTTATAGCTTTTGGGTGGTTGTTCGTTTATTTTCATTAGTTTCCAGGAAGTTTTTAATTTTTTGCTTGAGCTCATTGGTACTCCACTCATCTATATCTATCTAATAACTATCTATCTATCTATCATCTATCTATCTATCTATCTATCATCTATCATCATCATCATC
>NW_005357451.1:1962241-1984347 GCF_000412655.1 Myotis brandtii
CCGTCTAATCGTCTGACCATCCGCCCCACCAGGGGGCAGACACTCAATCCAGGAGCTGCCAAGCTGTGGTGACTTGGCAGTGGCGGTTCTCGGGTGATGCACCCCAGAACCAGAGAGGAGGGAGCCCGATCCTCAAGGGGCCAAGTGATTCCACCTTCGACCATGGGTTATGTTGTTGCTGGGGCACTGTCGACCCAGGATCTGGTTTACTGCACACTTGCATTTGAATTCCACACCCTCTACTACAGCAACTTTGCAGAGTGCCCTCTCACACTCCGGGACCCCTCAGGGGATCTCAGAAAGCCCACCTGCCGGAGGGACCCCACTCACTCTGCAGATGCCCTTTGAGCAGCGGCTCTGCCCCAGGTGCGGCTGGCCAGAAAGAACCATGGGAGATTGGCTCCAGGGCGTGTCTGGCCCCTCTCACCCAGTCCAGCCCTGCCGGCCACCTTCTAATTAATTTCTTTTCAATGTGAATGAATCTGTGCACTGGGTCACTAGTTATTTGATAACATCCTATTTAGCCTCCATGTCTTGAGTGTTTTTGAGGTTTTCATTGTATTTAATTTCTAACTTTATACCATTATAAGCCAGGAAGATGCTTGGTATTATATCAATCTTCTTGAATTTGTATAGAAGTTTTGTATCCTAACATATAGTCTGTCTTTGAGAATGTTCCATGGGTACTTTAGAAGAATGTATATTCTGTTGCTTTGGGGTGAAATGATCTGTAAATACCAGTTAGATCCATCTGATCTAGTGTGTCATTTAAGGCCTATTTTCTTGTTGAATTTATGTCTGGAAGATTTATTATGTGATTTCAGTAGGGTGTTAAAGTCCCCTACTATTACTGTATTGCTGTGGATCTTTCTTTGAAAGTCCATCAAAAGTTTTTTTTGTTTGTTTGTTTTGTTTTGTTTTTGTAATATATATTTGGGTACTCCTGTATCGGGTGCATATATGTTTACAAGGGTTATATTTTATAGTGGACTTCTTTGTCTCTTGTTTTGACCTCTGTTTTGAAGTCTGTTTTTCAGATATAAGTATTACTTCCCCAGATTTTTTTTCCTTTCCATTTGTGTGAAAATTATTTTTCCATCCTTTCACTTTCAGTCTGTGTGTATCTTTTGTTCTGAGGTGGGTCTCTTGTAGACAACATATATATGTGTCATGTTTTCTTATCCATTAATTCACCCAATGTCTTTTCATTGGAGCACTTGATCCTTTGACATTTAAAGTTTTTATTGGTAGGTATTTATTTATTGCCATTTTTATTTTCTTTATGCCTATGATCCTCTCTCCTTTTCTTCTTAAAGCAGTCCCTTTAACATTTCTTTAATTCCTGGTTTCTTGGTAACATACTCTTTTAACCATTTTTTTTGTTGTTGTTGTTTTGTTTTGTTTTGTCTGAAAAGCATTTTATTTCACCTTCAATTTTAACTGATAGGCTTGCTGTATACCATAGTCTTGGAATCATTCCCTCACTTTTCAGTACTTTGAATACTTCATGCCATTCCCTTCTGGCCTGAAGTCAGCTGACATTCAAATAAGCATTCCTTTGTAGGTAATTTTTTATCTCTCTCTTGCTGCCTTTAAAATTGTTCATTTGTTTTTAACATTTTCTATTTTAATTATGATGTGTCTAGGTGTGAGTCTGTTTGGGTTCATTTTGATTGGGACTCTCTATGCCTCCCGAAATTGTGTGACTATTTCCTTCACCAGGTTAGGGAAGTTTTCTGTCATTATTTCTTCAATCACTTTCTCTGTTCCTTGCTCACAATCTTCCCTTTCTGGTATTCCTATGATGTGATAGTTGTTATGTTTTGTTTTGTCCCAGAGTTCCCTTAAGCTATCTTCCTGCTTTTTAATATTTTTTTTTCAATTTGCTGCTCTAATTGGGTATTTATTTCTTCTGGTCTTCTAAATCACTGATTTGATCCTCTTGCTTGATCCAATCAACATTTAATTCCTTCCAGTTTGTTCTTGATGTCAGATATGTTATTCTTCATTTGTTTGGTTCTTGTTCATGATTTCTATTTTCTTTTTCATGTTGTTGTAATTTGCACTAAGTTCCTTAAGCATCTTTACCATTGCTTTGAACTTTAGGTCTGATAGTTAGCTTGCCTCTATTTCATTTAGTGCTTTTTCTGAAGACTCCTCCTTTTGTTTTATTTGGGGGTTGTTTTTTTGTTTCTCCAGTTTAGCTTTCTCTTTGTATTTGTTTCTATGTATTAGATAGAACTGTTATTTCTCCCTGTCTCTGTGGGATGGCCTTTTGCAGAAAGTTTCTTGAGGCATCTTTGGTGCATTCTCTTTGATTTCCTGGGCCTGATTCTCTAGGATTTCCCCCTTGTGTGCATTGTTTGGGCTCTCCTGCTGTACTTGGAACTTTATTATTTATGTTCCATTCATGGCATGGATCTCCATTCTGACTTGCTGACAGTGAGGCTCAACCCCATCCTCATCAAGCCAGCTATTATACAGGTGGTGATAGAACAGACCAAGACACACTAGGACTGAACCAAAAACACCACGAAAATAAAGCTGCACAAAGCAACATTGGGAAATACTAATAAGGAAAAATAACAGAAAGCAAAGCAAAGAAAAAATAAAAAGAATGCTAAAAGGTACAAGATCAAAGACTTAGATGGGCTATAAAGAAAAAAAGGATAAAGAAGAAGAAGAAAATGGCAACACGAGAGAAAGAAGGAAGCTAAAAGAACTAGTATAGCAATGAAAAATAAGGACACAGAAAATAAATTAATTAATAACAAGGAATTTAAAATGTTGTAACAATGGATAAATTAAGATATAGATAGGAAAATTTAAATGGAAAAATAAAAGAGGAAAGAACAGAAAAATAAAATAAAATCAGAAAAGTTTATAATAACAACAAAAAGAGACAAAAAGAGAATAGACTCAAAGGAAAGAGAGAAATCAGATATGCAAGAAAAAAGAAAAGAAAGAAAAAAGGGAGAAAACAGACAACAAAAAAAACAAAACAAAAATACCCCCCCTTCCCCACCCCCTGACACACACACAAAAAAATATAATAACAACACCCAAAACCACACATACTAACCCACTCAAAAACCTTAGGGTCTGCTACTTGTGAGGCTCACTGGATTTTGCTCTGGTGTTGATTTGGGTCCCTTGGTATGTCTACTTTGGCCTCCAGGGAGCTTCTCTGATGCAGGCCAATGTGAGTCACTATCACTTTCTGGCCCTGGGCAACCTGATTGAGGCCCAATAGGTTGAAACTCCTAGTAGTCCATCAGGGGAAGGGGGGCCCTCCTTAGCCCAGAGGCTGGGTCTGCCTTGAGTCTCATGTTTTTATTGTCCCTTTTCTGATCTGTTCTCCCTTCTCCCACATCCATGGGTTCTGTGGGGGTATCCTTGTCTTGGCTGGGATGGTTTGATCAGACCAGTGTTTGGAATAGGGCCAATACCGTGTAGGAAGAGAGGATGGGCTATTCATCTCCTTCCAATGCCACAGTCCTGCCTTGCTTGCTGGCTTCCCCTTGCTGCCACTTGCAGGGGCACAGATTTTCTGCCCCAGACTGTTCCCCCTTACCTCAGGTCACTGCAGGTCAGGTCAGAAGCAGCTGTTTTGGCCTGGCCAGCATGGCTCAGTGATCGACCTGTGAACCCGAAGGTCATGGTATTATTCCTGATCAGGGCATATGCCCGGGTTGCAGGCTCGATCCCCAGTGTAGGGTGTGTGGGAGACAGCTGATCAGTGATTCTCTCTCATCATTGATGTTTCTCTCTCTCTCTCTCTCTCTCTCTCTCTCTCTCTTTCTCTCTCTCTGAAATCAATAAAATATCTATCTATAATCTATCTAAATAAGCAGCTATTTTACTGGTGGGAAAGAGGGCACCTCTCCTACATTCAGGGGGCAGGGCTGATCCCCCTTCCTGGTCCTACTGCCCAGTCCCCTTTCTGCTCACCAGCATGAGTACCTATAGATCTACACCCTCCTAAGTCCCTCAGGTCCTCAGTTCCAGTAGGTCCAGGTCATGGGAGACTATATTCACCTCTCAGCCTTCAGGGAAGTTCCTGCCCCTGAGCCCTGGTAGTGGAGCAGAGCAGCTGGGCTCTAAGGAGATGGTGAAAGCACAGTAGCAATGGAAGTCATAAGTCCATAGTAGGGGCAAGAGTCCTTCCAGGTCAGTGGAGGGTGCTTGGGTTCAGGAGGTGTCCTGGAGGTGTCTTCTTTCCAGGGGGTGTCTAGCATGGGCACACAATTCTGGGCAGCGTCTGTGGCAGACTTGCAGGTCTGGTGGGTGTGCAGGCTTTAGGGTGGTCTGTGCATGGGTTCAGGGCCAGCTGAGATGAGTCCCAGTGGGTGGCATGGCTGGGGGCTAAGCCACTGCTGCTCCAGATAGCCTCCTTCCCAGGAGGACCTTATGTAAAAATTTCAGGATGTGGTCTCCATGCTGGAGCTGCACCAGAGGAGGTCTGTGGCTGTAGCAAGAGCTCTGGGGCCAGGAGAGCCTGAACTACCCTCCCATGACTGACCCTCATGGCACACACACTCACACACACACACACACACACACACACACATACACACACACACACAGAGGCAAATATACACATTGGCCCTCTCACTCACTCACTCCCTCTCACCCTCACTCAGGTACTAGTTGCTGCCATGTTAGAGTCCCTCTTCATTTTGTTGGTGACTTCCTTTGCTGAAAAAATTCATTTTAGTTTGATGTTGTCCAATTTGTTTATTTTTTCTTTTGTTTCCCTTGCCTGAATGGATATGTCAGAAAAAATGTATTAGTAAGAGAAATGTCAGAGATTTTACTACCTATGTTTTCTTCTAGGATTTTTATAGCTTCATATTTTACATTTAAGCCTTTAATCCCTTTAAAAGTTTATTCTTGTACTGGAGGCCCAGTGCATGAAATCTGTGCTCTTGGGGAGGGGGGGAGGGGTGGGTCCCTCAGCCAGACTTGAGCTCTCTCGCAGTCTTGGAGCCCTAGGGGGATGTCCTGGCTCAGGGCTTCTGGCTGAGTGGCACTCCCCCTATGGGAGCGCACTGACCACCAGGGGGCAGCTCCTGCATTGAGCATCTGCCCCCTGGTAGTCAGTGCATGTCATAGCAACTGGTCATTCCACCGTTCAGTCAATTTGCATATTAGCCTTTTATTATATAGGACTAGAGGCACAGTGCACAGGATTTATGCACTGGTGGGGGCCGTGGCCTGCAAGGATTGGCCTGCTGTGGGAGCACAGCTCATCCCGGTCAGCTGAACAGCTGTGGATCCACCCTCTGAGCGGCTGCTCCCACTGTGGGAGCATTCTCACCACCAGGGGCCAGCTCCTGCATTGAGTGTCTGCTCCCTGGTGGTCAGTGTGTGTCATAGTGACTGGTCGAGCAGTCATTCTGGTTGTTCCGCTATTCGGTTGCTGGGCTTTTATTATATAGGATATGGTGTAAGAAGGTGGTCTATATTCATTTTTTGCAAGTGTCTGTCCAATTTTGCCATTTATTGAATGGACCCTCTTTACCCTATTGTATGTTCTTTCCTCCTTTGTCAAATATTAATGGACCATATAGACATGGGTTTATTTCTGGGTTCCTTATTCTGTTCTATTGATTTATATGTCTATTTTTATGGCACTACCATGCTGTTTTCATTACAATGGCCTTATAGTATAGTTTGATATCAGGTAGCATGATTCCTCCAACATTTTTCTTCCTTTATCAAGATTTCTGTTCCAATGTGGGGTCTTTTGTGGTTCCATATAAATTTTGGAATATTTGATCTAGTTCTGAGAAATACGCTATTGGTATGTTGGTAGGAATTCATTGAATCTATGAATTGCTTTGGGTAGTATAGACATTTTAATGATGTTAATTCTTCTTACCTATGAACATGGCATATGCTTTCATTTATTTGTATCTTTTTTTCAATTTATTTCTTCACTACCTTATAATTTTCCAAGTACAGGTCTTTTACTTTCCTGATTAAGTTTACTCATTGGTATTTTTGATGCAATCATAAGTGATATTGTTTTCTTAGTTTCCCTTTCTGATAGTTCATTATTGGTATATAAAATGCCATCAATTTCTGAATATTAATTTTGTACCCTGCTACTTTACTGAATTCATTTTATCAGTTCAAGTAGTTTTTTGGTGGATGTTCCACGACTTTTTTTTAATCCTCACCTGAGGATATTTTTCCATTGATTTTTAGAGAGAGTAGAAGAGACAGGGAAAGACAGAGAAATATCAATGTGAAAAAAACCACATCAGTTGGTTGTCTCCTGCCCATGGTCCGACCAGGGCCCAGGCCACGGAGGAGTCTGCAAACAAGGTGCATGTCCTAGATCAGAATCGAGCCCAGGACTCTTCAATTCACAGGCTGATGCTCTATCCACTGAGCCAAACCAGCTATGGCTGTTCCACAACTTTTTTATCCACTTTCTTATTTATGGGCACTTAGTTTACTGCAATGATTCCCAAAGTGGGCGCTACCGCCCCCTGGTAGGCACTGCAGCGATCCAGGGGGGCGGTGATGGCCACAGGTGCATTTGGGGGCGATGAGTAACTGCTATTAAAATTGAAAAAAAATTAAAATTTAAAAAAAATTAATTTCCAGGGGCTGAGTAATATTTTTTCTGGAAAGGGGGCGGTAGGCCAAATAAGTTTGGGAACCACTGGTTTACTGCCTTATGAATCAGCAATTCCACTTCTGTGTACATATATCCAAAGAAACCCAAAATAATTTGAAAATATGTATGCACCCCTATGTTCATTGCAGCATTATTTACAATAGCCAACATATTAAAGAGAGAAGGCTCAGAGCACCAGCCTGTGGACTGAAGGGTCCTGGGTTTGATTCTGGTCAAGGGCATGTACCTTTGTTGCTGGCTCCTCTCCCTGGCCCGGCTCGTGCAGGAGGCAACCAGTCGATGTGTTTCTCTCACATCTATGTTTCTCTCTGTCTTTCCTTCTCTTTTCTACTCTCCCTAACAATCAATGGATAAATATCCTCAGGTGAGGATTAACAACAAAAAATTCAGCAATATGTACTTATTCATTGTTAACTGTGTCCTTTATATATTTATTCTTCTGCCAGTTCCATGGTCTTATTTATTCAAACTTCATAGGAAGGTATAATATCATATAGAATTATTTCTTCTACTTTATTCTTTTCAAAATTGTCATGACCATTCGTAAAAACTAGTTTTGTCCATAAAAATCCTTGCTGGGATTTTGATAGATATTGCATTAAAACTATAGAGTAATTTGGAAAAAATGTACATCTTTAATATTTTGAGTCTTTGAATCCAAGAACACAATATGTCTTTCCATTAATTTTATTTATTTTGATTTGTTTTAGCAGAAAATTTTTCTTTTGGCACATAAGTAATATGCAAGATGTGTTACATTTATACCTACATATCCCATTATTTCAACAATTATAAATGGTTTTATATTTTCAAATTCAATTTTCACACCGTCTCTTTCATTGTGTATAGAGAAACTGTTCATTTTTATGTTGCTCCTATTTTCTGCAATTTTACTTAACTTTACTTATTATCTCTTAAAGTTTTTTGGTGTGTATTAATCTTTGGCATTTTATACATAGTCAGCCCATGCCATCTGCAGATAAAGACAGTTTTAGTTCTGCATTTTTAATTTTTATGCCTTCTATTTTCTTTGTTTTTCCTTTTGTAATGACTATGACTTTCAGTACTACATTGAATATTAAACAGTAAAAGCAGACATTCTTGACTTCTCTTTAGCAGAAAAAGCATTGAGTTTGTCTATGTTATTTATGATGTTATCTGTAGATTTATTTGTAGATACTCGTTATGAAGTTGAGGCAATTTATCTCTATTGCCATCTTGTTGAGAGTTTTTTCATGAAAGGTATTGGAATTTGTCAAATACAATTTCTTAATATAATTTTTCGTTTTCAGCCTGTTGATATAAACACAGTGATTTCTCAATGCTAAACCACTTTTGCAAATCTGAAGTGAATCACACTTGGTCATAGTTTATAATGCATTTTAAACATTGCTAATTTGTTTTGCTAATTTTTTGTTAGGAATTGTGCATCTATGTTCAGGAGGGGTTGGCTTGTGGTCTAGTTTTTGTAATGGATTTGTATCAGAGTAACACTTGTCTTATTGAATTAGAAAGTGTTCAGTGTTATCCTATTTTCTGGAAGAAATTATGCAGAATAGTGATAATTCTTTTTAAAATGCTTGGTAAAATTATAAAATGAAACCATTTATTTCCAGAATTTTAATTTTGGGAAGTTTTTAAATTTAAAAATCTTGTTTCATGGTCCCACAGAACTTTGTTGTGCTCTCTCTCTCTCTCTCTCTCTCTCTCTCTCTGTCTCTCTCTCTTGATCTCCCTCTTGTTCAAATTAGGTAGTTTATATTTTTCTTACTTCAGAATTTTTTCTCTGCCTTCTCTACTATATCCATTGAATTTTAAAATTTTGGTTATTATAGTTTTTGGTTCTAAAATTTTCATCTGCTTCTTAACCCTTTGTGGTCCAATGTTATTTTTGGAATTCAAACAGTCTGGTCCAAATTAATTGATGGGATTGAATGTTGAACTTTTTAATGTTTTTATTGCTCGACGTTGGACCTGCTCCTAGTGCCTGGTCTGTCGAGTCAGCCTCGAGGTTGGACCAAAAAGGGTTAAACTTTTTATTTTCAATATTGTTTTGCTATAACTTTTCAATCCTTTGCTGGTATTTTTTTATGCTTTCATTTGTTTTACATATTTTTGTAACTGTTCATTGGAGGGCTTTAATAATGACTGCTTTAAAATCCTTTTTAGATAATTATATTTATGAAATCTTAGTGTTGGTGACTCTTCATTTCTTTCATAATTCTAACCTACTAACCCTGAATAAAGTTTTTAATTTCCAATGAACCTTTGTCTAGGATACCATTCTTGGGATGGAGGACAGGGACGTGCAGTTGAAGGTCATGGGCACACCTCATTATATTCAGGTACCCCGTCAAGCCCCGCTGGGTAGGGTGCACAGCCTCAGGCCCCCCAGCCCAGCGCCGGGTGGGGGGCACAGCCTCAGGTCCCGTGCCTTGGCCTGGTGCCACTCAGGCTCAGGTCCCTGCTGATCTCTCGTTACGGCTAGTTATGGGAAGCCTGCCTCCGCTGTGGGCGCAGCTATCTTGTGATGACATGATGGAGTGAGGGTCAATTTGCATATTACCTCTTTATTATATATTATTAATAATGAACTACAAGTTTGCTAACAACTGATTACTATAATTGTGTTGCGTTCACTTCCCTTACGTGCCTTACTGGTACATGCGGGCGCACCATTTCTCTTCACTAATACTAGCAGCAAATATTTTAGCAGCTGATTGCTATGTCATTAATCTTGTACTGACTTGTCTGGTGTGTGCAACAGGAAATATTTTGATTTTGGAGAACAAGAAAAACAGGTTTATTTGCTTTACACTTATCAATTTGTGCAGTTATTCAGTGTCTGGTAAGTTAATGTTCAAGAAAAAATATTAATTTTTATTAAAATGTTCTATTTTATGTTAATGATGACTCATTTATTTCAGCCCTTTGTATTCAGCATGTCTCTATTGAAATAAATCTACTTTTCTATGAAAGTTGAAGATTTTGTTTTTGGGGGGCCCACATAAACTTAAACCTTGTTTTTTGGCTTGTGTTAGCCTTTGAGTTTGACATGCTTGGCCAAGACCAAAGTTGTCAAGGTTTTCCTCTCTGTTTACATCTTAGAGTTTTACAATCTCATGTCTTGTGGTCAAGTTTTTAATCCTTTCTGAATCTTTTGTTGTTGTTGTTGTTATACTATAAGATAAGGGTCTAATTTCATTACTCCTTATGTGAATATCTAGTTTTCCCAAAACCATCTTTTGCCCATTGTGTATTTTTAGCATCTTTGTCAAAGATTGGTTGACTGCATATGCATGGCTTTATTTCTGGGATTTATTGTGTTCCATTGATCTACATATCTGTTTTTATGCCAGTGACATGCTGTTTTGATTAATGTAGCTTTGTAATATGATTATGTGGTCTTTTTTTTTTGGTTCCTTATGCATTTTAGGATTGTTTTTTCTAGTTATGTAAAAAATGTCATTGGGATTTTAATAATGATTGCATTGAATTTGTAGATTGCTTTCTGAAATATGTACAGTTTATCTATGTCAAGTCTTCCACTTCATGAACATAAGATTTCTTTCCATTTATTTGTGTCTTTTAAAATTCCTTTCATCAACATTTTGTAGTTTCAGTACACAAGTCTTTCATCTCCTTGGTTACATTTATTCCTAGATAATTTATTCTTTTTAATTCAATTATAGTTGGGGTTGTTTTCTTAATTATTCTCTGATAGTTATTTTTAAAACTTATTTTTATTGTCAAAACTATTATAGATGTCTCCTTGACGCCCCCCCCCATTGACCCCCTCCAACCTGTTCCTTCCCCTTCCCCTGGCCTATACCATACTATTATCTTGTGTAAAAACACCACTTAGTTTTATACACTAATTTTTATCCTACAACTTTAATGAATTTATTTATTAGTTCTAATAGTATTTATGTGGAGTTTTTAGAGTGTTCTACATATTAGTTTATGTCATATGAAAAAAGAGATAATATTATTGTGTTTTTTATGTTGAACTAACCTTTTGTCCTTGGTTAAAACCCTCTTGGTCATTTGTATAATCATTTTTTATGTGTTTCTGAATTTTAATTGTTTATAATTTGTTAAACATTTTTGCATATATATTACTAATTGATGTCCCCCACCCCTTTTCTTTGATGTCTTTGTTCGGTTTTGGCATCAGGGAATTACTGCCTCATAGAATGAATTGAAATGCTGGCCTTATAGAATTAGTTGAAAAGTATTCTCTACCTTCATTTTAAGCTCACAGATATCATTAGTGGTAAAGTATATTGTACACTTTGCGGTATTACTTTGACAACAGAATATTCATTTTTTATGGTGTTGAAAGAAGGATAGATGAAACAGGTGCACAACACCTGAAACAGCAATAGACAAATGTGGCATGGGGATTAGTTCTCCAGAAGTTTTCTTACAATTAAACTAAAAGCATCCAGATGGGGTGAACAAGCCACGAGCAATTAGCTAAGAAACCAAGATGCACATTAAACTGAAAGATTTAAAAACGCAATGATATTTTCAACACCTGCAAATGTTTGGCCTATTATTTATTTTGGATGGTTTTGATCTGTGAGCTAGACTTTGTTTTCATGCCATTTTTCAGATAAATAGTTCAAGACATGCTTTTATATTTGTCCTCCATGATATTTTTGCTGGTAAATATATATCTTTAAATCTATTTATATCTCCAGATTAAAGCACCCAATTCCCATTTTGTAAGGTCATCACAAAATACAGCCTTTAATATAAATAATTTAACATTGCAAATTAAAAGGATAAGGAGTTTGAAATAACTTTAACTTTATCTCAATTTCTATTACCTTATCTGAAATTCATGTTAGAACATAGTCTGATGCTATTTATAAAACATGGTTACCATGAAAGCTACTTCTGGGAATAATTTGACAATCTCTCATGCGACAGATCAAGCAACTAGTTTATAACTTTTAGAAACCACTTTTTGGGTCTTTTTTCCCCTTTGTATTAAAATCTGTCATTATCATCTGCAACACTTTTGGCACTATCTGACCTGTTTTGATCAATATGACAGGCTTTCAATTTTTAAAAACTATTTGCACCTGATGTATAAATTTGTTATAATTTCAATCTTCCATATTTAGACCAACAGCTTAAAAATAGTAATAACATGTAAAATAAACTGGACATAACCAGAGTATATTTCTGTTCATTCAGCCAAGAGCCTTTCTTAAATAATGAATGAACTGTGAATGTGTGTGTCTGCTCACATTTTCAAGGGAGCTAAATTCGAAAAGCAACATTTGAGATTGTATTGAATTAAAATGTGAGAACTCAAATAAGATAAACCTACTTATTATTAATTCTACATTAATGGTCTCATAGTCATATTCATAAATCTCAGTGTGAACCCCCACAGCTGAGATATCCCTCTGGAACTTTAGCTGCTGTCTGTGGGAGCCCAGCCAGCCCTTTCATACCTCTGCACTTCCTATCAGTCTCTGTGCAGTTTCCATTTTCCATCCACAGTTATCAGGGTTCTCTCCAGCTAGTCTTCAGTTGATTTTCATGGTGGTTCTTCTGTATTTTAGTTGTATTTCCAGTTTGGTCCTGGGAAAGTGTCAGTGTACCTTTCACTTACTTTGCGCCCATTTTTTCATTGATGCTTTCTTTTTTGAAATTTCTTTATTGATTAAGTTATTACAAATGTGTCCTTATCCCCACATTACCCCCCATCCACCCACCACTCATGCCCTCACAACCCTGGTGTCTGTGTCTATTGGTTAGGCCTATATGCCTGCATATAAGTCCTTTTGTTGATCTCTCCCTCTTACCCCCACCCTCCCCAACCTTCTCTCTGAGGTTTGATGCTTTCTTTTGCTGTGCAAAACTTTTTTAGTTTGATGTAGTCCTAGTTGTTCATATTTTTGTTTATTTCTTTCTATTGCTGGAAGTAATATATTGACAAAAATATTACTATGAGAGATGTCTGAGGTTTTTACTGCCTATATTATATTTTCCTGTAGGACTTTTTATGGTTTTGCCACTTACATCTAGGTCTTTAACCCATTTTGAGTATACTCTTGTGTATGGTATAAGTTGGTGGTCTAGTTTCATTTTTTTATATGCACCTGTTCAGTTTTCCTAATATTATTTATTAAAGAGACTGTCTTTATTTCATTGTATGCTACTTTTCATCTCTAACACCATTTTTGATCAAAATTGTATGCAGCAAACCATTTTAAAATTATTAATTTGCTTAGTTATTTTGTTCTTTGGTCATATACTGAATTTTAACCACAGTTTCCTGTCTGAAAGAGTAAATTTCTTCCCATGGGAAAACATTGGCAGTTTAATAAATGAAAAGTAAAGACATGAAAGCCTTTAAACATCAAATCCATTAAGTTGCTCTATTGGAAGATATAGAATGTTATGAGAAAACAATGTTCATATAAATGCATTTTGTTACATACATATATAAATATGTTTTAAGTGTGATATTCTATTTATATTTATACACATTTATCTAATATCCTGCCTTCCAAGCTAAAGAAAAGAAATACTTATTAAAAGATAAATGCGAACAATTTGTGAGAGAGACCAAGATGGCGGCATAGGTAAACACCGCAGACTGCTGCCGCAAACAACCACTTCAAAAATACAACTAAAAGACGGAACGGACATCACCCAGAACCGCAGGAAGGCTGGCTGAGGAGAGACTCTTCAACTAGAAGGAAAAATAACAGCACACCGAGGCTCAGAGGAGGCGCAGTGTGGAAAATACTCAGGTGCGGAGGTGCGCGCGCAAAGCGGGCTGGTGGCTGAGAGCGCGGTTGTCGTTTTCGGTCAGGGGGGAGTCTCAGACTCTGAGCTCCAGATACGGGCGAATCGCTGGGGACTCGGACCCAAACGGGAGAAGCGGGAGTGTCTGGCATCAGTTGGAAGGCAGCTTTCCCTCCGAGGTTTGCAGCGGTTCCGGGGGTTCTGAGAAGCAGAGCCTCTGGGAACGGGACTGAGAGGGGCCATAACCGCTCCCTCCGCCCGCCCGCCCTGTTGAGCCCGCCCCGCCCAAGCCCTGCGCAGAGCCATTTGCCAGATCGCCTCAGGCAAAGGCTAGATTAGCACCTCCCCAGAGGACAGAAGTTTTCCGCGGCAGACACAGCTGATTCACACAGCCAGTCGGCCTGGTGGTCAAATCCCTCTAGTATTAACTACAACAATCAAGGCTCAACTAGAACAAGACTGCGCACAAAGACCACTAGGGGGTGCACCAAGAAAGCATAAAAAATGCGGAGACAAAAAAACATGACAGAAATGGAGGATATAGAGCTAAAAAACGCAATTTTGAGGGCTTGCAATAAACTTCTGGAGAGCCTCACGAAAACTAATGAGACCCTCGATGCTATGATAAAGAAACTAGAAATTAAGCATACACGCTCTGAAATAAAGAATATTACACCCAATAGCAGACCAGAGGAGCGCAAGAATCAAGCCAAAGATTTGAAATGCGAAGAAGCAAAAAACACCCAACCGGAAAAGCAAAATGAAAAAAGAATCCGAAAATACGAAGATAGTGTAAGGAGCCTCTGGGACAGCTTCAAGCGTACCAACATCAGAATAATAGGGGTGCCAGAAGATGAGAGACAGCAAGATATTGAAAACCTATTTGAAGAAATAATGGCAGAAAACTTCCCCCACCTGGTGAAAGAAATGGACTTACAGGTCCAAGAAGCGCAGAGAACCCCAAACAAAAGGAATCCAAAGAGGACCACACCAAGACACATCATAATTAAAATGCCAAGAGCAAAAGACAAAGAGAGAATCTTAAAAGCAGCAAGAGAAAGAAACTCAGTTACCTACAAGGGAATACCCATACGACTGTCAGCTGATTTCTCAACAGAAACTTTGCAGGCCAGAAGGGAATGGCAAGAAATATTCAAAGTGCTGAATACCAAGAACCTACAACCAAGAATACTTTATCCAGCAAAGCTATCATTCAGAATTGAAGGTCAGATAAAGAGCTTCACAGATAAGGAAAAGCTAAAGGAGTTCATCACCACTAAACCAGTATTATACGAAATGCTGAAAGGTATCCTTTAAGAAGAGGAAGAAGAAAAAGGTAAAGATACAAATTGTGAACAACAAACATGCATCTATCAACAAGTGAATCTAAGAACCAAGTGAATAAATAATCTGATGTACAGAATGAACTGGTGATTATAATGAATCAGGGACATAGAAAGGGAATGGACTGACTATTCTTGGGGGGGAAAGGGGAATGGGAGATGCGGGAAGAAACTGGACAAAAATCGTGCACCTATGGATGAGGACAGTGGGTGGGGAGTGAGGGCGGAGGGTGGGGCGGGAACTGGGAGGAGGGGAGTTATGGGGGGGAAAAAAGAGGAACAAATGTAACCTGAACAATAAAGATTTAATTAAAAAAAAAAAGAAAAAAAAAAGATAAATGCAAGTAGCTGTTCATCTTTTGACATAATGTCATAATGTCTAAGGCATTTGAAATAAAAAGGTTTTTACATAGAAGGGAAGCAAACAAAATTATTTTAAAGTTGTTTCTAAAAAACAAACAAACACATTTTAAAGTAAAAACAAATTAAGAAACAAAAGTTTTCAACCATCATGGGTTAAAACCATCATTTAACTGCAAATGGATCAAAAGTGAGAAGTGACTATGTCGCCTCATGAATTCACTGCAAAAGATCCCCCAAACAACTATAACCTTAAAGCCATTACTTAGATCATTTGAAAAATAATGATCTAAAGATTTTATATCCATAGCAGTCATTTTAAAATAAATATTTTTTATAAATTCTCATGCATCTTGTGCTACTGTGTGGATGTAGAAATGGGAAAAATGTTAATTTGTTTCTCCCCCTTTATATTCTTTCTTGAGGGCCTTCCATTTATAAGTTGTTTTGCTAGTCCCTGGATTTGGGAAGAAAACTCCTAGATAATTGGGAAAATTGAGTATTTTTTATTCTCTAGAATGGTTAAAAGGATTAGATATCTGTCTACATGTTGCTAATTCAGAAAAAGAAAGGCATAATTATTGTTAAAAAGTCAAACTTCCACTTAAAATATAATATTAGAAGCAAACTAGTATAGTGGGAAACTTACGTTTGGAATTAAAACTTATAAGTCCTTGTCACAGCTTTCCCACATACTACCTATTGTATCTAAGATATAATTGGCCCTTGATAATGTAGAATAAATTATGTAAGTAGTTAATTAATGACACATTGGACAAATTAAACTTTCTAAACCTTAGTTTCCTTACCTGTAAAATGGGAATAATATGTGGCTTCTAAGTGTAGGTCTGGAAATGATTTCATATTGATTGATATGAGACTGTTTTTTACATTGTCAATGTAGAGTTATTTATATGTAAGGTAGTATTTTTGCTTTAAAAATAAAAGTATTAAAGATAGAATTTCTTCATAATTATTATTAGGATTCTTTTATTTATGTGTTTTAATTTTGTTTTTCTTTTTTCTTAGTCCTTCCATCCTTCTCCACCTTGAGAGTTGTGAGTCTGCTCTCTGTCTATGGATCTCTATTTTGCTGGATAGTTCATTTTGTTCATTAGATTCCACTTATGAGTACAATCATATGGAATTTGTCTTTCTATGACTGACTTATTTCACTTAGCATAGAGCTCTCCAGGTCCATCCATGCTGTTACAAAGGATAATATTTCCTTCTTTTTTATGGCTGAGTCGTATTCCATTATGTAAAAGTACCACAGCTTTTCTATCCACTTGTCTACTGATGGACATTGGGCTGCTTCTAAATCTTAGCTATTGTAAACAATGCTGCAATGAACATAGGTGTGCATATATTCTTTCGAATTAGTGTTTTGGATTTCTTCAGATAAATTCCCAGAACTAGGATCACTGGGTCTAAAAGAAGTTCAATTTTTAATTTTTGAGGAACCTCCATACTCTTTAGCATAGTGGCTGCACCAATTTGCATTCCCACCAACAATGCACAAGAGTTCCATTTTCTCTACATCCTCCACAACACTTGTTGCTTGTCGATTTATTGCTGATAGCCATTCTGACACGTGTGAGGTGATATATCATTATGTTTTAATTTGCATCTCTCTGATGATTAGTGATGCTGAGCATCTTTTATTTTTACTTATTTTATTTTTATATTTTAATTAAATTTATTAGGTGACATTGTTTATTAAGAATATATAGGTTTGAAGTGCACAATTCTATGATACATCATCTGTATATTGCATTGTGTGCCCAACACCCAAATCTCACCATCATATATTTTACCCCATTTACCCTTTACTACATCCCACCCCCCTTCCCTCTGGTAACCACCTTACTATTGTCTGTTTCTATGAATTTTTGTTTGTTTGCTCATTTGTTGTTTTCATTTTTATATTCCACATTTGAGTGAAATCATGTTTCTTAGCTTTTTCTGACTGATTTATTTCACTTACCAGATTCTCAAGATCTATCCATGTTGTCGCAAATGGCAGTATTTCATCTTTTCTTATGGCTGAGGAGTATTCCATTGTGTATATTACCACATCTTCTTTATCCAATCCTCTATCGAAGGAAAATTCAATTGTTTCCATATCTTGGCCACCATGAATAATGCTACAATGAACATAGGGATCTAATCTAATAATAGACAAACATGGTAATTGACCGTACCTTCGGTACGCTTCCATTGGCTAATCAGGGCGATATGCAAATTAACTGCCAACAAAGATGGCCTTCACTCTAATTTCACTTTTTTGAATGTATCTATCCAATGTTCCCAACACCATTTATTGAAGAGACTATCTTGACTCCTTTGCAAGCTCTTGCCTCCTTTGTCAAATATTAATTGAGCATAATGGCATGGGTCGATTTCTGGGTTCTCTGTTCTGTTCCATTGGTCTAGAGGTCTGTTATTGTGCCAGTATCAGGCAGTTTTGAGAACAGTGGATTTGTAATATAGTTTGATATCTGTAATATAGTTTGATATCTGATATTGTGCTGCAGCTCTTAGGGGTCTTTTTTTAGGCTAAATGAATTTTTGGCGAGTTTGTTCTAGGTCTGTGAAATATTTCATTGGTATGTTAATGGGGATTTCATAGATTTCTTTAGATAGTATGAAAATTTTAATGATGTTGATTCTACCAATCCATGAACACGGTATATTCTTCCATTTGTTAATGTCTTCCTCTAGCTCTTTTTTTCAACATTCTATAGTTTTCCAAATACAGGTCCTTTACCTCCTAAGCTAAGTTTATTCCTAGGTATCTTAATTTTTCTGTTGCAATGGTAAGTGGGATTATTTTTTAAGTTTCTCTTTCTGTGAGTTCATTATTAGTGTATTATAAAACCATAGATTTCTGGGTGTTAATTTTGTATCCTGCTACATTGCCAAATTCATTTAATAAGTCTAGTCGTTTTTTGATGGAGACTTTAGGGTTTTCTATGTACAATATCATGTCATCTGTGAATAATGACAGTTTTACTTCTTTTCCAATTTGGATGCCTTTTATTTCTTCTTTTTGTCTGATCGCTATGGCTAGTACTTCCAGTACCAAACAGGAGTGGTAACAATGGGCATCCATGGTTTTTTTTTGTTGGTTGGTTTTGTTTTGTTTTGTTTTCCTTTCTTAGGGGAAATGGTTTTAGTTTTTGCCCATTGACTATGATGTTGGCTGTAGGTTTGTCATGTAAGGCTTTTATTATGTTGAGGTATGAGCCCTCTATTCCTACTTTGCTGAAAGCTTTTATCAATAAAGTGTGTCAAATTTTGTTACATGTTTTTTTCTGCCTCAATTGATACGATTTTGTGATTTTTGTCTCTCAATGAGTTTATGTGGTTTATCACATTTATTGATTTACAGATATTGGACCATCCTCACATCCTCAGAATAAATACCACTGGTCATGGTGTATGATCTTTCTAATATAATGCTGCACCCAATTTTCCAGAATATTGTTGAGGATATTAGCATCTGTATTCATCAGGGATACTGGCCTGTAATACTCTTTCTTTGTTGTGTGTTTATCAGGATTTTGTATTAGGGTAATGCTGTCTTCATAGAAAGAGCTTGGAAGTGTTTCTTCCTCTTGAATTGTTTTAGAATAGTGTGAGGAGGGTATGTTTTAGTTCTTCTTTGAATGTTTGATAAAACTTTCCTGTGAAGTTGTCTGGCCTGGGGATTTTGTTTCCTGGAAGTTTTTTGATTACTGCTTCAATTTCATCCATAGTTATTGGCCTATTCAGATTATTTGATTCTTCCTGATTGATTTTTGGAAGGTCATATTCTTCCAAGAATATGTCTATTAATTCTAGGTTGACCAGTTTGTTGGAATAAAGTTGTTCATAGTATTTTATTTTATTTTTTTACAATCTTTGTATTTCGGTGTGATCTGTTGTTATTTTGCCTCTTTCATTTCTGACTTTGTTTATTTGGGTCCTCTGTCTTTGCTTCTTGGCGAGCCTGGCTATAGGTTCATCAATCTTGTTTATCCTTTCAAAGAACCAGCTCTTGGTTTCATTGATCTTTTGTTTTGATTTTTTTTGGTCTCTATGACATTAATTTCCTCTCTGACCTTCGTTATTTCCTTCCTTCTGTTCCCTCTGGGCTTTTCTTGTTGCTCTCTTTCTAATCTTTAAGTTGTAGAGTTAGATAATTTATTACCAGTTTTTCTTGTTTTTTTGTTTGTTTGTTTGGTTTTTTGAGGTAGGCCTGTAATGCTATGAACTTCCCCCTCAGGACTGTTTTCACTGCATCCCATAGATTTTGGATTGTTGTGTTTTCTTTGTCATTTGTTTCCAGGATGTTTTTTTTTATTTCTTATTTGATCTCTTTGGTAACCCAACTGTTGTTGAATAACATGCTATTTAGTCTCCAAAAGTTTGAATTTTTTATTGTTTTTATTGTAGTTGATTCCTAATATTATGCCATTGTTATCTTAGAAGATGCTTGATATGATTTTAATGTTCTTGAATTTGGAGAGACTTTGCCTGGGTCCCAATATGTGCACTTAAGAAGAATGTACATCCCATAGCTTTGGATGAAATGTTCTGAAGATGTCAATTAAGTTCATCTGATCTAGTGAGTCATTTAGGATTGCTGTTTCTTTGTTGATTTTTTTCTAGAGAATTTATCCTGTGATGTCAATGGGTATTAAAGTCCCTTACTATAATAATATTGCTATTGATCTCTCCTGTGATATCTTCCAGAAGTTTTTTTTTTTTTTTTACATATTTGTGTGCTCCAGCATTGGGTGCCTATATGTTTACCAGAGTTATATACTGTTGCATCAATCCCTTTAGTATTATGAAGTGGCCTTCCTTAATTCCTGTTATGGCATTCACTTTGAGGTCTATTTTGTCATATAGAAATATTGCTACCCCAGCTTTTTTTTTTTTCATTGTCATTTGCCAGAAACTTTTTTCCATCCCTTCACCTTAAGTCTTTGTGAGTCCCTTATTCTGAGGTGGGTCTCTTGCAGACAGCATATATATGGGTCATGTTTTCTTATCCATTCAGCCACTCAATGTCTTTTGATTGGAGCATTTAATCCCTTTACATTTAAGGTTATTATTGATAGGTATTTGTTTGTAGCCATTTTTATTATTTATGCCTGTGTTCCTTCTTCCCTTTCTATTTCTTTTTACAACAGTTCCTGTAGCATTTCTTTCAATGCTGGCATGGTAGTGATAAAGTCCCTTAGCCTTTTTTTTGTCTGAGAAGTTCCTGATTTCCCCTCCAATTTTGAATGATAGCCTTGCTGGATACAGTTTCTTGGATTCAGTCCCTTGCTTTGCATCACTTTTTATACATCCTTCCATTCCCTTCTGGCCTGATGTGTTACTGTTGAGAAATCATTTGATAATGTAATAGGAGATCTCTTGTAGATAATTCTCTGTCTCTCTCTTGCAACCTTTAAGATTCTCTCTTTGGCCCTGACTGGTTTGGCTCAATGGATAGAGTGTTGGCCTGCAGACTGAAAGGTCCCAGGTTCGATTCCAGTCAAGGGCATGTACCTTGGTTGTGGGCACATCCCCAGTAGGAGGGTGTGCAGGAGGCAGCTGATCAATGTTTCTCTCTCATCGATGTTTCTAACTCTCTATCTCTCTCCCTTCCTCTCTGTAAAAAATCAATAAAATATATATTTTTTAAAAAAAAGATTCTCTCTTTGTTTTTAACATTTGCCATTATAATTACTATGTGTCCTGGTGTGGGTCTTTTTTGGTTCATCTTGTTTGGGACTCTATGTGCTTTTTTCTTCCCCAAATCAGGGAAATTTTCTGTCATTATTTTGTCAAATAGGTTTTCTAATTCTTGCTCATCTTCTTGGCCTTTTGGCACCCCTATTATATGGATATTACTTCATTTCTTGTTGTTCCAAAGCTCCCTTAGGCTCTCCTCCTTCTTTCTAATTTTTTTCCAATTGCTATTCATATTGGGTGTGTTTTTCTGCCCTGTCTTTTAACTCACTAATTCGGTCCTCAGCCTCTTGTAGTCTACTGTTGAAACCTTCCATTGTGTTTTTTGTTATAGTTATATCATTCTTGATATCCTCTTGATTCTTACATATGTTGTTGATTTTCTCATCCAGCTGGTTTAGGAATTGTATGACCCTTACTCTGAATTCTTTTTCTGAAATATTGCATGCCTTCATTTCATTTAGTTCTTTCTCTGGCGATGCCTCTTGTTTTCCCTTTGGGTGATGTTTCTTTGTCCCTTCATTTTTGCTCTCACAGTAGGGTTCAGGGGCCAAATCACGTGGGACCTGTGGCTAAAGTGACAGGCTAGGCAGGAGGGTCTGCGCTCTGGGACTCACAGGAACCTGTGGCTGGGGAGGCTGGAGTCCTGGAATCTGTGGGTCTGCAGATGAGGTAGCAGGTCTTTGTCCCAAGTGGCTGTAGAGTCAGTATGGTGTTTGAGAACAATCTGGGTGGTGGTGAGGTTGTGTTCCTGATTACAGCAGCTCTCCTCTCCAAGATGGTGTGGTTTTTCTGTCACAGCTGGCCACCTTGGGAGTGCTTGCAGCAGTCGCAGGGACTCCCCGTCTAGTAGAGCCCAGTCTGCCAGCCTGGAGACTCCTGAAGGATCTAACTGTCCCTCAGTCATTCACACACACACACACACACACACACACACACACACACACACACCCCGCCCACACACTCCCCTTTTGCTCCATCATTCACTCACACTATCTCCCTCACTGCTGTCCTGCTGGCTACCATCTTGTCTCTCTCTAGCAGTTCATTCTTGAAACATTTCTTTCTTCTATAACTTGGCTCTATACTGTTCTTCCTCTTTCCTTCCTGGTTTCTCTTTTTCAGTATTTCATTGGTAACCATCTTTCCCTCCTTTAATATAGTCCTGGGTTCTCTGTTCTGTTCCATTGGTCTAGAGGTCTGTAAATTTTAGCACAATTTAATAAATTATGCTAGAAGCAATTAGG
>NW_005357451.1:1985100-2008870 GCF_000412655.1 Myotis brandtii
TGGCTTGCGCTGTCCCGCCCTGCCTGCCGTATGCAAATTAGCCACCATCTTTGTTGGTGGCTAATTTGCATATCACGCTGATTAGTTAATGGGAGGTGTAGTGAAAGTACGGTCAATTACCATGTTTGTCTATTATTAGATAGGATTTCCTATTTAAGGCTGCAAGTTTTAAAAATCATTCTAGATAAAACTCTGAAAACTGTCATTTGTGTTTAAATTATAATCCATGTTTTTCTAATTATCTTTTCCTATTTGGGGGAAAAACAGTAGAATGTAGAAAAAGTTTGCTTGCAATTATTTGAAAATAATTCATCTTGCAAAGGATTTAGTAATCTTATGATAAAGTGGACTTAAATGATAAATCTATATATCATATAATAAAATTATTTTCAAACTAATTTTTAGAAAAATGCCAGGAAAAAAAATATATATATAATCTCCACATTTTGCCAAATACATATAAAATTGGAAAAAAGAATGATTGTTATAATATTATTTTGTGATTTTAAAAAATTCTAGGAGCATATATTGATAATCAGGTGGGCATATAGTCATATAATCATATAGGAATCAAAGACAGACATTCCCAAGCTCAACAAATTTCATTCTCTGAATTCTAAATTCACAGTAAGTTGGAGTAGTCATTTCACCTTAAGAATGATATTTATTATTTTAATGCCAAGATGCTGTTATTGATTTTGACACCCAAAATGATACCATAAGGTCTGTGAGATTCCTTGGTATTCCAGTAGCAGAAAATTGTAATTACAATGACCCTTTAGTCTACCCTCATTTTATGTGGGGACTGCTCAGTGAAGTCACCAGGAATTTTAAAGCACACATACACACAACAACACACATTCATCAGTGACTATATATTAACTTCTACTTATTTTTCATCCAAGCACTAATATACTCATATATTCATGTGGGTGGCTATATCTTTATAGTGAATTTTTTATTGTGAAACATCCATGGCTCTAAGAAAACTGTGGAGCCCAAAGAAGAATCCTAAATCAAGGCATCAAAGAATTATTAAATACAATGCTTCTGTAGCTTCAGAATATCTTTTGAAGAGTTGTGAACACTTGGCTGCTTTTGACTTCAGGTAGTTTTAAGAAATTCGCTTTGGTTTCCTCGCATCAGATTAACTTATATCACTCAGTCCAGTGGTCGGCAAACTGCGGCTTGCGAGCCACATGCGGCTCTTTGACCCCTTGAGTGTGGCTCTTCCACAAAATACCACATGCGGGTGCACACGTACAGTGTGATTGAAACTTCATGGCCCATGCACAGAAGTTGGTATTTTGTGGAAGAGCCAGTATTTTGTGGAAGAGCCACACTCAAGGGGCCAAAGAGCTGCATGTGGCTTGCGAGCTGCAGTTTGCCGACCACTGAGGTCAATTGTAAACATAAAATAAAATTCTGCCTTTTCTTCCTCCTTAACTCTTATCCCTAAGGAAAAATGATGCACAATTTATAAATCTATCAATGTCTTTACTCAGAGATAGTTAGAAACTGTATCTTTCTTTTTTAAAATATGTTTTTATTTATTTCAGAGAGAAAGGGAGAGTGAGAGAGAAATATCAATGATGAGAGATAATCATTGATCGGCTGCCTCCTGCATGCCCCATACTGGGGATTAAGCCCACAACCTGGGCATGTGCTCTGACTGGGAATTGAATCATGACCTGCTTATTCATAGGTCAATGTTCAACCACTGAGCCACATTGGTCAGGTTAGCGATTGTATCTTAGATGACGGTTTTATCACCTTAGTCAGGTGCAAGGTCAAAATCCCAAATGTTGCCATTTGGGGGCATAATTTAACTGTAACCAAAGAATAGATTCAAAATTGTTTTAGTTCTGGAATGTTCTAGGGTCCCTAATAATAACAACTAAAATACAAAGCATTCCTTGAGGACCAGGTCCTCATTTTCAGTTAATGTGTCAATGCCCAAAACAGCACCACATATCCCCATATCCTTGGCAATACTTACCAAATATTAGTTAAGTATAAAGAAATTTGTAAATTGCTCAGTGCATAGTTCACTGGAAAAGGCTAATATTCTCAATCATTGATCTCTTAATATGTAACACTGGTGAATGCTTACATCCCATATAAGCTATTTTATTGTTGTGGTAGATTTTTGAGTTTATAGTCACATTTACCAGGTGACACTTTAGAGAAGCAGAACAAAATTAGTCATGGTCTTTTAATCTCGGCCTCATAAAAATGTAATATGGCTGGCTGAAAACCGAGGCTCATAGTGACATAGAATCCAGGCTTAGTTTTGTTTACAAGTCAACTTGATGATGAAGCTGCCAATATTGTATCACTACTGCTTTTGTTTGATAAATTTATTTCCTTATTAAATTGATTTTTATGCCTTTCATGTGTGATTGATCTAAAGTGGAAATGAAAATGATATTCATGTTTAACTATAGTATCTGTTATTGCCAAACAAAATATACAAAATCCTTGAAGGTAAATGCTTAAAACATTTTTTCTACATTATAATTTCTCAAAAATATAAATTCAAGCTACTGTTTCACAAATATCTTAAGTAGACCTAAAAATTATGGTTTCTGTGGGCAAGAGAGATACTAAAGTTTGTACTATTTTGTTTGCTTTGAAAGAATAGTTTGAAGTTAATATTGATGCTATAGTATAAAAGTGTTTAAAGGGGAAAATAATGTTAACTCAGCAGTATCATTGCTTTGATTTTTGTTTAAAGTCTCACAAAACTAGATTGCTATTTGATTGACAACCTTGTCAAAGAGTGAATGAAGACTGACACTGTAATATTGAAAATGCAGCATTTACAAAACTTGAAACCCAAGTTTTCTCATGACACTGCTTCTTTGTGGAAGATTGCATTTTACACTGTTTTTAAATAAATATGTACATTGATAGATACAGCTAAACCTGATATTTTTTGTATCTGGGCTTCCTGAATTCTATTCACCTATTTAAATATATAGTTTAGGCATGTCCCTATTAGCAAGCATGACTGAGAATCTTTGATATAAGGAAAACTCAAAAACCAAAGCATGATTGTCCCAGCAGCTGTCCTTTTTCAGAATATAAATATATGGTTTTGTGAAATGTTGATATAATAGTGCAGTGTACCATGAGCTAAGCATTATGTTTTGTAATTAAGAGACAATTGTTAAAAGGTCAGACTCTAGAGCCAGAACTGAGTTTACTTCTGAGATTTGCTCTGTGATTTGGGTAAGTATCTTTTAAATTCTCAAAACCTGTTACCTCAGCTAAAAAATGGGGAAATAAATAATACCACACCTATGCTATTGTTATGAGCATTAAATGAGATAATGAATGTAAAATTCTTTAAATGATACTTAGCACTTATGTAATTATTACTGTTACTATAGTGCTTAATCTGATATTGTGCTCACCAAAAATAAAGAAAAAAAGAATGCTTAAATATTGAATTAGTAGAGGAAACAACTATCTGTCTTAAGCCATTTAGTTTTCCTGCTAACAAGAAGCTAGAAGTCAGTCTTACCTCTTCTGAGTTTAAAAACCTAGTTTATTATTTTGTTTAATATAAACCTTAAAGAATTATACAAACAGAGCCCAAAGTACCCATTCAACTTCATGATATATATTTGGCAACATTGAGAAAACATGGAGATTGTTACATCATTATAAAAATAAGGCATGGGTGTTTTGTTTTCCCTATATCTGCAAATAATGATGATAGAATACTGTACAGTTGACCCTTGAACAACATGGGTTTGAACTGTGTGGGTTCCACTTATATATGTATTTTTCAATATTTATTGTATTTTTTCTTCCTTGTGATTTTCTTAATTTTTTCTCTTCTCTAGCTTATTTTATTGTAAAACATAGCATATAATACATTTATCATTACAAAATATGTGTTAATTGACTTTATATTACCAGTAAGACTTCAGGTCAACAGTAGACTAATTGGAATTAAGTTTTGTGGGAGTAAAAAGTTATATGAGGCCCAGCCTATGTCGTTCAGTGGTTAAGCATCAGTCTATGAACTTTGAGGTCACAATTAATTTCCTGGTCAGGACACATGCCCGGGTTGTAGGCTCAATCCCCAGTGTGGGGCATTCAGGAGGCATCTGATCAATCAATGACTCTCTCATCATTGATGTTTCTCTCTCTCCCTCTGCCTTCTTCTCTGAAATCACTAAAAATATATTTTTAAAAGTTATATGAGGATTTTTGACAGCTCAGGGGGGTCCTCGCTCCTTATCTTTGTGCTATTCAAGCGTCAACTGTATTTGGAAAGATGAGAGACATATGGAAAAAATAAATTGTCAAAGTTGTTATTCCTTTTTTAATTGCCAGAAATACACCAGAGTATATTTCTACTCTCATCGCACAGCATCAGTGTTCTGAAATGGCTTCACTAAATACACAATGTGAAAAGAAATCCTGGTCTGAATTTTCTTAAAGGAGTCACATCATCATCAGTAAAATATATTGATAGAATTCCTAAGGATAGATTTTCTTGCCTACTATATGAGACAGATATATTTGTGTTACTGTTGTTTAAAGAAATCATCCTATAAGCCCACATACATTACATTTTTAATCTGATGTTTCTGTGAAGTACAAGAACTATACAGGTCTATCTCCTTCTTACCAGGAATGGAAAATTCTAACTAAGATAAGTAAAATTTCCTCTAGAAATCCAACCTTAAAATATTTCTAACTATAGTAATGCTTCTTCCTAATGCAAAGGACAAATGTATGTGGGTAAACAGCTCACATAATTTGTAATTTTTTTAAAAATCCTCACCTAAGGACATGCTTAGAGAGAGGAAGACAGAGAGAAAGAGAGAGAGAGAGAGAGAGAGAGAGAGAGAGAGAGATTGGTTGTCTGCCTTCTGTAGGTGCCCCGACTGGGGATCGAACCTACAACCTGGGTATATGCCCTGAACAGGAATTGAACCAGCTACCTTTTGGTGCATGGGACGACACTCAAACAACTGAGCCATTCCAGCCAGGTTAATTTTTAATTTTTGAAGCCACTAGAACCCATTTAATACTCTGAAAAATATTCCAGGTTTTACTCAAACTTAGTAAGACCTGAAAAAGTTTCTCATTGTTTTTAATAAAGAATTATGAATCTTGGCTAGAAATATGAATGCATAGGATGCAAGAACACCTAGGTAATTGACTTAGTTTTCAATGTTTGAATTTCTATATAGAATTTTCAGAATAAAATTTAGGTATTGGTTTTAGTGAAACATACATTGTTTCTGAAGGAAAAAATCTGATAGAATGAAGTGCTAAAATTATTTTGTTTATATATAATGCATAAGGTTCAGACTTGGTTTACCGCAAATATTATTTTAGCCCAAGTATTTTATTGGCAAATAAGTCTTCAGTTTCTTTCAAAGTATTTTTAATATCATGATTTGATTATTTTTACATGTTTGTTATTTAAATTTACATCTTGAACTATCCACTTGTAAATATCAATATAGCAATAATAAGAACAATTCTAAGAAAGTGATATTTGTTTAATATTTCAACACATTCTCAGTCACCTATAGGTGGTATTGGGAAGAGGCAGTAAACTCATTAGACTGTTATATCTCGCTGTCAGCACCTCTACCTCCACATATCAGAGCTTTTTAGCATAAAATTTTGTAATTTTTTCCCTTTCTGATCCTGCCCATTTATTTCTTTGTAATTTATTCCTATTTCTCATCACTGTAGAAAGTGCCTAAATTAGGTATTTAAAATCTAATTAAGTTCCACTTTGAAAAGAAATACTCCTATGGTGTTCACTAAGTAACTCAAATTTAGAGAAGCTGTTAATTTTCCCCCTGCAAATTGTATTTGCAAATGATAGTTATTCCTATGTAAATAACAGCTTAAATATCTCCATGGTGCTTTGAGTTTAGGACATTTCCTTAAAAAGAGATGTTACTGCCACCTTTTTAAAACATGAGCCTTCATTTACTGTTTCCTTTCATCTGTTGAAATAATTACTTTTCTTTTCTGCCTTCAATAGTTTGTTCTGGTCATTAACATTTCTGTAAAATTAAGTTTGAAAGGTGCTTTTAATGTTCAGATAGCTTGCAGTGCACATTTGGCTGTTAAAATCAACCTACTTAAGTCTGAACTAATGTTTAACACTCACAGCTATTTGAAATAGTTCACTGCTCAGTTGAATGGTGCTGCCAAGGGCAATGATCATATTACTTGGTATTATATTTTGGGGGGGGGGGTTGTTATTTCGGTAATAAAGACAATCAATGGCATTTCTGAACACAGTGATTTGAATCCTTTACATAGTGCTTCCCCACTAACAAGCTACAAACTATGATTTCAGTGGAAATGGTAAGTGAGAGGCATTAGCTTAGTTCTGTTTTATGGAACTATTAGCTTAGTTCTACTTTTTTCATTGAGAAAGAAACTATATTCATGATATTATTATTTATAAGTGTGTATGTATGTGTCCGTGCATATGTACATACAAATGATGTTACATTTATGTGTATGTGGTGAGTATAAGCTCATGAAACAGGGCTGTTTTGTATGTAAAATTTAGAGGTATCATTCTTATATTATTACCTTGTACAAAATAAAATGGAGTAAAACATTGTCAAGAAATAATCATTGTGGCCCAGACGGTGTGGCTAAGTGGTTGAGCATCACTCATGAACCAAGAGGTCATCAGTTCGATGCCCAGTCAGAGCACATACTTGGGGTGCAAGTTTGATCCTCAGTAGGGGGCATGCACTCAACCAACTGAGCCATACAAGCTGGGCAGGAGCAAAAGCTTAAATGAAGTATGTTGGCAAAAGAATCAAATATAGAAAACATAGACAACTCTTTCAATGATATTTTCTACAGAAGTTAAGAAAAGTAGTGGGATAATTGGGGGATATGGTTTAATGAAAGGTCCTTTCAAAGATGAGAAAACTTTAGAAGCTCACTTCATAATAGGAGACAAGAGTTGAAATTGTGGAGAGCTATAGTTTGAAGAATTGAGAATCCTAAAGGCATTTCTTTATTTATGCCACATACATACCATGTATACTTCATGTATATTTCTCCAAATAACAATTCAGAGAATCTTCTTCTCATAATTTTCAAGAAAAGTACAAGCTATGATGGCTAGGTCCATACATGGCTATGTACAAGAGTAAGTTATTTATATCTTAGAATTTGATAGTCATATCATAAGAAGCAAAACTTTATAGGCATATACAGGAGACGTTATAGTAATATACAGGAGAAACAATGAAGACAAGAAATTGGAATTCCTCTCCTTCCTTCTATAATCCCAAATACAGACCACTAACTACTTTCTAACATTATGCTACCATATAAAGCTTGGCCATTGGCTATGGGCTTTTGGGGAAGGGTAGAAGAAAGGAAAGCAGAAGGGAAGAGAGGCAGATAAATTAACCACTTGTAAGTTAAATTACAGAATTGAAATAAATAAAATATGCATCTTGTCTCTCTTTCCTCTTCCAAAAAACGAGAACAGAGAGCAATACCAGGAGTTCCTTGAATAGTAAGTAGGAGAGTAGAGATGCACATGCACGTATGGACTTAAATAGCAAGCTGCTGCCCATTAGGTTGTGAGTGCTTGGTAATGATTATATCACAGCTGATACATCTGCAACCTGCAGGGACCAGGCCACAAGCAGTCAGTGCTGGTGTCATGGTTATCATCATGATAAAAAGGCAGCCAAACTAATTACTTTAAGTGATGGATGAGGATGTAGATGGAAACAGCATGTCCAAATTAGTCTGATGAAAACTCTAAATGATTTTATGATAAAAGAAAAAGTAAAAGCATCTCAAGTGCTCGCAGTAGTCTTGGTTAAGTGTTTACAATCTGCTTATAAATACTTGTAAGTAACATTTTTTTTTAGTATCTCATGTGCCAATTGTGATACACCATGGTGGATATTGGATTGGGAAACCCTTTTTTATTTAGTGAACATGAGCTGAGGACAAATTTAAGACTAATGCATTAAATATTTTCCTCCAGAAATAATTTTTTAAATATTTGTATTGATTTCAGAGATAAAGGGAGAGGGAGAGAGAGATAGAGACATCAATGATGAAAGACAATCATTGATCAGCTGCCTCCTACAGGCCCTGACCAGGAATTGAATCCCAACCTCCTAGTCGATATAGGTCGACACTCAACCACTGAGCCATGCCAGCCAAGCCAGAAATAATTTGTTTTCGGGATCCCTGCCATTAATGAGGGATTGAAAAAAATTTTTCAGACAATGTCACCAAAATCTAGTGCCAACATAGAAACATTTCTCTGGAGGTTTAAATGGAAAAATATTTGTGTGCTTTGACACTTTTAAATGAAAATTAAAAGATTCAAATAAACTAACAAAATGGAGACACTCATGGATACAAAGAACAGACTGACAGCTGTCAGAGGAGAGGGGGTTGGAGGCTTGATGAGAAGGGTGAAGGGATTAAGCAAAGAAAGAAAAAGGAAGATCATGGACACAGGCAAGAGTATGGTGATTGCCAGAGGGAAAGGGAAGTGGGGGGAGGTAGAAGTGGGTAAAGGGAGGATAAGTGGTGATGGAAAGAGACTTAACTTGGGGTGGTGAACACACAGTACATTATACAGATGATGTATTGTAGAATTGTATATCTGAAACTTATATAAACAAAAGTTCATTTTATTTACTTATTATTTATTTATTGATAATTCTCACCCCATAATATTTTTCCGTTGATCTTTTAGAGAGAGTGGAAAAGGGAAAGACAGAGGGAAACATCCATGTGAGAGAAACACAGTGATTGGTTGCCTCCTACATGCCCCCTGACTAGGGCTCGGTCTGAGGAGGAGCCTGCAACCAAGGTGCATGCCCTTGACTGGAATCGAACCTGAGACCCTTCATCCACAAGCCAATGCTCTATCCACTGAGCCAAACCGGCTAGGGCAAAAGATTCATTTTACTCTGCTGGGGCTAGAAGAGGTGTTAAAGTTTATTTTACTAAGTAAAATAAATGGAGATACACTGGCTAGAATGTGACACATAACAAATAATATGTTTTGCTTCTAAGCATCTAACTCTCATGGACCATATTACTTGAGACCCTACTCAATGGAGTTGAATTTGCTTTTACATACATGCCTTGTCACAATTGTTAAACTACAATGATTCAAAAATTTGTAATCATATTACTTTTTTATCTTTATATTCTCCGTGATGATTTCTTTTTTAAAAAATTTTTGTTGATGAACGTATTACATATGTTCCCTTTTCCCCCATTGACCTCTTCCAGCCCACCTCCACCCTAGATTTCTTTATTTAGTTGATAATGCCCACACTTTAAGTTAATAAGGATTTTCCTGTCTCTTACTTTTATTTAAAGGAAAGGTGAGGTGAGATGAGAATTCAGAAACAAGTAGAATAAAAGGAAACTTATTTATGTTTATGTAACACAGAAGGCACCTTTAGGTCACTGGAAACTCAAACATTTACTTTTTTTTCCTCCTGATAAAACATAATACTTAATTAAAGTTGAATGAGGCTCTAAGAATATGTAGGAGTTATTCATTTTTATTGAATTTATTGGGTTCAATTGTACAACTCAACAACACATCATCTGCACATGCATCATGTGCCCATTGCACAAAGCAAAGTATTTGTCCATCCCCATTTATACCCCTTTTGCCTACTTCCACCTCCTCCACCCCTCTTTCTCCCTGGCTATCACTACACTATTGTCTGTGTCTAAGTGTCCATTTTTTGACACAGTCTGACTCTACTCCTAAAGTATGTCAAATTACACTTTTGTCTTTCTGATTTGTGCTTACATGTGGGGCTAGCTTTCCCACTTATGAGAATTTCAAGATGTCTTTTTGAAAAATAATTCCATATATTTACATTTGGGGATTTATATTTAAGTCTTTAGGCCAAATCTGTATTCCAAATTTCTGTAAGTCTAGATAATTTTTTACCATGCAAGTAAAAATATGTGAAACCATGATTAATAATTCATGAAGCAAGTTGTTATTGTTATTGCAAATGATTACATTCTAGATCAGCAGTTCTCAACCTGTGGGTCGCGACCCCTTTGGGGGTCAAACGACCCTTTCACAGGGGTCGCCTAAGACCGTCGGAAAACACATATATAATTACATATTGTTTTTGTGATTAATCACTATGCTTTAATTATGTTCAATTTGTAACAATGAAAATACATCCTGCATATCAGATATTTACATGACGATTCATAACAGTAGCAAAATTACAGTTATGAAGTAGCAACGAAAATAATTTTATGGTTGGGGGTCACCACATGAGGAACTGTATTAAAGGGTCGCAGCATTAGGAAGTTTGAGAACCACTGTTTTAGAGCCATTTCTGTGGTTTTAATAATGGAAAATGACAGTAGCTCCTGTGAGGTAATTTAATCTTCCTCATGAAAGGAGAGAATCACCCTTGACTCTGATGGATATTTCTGCATGGCTTTTCATCTTCAAGTATTTGATACTAGGTTTGGTCTTGAAAGAGTAACTGACTATTTGGATTGTACTCCGTTTGCATAGCTAACACAGATAAATTTCCCTTAACTTTTAGATTGTAACAACCTCTTGAAAACCTTTGAAGCCCAAATAGTTACATCTGGTATCAATAATGCTTTTAATTGCAAAAATAATAGCTTGAGCCAATTTAAAATGTTATGTACAATTTGGAAAACATATCTCTGCCTTTTATCTTCAACACAATGTTAATAATACTGTGTTTATTCAAAAGGTCTAAAAAAAAAAGGCTAACTATTAAACCCTAAAGAACAGCATACAACCTGATCTATTCTGGTACTTCTAAATGAATTTGAGCAAGCTATATGATATTGCTATACACATAGCACTGAAAATAGATAAGAGACAAAAGGCAGGTAAATACATTTATATGTAAATGCCTTGTTTGTATACAGAGATACTGCTGCATAGAATTACGATTTTTTTCTGCATATACAGTACAATGTCTAAAGGATTCATAATTTTCATAAGGTACCAGAAATATATGTCACTTATTTTCCAACTGATGTACAATTAGACAAAAGTGGAAAAGTGGAATAAACAAAAATAAAACAATAATTGAATTTTCCAGTTGTAATTCAATTTAATATATTTTATTGATTTTTTACAGAAAGGAAGGGAGAGGGATAGAGAGAATAAATTGATGAGAGAGAAACATCGATCAGCTGCTTCCTGCACACCCCCTACTGGGGATGTGCCCGCAGCCAAGGTACATGCCCTTGACCGGAATTGAACCCGGGACCCTTGAGTCCGCAGGCTGATGCTCCATGCACTGAGCCAAACGGGTTAGGGCTGTAATTCAATTTAGAATAATAGTTTAGTGCTACAGGAATTCTTTCATTTTTCATAGGAAAAATATAACACATTTGTACTATACTTCTTGGTAGAAATGTCGAAGATGGCTTCAAGTTTTATATGCACTTGACTCTCTCATGCACATGTTCACAAAGAGAGTGGCCATTAAAATTTAATTGGACAATTAATTTAATCTGAAAACATGTCAACTCTGTAATATAATTGTTTTGGTTTCTTTTTATCTGAATTTACTAAATGTTTTATACCAAACTGGTTCAGCAAAAAGGATCAAAATAGTTTTATATGTAGCCACAACTCAAGTTGTATATAACTGTGGTTAGCCTCTTTTGAAAGTGTAGCATTTAAAATTAAATCATTCTTACTTGCATATAATACTAAAGAACAAGTACATAAAAGCTGAAAATCCACAAATTTAAATTTTACTTTTTCAAAATGTTAAAAGTTGAATTGAAGAATAACTATAGTTTAAATTGTCATTCGTATGTTGGTATAAAAATAATGGAAAATACTTAAGGAATCAACTGTCAGAGAACAGAACCTAGTCACCACCAAGCATAGAATGCTGCTTTAAAGACATGTTCTCAAGTAATGCTAGAAAAATCATTTGTTTTCTTTTCCATGTATAAAAACCTATTTGGTTTGGATTCAGGAAATTGGGATTGGTTCCCAGGTGAATCAATACCTCAAAATTCTACTCTCATTTATGAGTTTTGAACCACTAGACATGTCCACAGTTTTTAACAATACCAATTCAGCCACAAAATAGATGTTGAGTGCATTTTTTTAAATTGGGGGTCATAGAGGGTTTTCTAAGGATTTAGAGTCTAGGAATCTATTTATCTTTATGCTAAGTTGTGTGCTCTTTAGATAGCCCTAACCCCAAACATTCTTTGTATTTCCCATCCTATGCAACTTAGAACTCAAACTACACACATGTATTGAATGTAAACAGTGTATATAGGAAAATGGTAGCCTCTGAGAGGGAAAAAAGAATAATAAGTAGGAAATATCCCTCCTTGAATAATTTAATGTATAATTAGGGATTTAAGGCATTAACATGTGAATATTTAATTACTAATAAAATATTTAGTAAATATCATTATGAGAGACATATGTTAGTACATGGTACAAGTTTCTTTATGCTTGGTATAAAAATTAACTCTGTGTAAGAATTCAAAGAAGTAGAAAGTTATTATGGTCTGAGATAGTCAGGAAAAGCTTTAATGGAGGACATTAATTGAGGATGGAATTTAGAAATGTGCACAGAATGAGAAAATATTCTAGACATGTGTGTTGAAGAAAAATTATAAAAATGAGAAAGTTGCCAAAACCGGTTTGGCTCAGTGGATAGAGCGTCAGCCTGCGGACTGAAAGGTCCCAGGTTCGATTCCGGTCAAGGGCATGTACCTTGGTTGCAGGTACATCCCCAGTAGGAGGTGTGCAGGAGGCAGCTGGTCGATGTTTCTCTCTCATCGATGTTTCTAACTCTCTATCCCTCTCCCTTCCTCTCTGTAAAAAATCAATAAAATATATTTTTAAAAAATGAGAAAGCGTTATGAATAGTAAGTAATAGGCAGTCAAACAGGTTGATTACAGCTGAATTTTTGTAGGCAAGTATTTGTGAATGAAGCATGAAAGGTGGGGTAGAACTATGGAGGTTATTGAGGGCCTATTAGTTTGTTCATAGGAAATGAAATTAATTTGGGGCAATTTAATATAGTATTTTCTCCAAAATGTAATAGTGTAGGGAAACACTAAAGTTATGGTTACTATATCTTTTCTCATGATGTTGAGCATCATTATTCTGAACTCTGTATCAGATAAATTTGTTATCTCCATTTCATTTATTGCTTCTTCTGGAGAATTTTTTTGTTCTTTCATTTGGTAGTTGTTTCTTTGCTTCCTCATTTCGGCTGCCTGTTTGGGTTTGTGACTATGTATTAGGTAGATCCGCTACGCCTCTCAATGTCTAGTGCAGGACAGTGTCAAACACTCTTTCTGACTAATTAGATCAGGCAAAAATTCAAAGCCTCCAGAGACCAGCTCTGTCTACAGCAGCGGTTCTCAACCTGTGGGTCGCAACCCCTTTGGTGGTTGAACGACACTTTCACAGGGGTAGCCTAAGACCATCTGCATATCAGATATTTACATTAGGATTCATAACAGTAGCAACATTACAGTTATGAAGTAGCAACGAAAATAATTGTATGGTTGGGTCACAGCATGAGGAACTGTATTGAAAGGGCCAGAAGGTTGAGAACCACTGGTCTATAGACTGATAGGATTTTGTCTTGAATTGCCCTCAGGCGATTGTCCACAGGTGTGGCAAGAGTTTTGTTTTGTTTGTTTGTTTTTTCAACCAGGTGGGGCAATTGCTTCTGTCTGGAGGCTAATTGTTATTCTCAGTCTCTTAATGGGCCTGAGCAACTCCACACTGCACTATGGGGCAAGGTGTTGTCCACTAGGGTGGGTCAACTGTCTTCCCCTCCAGCAAGGTTGCCTGTATAGCAAATGTCTGCATGAGAAAGATGACCTCCACAGTGTGAGGGAATGACTCAGCACAGGAAACTGGAGTGTCTGCCTTCTGAGCTCTAACCTTAGAGCCCATATCCTGGCTTCTGCTCACACAGCTCCAGTCCACTCTGCCCTCCCTCTGCTGGAGCACAAGGTGGTGGCTCCACAGGAAATTTCATGTGTTGGCCCTTTTAGAGGGTGCCTGAATTTTCAGCCTTCTCTTACTGGCAGACAGCAACTCTGCTGCTTTTCACAGCCAGATTTTATGTGGGTACCCTTCTCAGTTCTGGTGCTCTCTGCTGGGGAGCCCAGCAGCTCTCAGTGACAATACCCCACAGCTGAAATATCACTCCAGAATTTCAGTTGCTGTCTGTGGGAGCCTGGCCAGCCCTTTCCCACCTTTGCTGTTCCTACCAGTCTCTATGTGGTCTCCATTTTCTGTCCATGGTTATCCAGTGAGTCTTTTGTTGGTTATTCAGGAAGTTTTTCTGTATTTTAGTTGTAATTCCAGTTTGGTTCTGGGAACATGTCCGTGAAGCATTCACTTACTCCACTGCCATTTTTAACCTCCAACACTAAAGTTATGGACTCCAGCCAACTGTCCGAGGGCAAGGTGGTTGGAACAGGAGATATTTTAAAGATAGTATTAAGAGGACCTGTCTATAAATTAGATATGAGAGAAGAAAAAGGGAGAGAAAAGTAAAAGTGATGAGGAGGGTCAAGCCTTGATAAGTGATGGTGAAAATTACATAAGAATCACAAAATGAAGCAATATTTGGTTGAGGCCTGTGGTGAAATTATAAGTGACATTAATAAAATGATAATATTACTTGCTCAATAGTTTCATGCCATGATGGAATATCCCAGTGAAAGTATCCAATAGGATTGTGTAAAGTGCAAGAATGGAATTCAGAGTAAATATAATTGCTAAAATCATAGATTAGAGTAGACTTTACTTATTTTTTTCTCTTTCAAAGAAAAACAATATGTTACTATACCTTTTCTTTCTTCAATATTGTATACATTTTTAATAGAAAGGAATGATTAATATTTATGAGAATTTTAAAAGGTTCCAACATTTTTTTATATTTTTATTGATTTCAGAGAGGAAGGGAGAGGGAGAGAGAGATAGAAACATCAATAATGAGAGAGAATCATTAATTGGCTGCCTCCTGCACGCCCCCGACTGGGGATCGAGCCCGCTACCTGGGCATATGCCCTGACCGAGAATTGAACCAGTGACCTCTTGGTTCCTAGGTGGACGCTCAACCGCTTAGCTACACCCAGCTGGGCAAGGTTCCAACATTTTGACAGACATTTAACATAACAGTAAAACCTCAATATAACAGACTAATTCAGGTGAAGGTTTGTCCATTATATAATAAAGTAGGTTTTCCAAATGCATATGCTAAAAAATTGACAAATTAGTTTACCTATTTTACTTATGTAGACACATTTGTGTAATTAAAATTAAGTATGTATAAAAAGTTTAATTTCACAGAAATGTTTTCTGTGTCTATTACTGTGATTTTAAATTTATACTGCATACGTCCAGCAAATGCATGTATTCACCACTCACTGCAAGTAAACAAATGCACAGTGCTGGGGTATGGCTTTGTGCAAGTGAGAACACTGACTGGCACATGTTAAAACTGCTGCAGAGCCTTGGCAGGTTTTCTCAGTGGTTAGAGGGTTGGCCCACAGACCAGTGTCTCAGGTTCGATTCCTCGTCCAGAGCGCATACCTCAGTTGTAGGTTTGATCCCAGGCCCTGGTTGAAGCAAGAGTAAGAGGCAGCCAATCCATGTGTCTCTCTCACATCAATGTTTCTCTCTCTCTCTCTCTCTCTCTCTCTCTCTCTCTCTCTCTCTCTCCTCCCTCTCTTCCACTCTGTCTAAAAATCAATGGGAAAAAATATCCTAGGCAACAATTGAAAAAACAAACAAACTGCTGCAGAAAGTCACGCCCTGGGACAATAGAACCAATTACTGAGTGCCATGTGGTGTGATCACATGCTAATTATTCACTGAACATTGTTTAGAAGTGTTGACTCTTAGATTTAAATATGTAGACTATAGTTTAGATATATAATATTTATTTATGTTGAAGAAATTACTACAGTGTTTTTTCCAACATATGGCCTATTCATTAAACTTGTTAAAATAACAGTGAATTAATAACAAAAATGAATCTGCTAATTTAATGATAATCAAATCTTGGTTAAAAGAATTTTAAAATTAATAGTGTGTTAATTTTAACACATGACATATAGACCAGAAGCCATTAAATCTGAAGTCCTTTAAATCAAGGTTTGCAAAATCGAGGGATTACTAAATTGAAAAAATAAAGGTAGCTGGATAAGAAGTAGTTGTTAGAGGTTTTATATTTCATAATCATACCTGTATTACTTAAAAAATAACAAGTGGGAACTTATAGTAAATTTTGAAGAAAAGTGCAAGTTAATAAAATTGATTGTTGAAATGCATTTAAGAGAATAAACTCTGGGTTAAAGCAAGAATAAAGAAGGCACCCTTTAACTTTATCTTAAACTAGAGGCCCAGTGCATGACATTCGTGCATGGGGTGGCAGTCCCTCAACCCAGCTTATGCCCTTTTTCAGTCTGGGAGCCTTCGTGGAGCGGGCCTAAGCTGGCAGTAGGACATCCTTAGTGCTGAGAGGTGGGAGAAGCTCCCGCCACTACCACTGCACTCTCTAGCCTCGCCAGCTGTCAACCTGGCTTTTAGCTGAGCAGCACTCCCCCTGTGGGAGTGCACTGACCACCAGGGGGCAGCTCCTGCATTGAGCGTCTGCCCCTGGTGGTCAGTGCACATCATAGCAACCAGTCATTCCGCTGTTCGGTCGATTTGCATACTAGTATTACCCTTTTATTATATAGGATGGTAAGAGACAAAACACACACATGCATACACACACTTCTTGTACACATATATGGAAATAAAATTTATCAGGACTGAATAGAAGGCAACATATAACAGTGAGGAATTTAATTTGTATTTATTCCTAAGATTTTTCAAAATATTGAAGAAGCTTAAAAACAAAAGCATATGTTCTCAAATTTCAACTCAAAAATACTGAATTTAGGACTCAACTTTCTTGGCTTCTAATTTAAACCCTAATTTACTCTACCATGAGGAATGCATAGGACATTTTCCCCTATTTTGGCTCTTTAGAACCTTGCATGAACATATACAGAACATTCAGCATGTAAAATTACCTTTCTTAGCTAAGTTATCATCATCAAACAATACCCAATACAGAAAGAGTTAACCTTATGTTGAAGGGAAAATGCATTTAGTGGCCTCACTTTGGTAAACATAATAATATTGCCAATTGGTAGCCAGATTATTCATGATCACACTAACATACAGATTACATTGCACATAAAATCATAAGAAAAAAATAAAATTACTATATTTTATTTTATTTTTTAATTTTTATTGAATTTATTGGGGTGACATTGCTTAATAAAATTATATAATTATATTACAAAAACAATTCCTATGAAAAATCAAAGAAATAAAAAAAATGAGCTTTGATATACAAGAACTATTCTAGTCTAGCTGTTAAAATTATTTAAATAAGTGCTGTGGGAAGCCATTGCCTTTATAAGGCTTTTAAGATGTTTACAGCAAAACACTTTTCCCTGTGATTGAATTTTTTAAAGTACTAAAATATCATGGAGAAATATTTTTCCACCAATTTTATAGCTCCCTAGATGCATTTTCTACAAACCTTGTATCTGCTTGTACACACACAGTATTGCAAAAAGATACCATGCATTTCAAACAGTATATACAGCTTTGACAAGGTATACAGAATGTGCAATGGGAATGTCATTATCTTAAGTGTTATACAGTTTTAAGGCCACTCTTTTATTAAGGTGGACCTCAGTAATTTGTTTTTGTTTTATATTTCTATTTTATTAAGGATTTTTATATATATATATCTATGTAAAAATACCACTATTGTGTCTACACTTTTTCACTTTATTGGGTGACATGGGGCATATTTATGAAATCAAAGCAGGGGAAGACATAATAGAGAAATGTTCTTTATAACATGTTTTATTCAATTGAAAAGTAAATAAGAAATTATGTGGGACTTGAAAATGCAGCCTCTATATACCTTAGGTTTTGGAAGAACTTATAAAGTTTACAAAGCTATGATGTGTCATTAATAAGTTTTTACTAACCACGGAGTCCATATTTAGGTGAATGGGAGAAGATATAGCATATATTATAAGTATGCAGATAAGAACGTATCTTCTGGGAAATTTTAGCTGAGGCAATAAAGCAACATACAATAATGTCCAATATTGTCTAGTGTCCACTATCTTTTAATTAAAGGTAAGATGGAATCTATAGTCAGTAACCAGGATCAGGAAGTAATTTCAATTGTGTAAAAAAATTATGATACTCTCACATGGCAACTGAATAACAGCTGGGAGGTGCCAATGGACAGAGAGGCAGTGAGCAAAGTTATTTTCCCTAATGATCAATTCAGATTAGGAAAATGACAATCTCTAAGAGAAATGCTATATACAGCTGCTGAAGGGATGGAGGCATATTATTTCAATCATCTAAAGCAAAAATGAATACAGGCACAGGCAAATGCAGAAATGGCTAATACATGCTACTAAACAGAATATAACTTCATTGGAATCAAATGTTATAATGTTTTTGTTTTTTTTTCAAATGTTATAATGTTGATCCTTAAACATTTTATCCAAGTAAGTGAATCATAAAAATAGAACAATTTCACTGAATTAGAATCTAGGACAGCAAGTTTGGGGGACTTTGGTCAAATCCAATTACAAGATTTCAGCATTGCAAGATATTAGATAATAGTACTTAATTATTTCATTATTTCCATTTTTTTCCCAATACAATGTTTCTCTGACTTGCCTCATAATATTTAACCATTCAAAGAAGTAGAAAACATTAGACAACTGCATTTAAAAATAATTGTTGATTTTTGTTGGGTTTTGTTCAAAGTAAATCTGAAAAAGTTTTTTCCCTAAAGAAATATCATTGATTATGAGTATGTATAAAGATAGGACCAGATAGGGAAAGAAAAGGGGAGAAAATCAGAAATAACTAATCACTGAAATTTAAAAACTGAGAAGGTATCTGTGCCGTTCTGATATGTTTGGGCAGTTAGAGAAATTTAGACTACCCAAATAATATTTTCTTTCTTGTTTCCAGCTTTGAAATTATAGAGATAGATAGAGATAGAGATAGAGATAGAGAGATAGAGAGATATAGATAGATTCTTACTTTTATGTTTAGTGAATGCATTAGATTCTTCATTCCAACTAAAGCTCTTAGGATATAGAAAATGAAAAAAAAATCCTCAAGAACTAGAGTTATTAGTAAAAGTGAAAAATATCTACAGTGCCTTTGCTTCAACATTTGTCATTCCATATGGATCCATAAATATTTGTAACAAATAGTAGGTGAATGAATTTCACCATTAATAAAATAAGCAAATTTGAGATAGATTTTTCCCCTGTTTTTTTTTTTAAATCTCAGTAGAAAACACACTTATCTTGAATGTGCAGTTCTCAATGGGAATAAAAATGTAACCTAAATTAAATTTAAGGAGAAAAATGTTACTAATATAACATAAGCCTAAAGTCTTCTATCTTGAAAATAAGCTGAGAGATTTGTTACAAAATTGTAGGTTTGGTTTTTTTGTCTGATTATCAGGAAAACAAAATACAATACTATAAAAACCTTACTTAATGTTTGCTACATTAACCAAGCCACGGGGTTAGGGGGGAATGCAAGAGACAGAGAATTAATGTGTCTCTCTCACATCGATGTTTTTCTCTCTGCTCTTTCTCTCTCCCTCTTCCCTCCCTTCCACTCTTTCTAGAAATCAGTGGAAAAAATATCCTTGGATGACGATTTAAAATTTAAAAATAAAGAAATTTCATAGGCAAATCTTCAAATTAGTTTACATTCAATGAAATTCTTTGTCTAAAACACTGCATTCCTAGCATAACTTCAGATTCAGCCAATTTTTATTGAGGGTCTACTAAGGACAGTGATATGAGCTTCAACTTTATTTTTCTCATTTAAACCTGCCACAAACACTTTGAGGTAATTTTTCCTATTCTTCAAATAGGGACACTGAAGTTTAGAGATGTAATATCCCAAGACACAGGGATATTCAGTCCTGTTCAGACTCATCTCTTCAGGGGGAAAATATTGAAATAAGAAAATGGGTGTATCTGGTGATAACTCTTGAATGATTATTGAAGTTAAACTGAATGATACATTTGTGAGAACTTTATAATTGACAGACTTTTTGAAATTGTTTCCCTTTGTCATATAGACAAACTGTATTTGTCTAATCTATTAGAGCAGTGGTTCTCAACCTGTGTGTCGAGACCCCTTTGGGGTCGAACGACCCTTTCACAGGGGTCACCTAAGACCATCGGAAAACACATATATAATTACATATTGTTTTTGTGATTAATCACTATGCTTTAATTATGTTCAATTTATAACAATGAAAATACATCCTGCATATCAGATATTTACATTACGATTCATAACAGTAGCAAAATTACAGTTATGAAGTAGCAACGAAAATAATTTTATGGTTGGGGGTCACCACAACATGAGGAACTGTATTAAAGGGTCACAGCATTAGGAAGGTTGAGAACCACTGTATTAGAGGAAATCACTACCTATATAAACTCATGTGTTTTAATATTTTGTTTTCTAATTCTGTTACAAATAGGTTCCATTACACATTTTTTCCTTATGCAATGTAAGTTGATTTTCAGAATCTCTAGGTATGTAGAACAGGTTAGTTGATGTGTCTCTTTACTGTTATGCAATTTGTTAAACTGGTGAAGATATATACTTAAAATTAGATATAATTTTAATATGTTTTGAATTTGTTAAGACAACTAGTTAAAAAGATATTGTTATAGGAATGAATATTAATCATCTTTAAATGGAGCAAAATTTGACTTTTATGTAATAGCTCAGTGGTTTCTCAAACTGTGGTCCTCACACCAGCAACATCAACCATCAATTTGGCACTTAAAAATTCCAGTTGCCAAGTACTACTCTAGTCCTATTGAATCACACAAACTTCGGACGTTGAGAAAATCCTATATAATAAAACCCTAATATGCAAATTGACCGAATGGTGGAACGATCTGTCACTATGACGTGCACTGACCACCAGGGGACTGCCCCCTGGTGGTCAGTGCACTCCCACAGGGGAGCGCTGCTCAGCCAGAAGCTGGGCTCAAGGCTGGCAAGTACAGCAGTGGTGGCAGGAGCCTCTCCTGCCTCTGAAGCAGTGCTAAGGACCCCTCGGAGGATGTCCTGGACTGTGAGAGGGTGCAGGCTGGGCTGAGGGGACCCTCCCTCCAGTGCACGAATGTTGTGCACCGGGCCTCTAGTTTTTTATGCAAGACTTATATCACATTTGATGCATAACAAAATTAAGAACCATTGCTGTTAAGGTGATGGATTAATAACTTGTTCCTTTGTACCTTACATTGATCCTCTCTATTAAGGTATGTTAATTAAGCAAAGAAGCAGTTATTTTAAAGTTAGCACCTGAATTTCGCAGTTAGAGCAGTAATTTTTTTCTTCCTGACTTGAGCCAGATTAAGAAGAGAGGTTTCTTCCCTGGTTGATGAAATGGATTGCACATTTCCTGGCAGGGAAGCAAAATGAAAAATCTGCTTTACAGCCTCTCCAGTCAGCGAAATGACTAAACCCCTAAGAAGTTTAAAAGCAGGGTTATATTGGCACCCTGAGGACATTTTACAGATAAGTCAGGGTAACAAAACATTATCACCTGGAAGGGTCAGGTAATTGATGTAAATGTGTGCCCTCCCCTCCCATCTTTCCTAGACACATCTCTTTAATGATCAGCATCTTTCCCACTTTTACTTCTGTGCCTCGTTTCCCAATTTCTGAAGACAGTAACATTACTACTCTCCTCCCATATAATGCTCTCTTCTCTACTACCTTTTTCAGAGGCAGGCAGGCTGGTGTTCTGGAGAAGAGCCTTTTACATGCCTTTGGTATTATTTGGCTGTTTATATTAGAAATTCTTGAAACTGAAGGATGTAATTCCACGCAGGTAAAAGTCACTCATCCTCCCATGCAAGTCTCAGATAATTCTTTTTCTCAAGATACCGTAAGGACCCCACTCCCAATAGAAACAGAAAAAGACAATCCACACATTTCTCTGATAGCACTATGATATGTAGACAAGTTCAATAAATACACAGTAGGTGTGCTATGACAATGATATCAACTATTTTTCAAATTTTAAAATTTCAGTATGTCATAATATCTGTAGACAATAGTAATCACTGATATTATTGAAAAGGCTAAGAGTTAACCAGAAACTCTCTGCCTCCATCCCCTCTTTCTTCCTTCATCTCACCACATAACTGTAAAAACTTTTAAAAATTTTATATTCATGTACAATCTTTTCTTTTTTAATACAATGAAATAATGGAATCAATCTGATGATCAGAAATCTTACCTCAAGCCTTAAGAATAACAATCTACCTATTTAAAGTTATTATAATTGTTTTGGTCCCAAGATAGTTAGTATTCTTGATAGCAAGGAGACAGCAGTAGTAAAATAAAAAACAGACAAAGGTTCCTGCTCTCATGTATAGTATACAAGAGGACTGGTGCATGAAATTCATGCACTGGGGGGGGGTCTCTCAGCCCAGCCTGCATCCTCTCCAATCCAGGACCCCTTGGGGGATGTCCCACTGCCTGTGGGATCGGGCCTAAACTGGCAGTCAGACATCCCTCTCACAATCCGGGACTGCTGGTTCCCAAAGGCACACCTGCCTGCCTGATTGCCCCTAACCGCTTCTGCCTGCCAGCCTGATCACCCTCTAACTATGCCCCTGCTGGCTTTATTGATGCCTAACTGCTCCCCTGCCAGCCCGATTGCCCCCAGCTCCCCTCCCTGCTGGCCTGGTCACCCCTAACTGCCCTCCCCTGCTGGCATGATCTTGCCCCCAACTGCCCTACCCCGCTGCCCTGGTTGCCTCCAACTGCCCTCTCCTGCCAGCCTGATTTCACCTAACGGCCTCTGCCTTGGCCCCCACCAAGATGGCTTTGTCCAGAAGGAAGTCGGACATCCAGAAGATGGCCGGTCGACCCGGTCTAATTAGTATATTACCCTTTTATTTGTATAGATAGATTATATAGGATAGGATTGCTTAAATGGGGGGGAAGCCTTTTTCAGCAGGAGGAAATGCTCAAAAACACATAATCCCTATATCTGGACTGATAGCCAGCCATATGCACTATACTGCCAAACTGGTCATTAAAAAATTGAACCCGCTTTCTTACACCTTACACCAAACAGCTATTGCCCTTAAAATCCCTTCTCAGCCTCCACCTTAGGTTCTGCCTTCACAGTTCACCCAGATTAGGTTCTGATTGGTCAGTTTTGATGCCAGTCAGCATCAAAAGCTCCACCTCTTAGGCAGCCATTGGCTCTTGGCACTTCACCCAGATTAGGTACTGATTGGTTGGTTTCTATGCCATTCAGCGTCTCCGGGCCTATCTCTGGGCCTGATCAAAGAGGCAGGGCTGATTAGCAGCCCCCACGGAGGCCCAGGCTGCTGGCGAAGCCCGGAAAGAAAGAGAGAGGCAACAGCTGATCAACAGCTGCCACAGAGGCTGCGGATCAGACCCTGCCTCTCTCTCTGCAAGGCCTCTCTCCAGGCCTGATCCACAGCCCCTCAGCAGTCAGTGCTGGGTCCCTGAGCCAGCACCGACTACAGTCAGCACTGACTTCCAGTGTTTGGTGAGCCCTCTGTTGTTAAGGACCCTGGTTCTTTATATATATA
>NW_005357451.1:2009184-2029782 GCF_000412655.1 Myotis brandtii
TATATATATATAGAGAGAGAGAGAGAGAGAGAGAGAGAGAGAGAGAGAGAGAGATTATTATCCTCACTTTACAAATATGGAAATTGAGGCACAGAAAGGTTAATTGCAAATTAACTAGGGGCTTGCAAATCGTAGAGCAGGGTTTCAAACCTAAACAGTCAGGCTCCATCATCTTTTGCTCTTCATCACTATGCTCTCAGCTGCCTAAATTAATATGTAGCTTGTGTTAATATTTAGCATTAACATTTTGAAGACCCTGATATTTTCTGCTTGAATAGATTTAGCAAATTTAAAAAAAAGAATAGAAAACAGTATACCCAGTGAAATTTCAATTTCAGATAAACAAATAATCATTTTTTAGTATAAGGTTGTCCGGTGGAATATTTTGAACATACTTATGTTAAAAAATCATTTGCTTTTTATCTGAAATTCAAACTTCACTGAGCACCCTATAATTAATCCACCAAACTTAGCTTTAAGAAAAACTGTTTAAATGTGTTTAACCCATTTTTTTAACACTAGTTTGAACAAGGAATATTTTCTTTTTGGCACACCTGATATCCTGTGGAAGTTTCATGGAATTTTCTTCTAATGCCAGTGTGAATACTTTTCAGGTTAGCTAGTTTGAATGCTTACTGCAGACCACAGTGATCTCTCCTTCTTTTAACTCTTAAAGACACTTAACAATCTATGCCACATGATTTCACACTTAATTTTCCACTTCTGTAACTTGTTGACTTTTTTCCAAAATAATGTGTCATATCCTTAATGACAGGGACTGGGTATCATACATCTTCCAGATTCTCATGGATATAATATTTGTTATCAGCATGACATTTTATATGAAAGAAGATTTATTTTAATTCATAATTTGTAAGAACTTGTTTTGCCAAAGCGCTAATATAAGGATCTAGAGCAGTGGTTCTCAACCTTGGCTGCACATTAGAATCACTTGGGAATCTTTTTAAAATCCTGATTTCTGGGCCTCATCCTCCGGAAGTTCTGTTTCTTTGTTATGGGGTGAGGCCACAATATTAGTAACAAAGAAACAGAATTTCCGGAGGATGAGGCTCAGAAATCAGGATTTTAAAAAGATCCCCAGGTGATTCTAATGTGCAGCCAAGGTTGAGAACCACTGATCTAGAGTAAAACAGGGCCATAATTGGTTTTTGAAGTGTTCCATCTCACATTCTCAGGCTGGTGACCCTTCATTCCTTTGTTATTAGCTTTCTATTTTCATTTATCAGCATCATTTATTCTTCTGTCTTCCTAAAGATATGTAAGAATTTTTGAATAAAATGTTTCTTTTCCACATTTGATGATGGCAACATGAGTCACTGTTCCACTCAGACCATGGACACTTCCTTATATTCATGCAGGTCAAGTCATTACACAGCACTTGGTTATTTTGTTTTTGTTATTGTTCCTCAGTTTGGAAGAGGAAAACAGGAGTCTTGCTTGTGCTGAATGTAATCTCAATGACACCAACAAAGGAGGGTCCCTTGAGCCAGCTGTATTTAGGGCAAAACTCTCAAATCAAATAATAAAGTATAATTTGTTTGTTAAAGAATAAAAACTAATGACCAGGTAGGTGGTTGTGTTTTTCCACTACTGAGTGAGTCAGCGGGGTTCAGTTTCTATTTCACCATCATCAAAGCCCAAAGGAAAGAATTAACCCAAGAAAAATGGGAAAGTAAGCACTGGAGTCATATAGAAAGTCTCTAGCAGTCTTGACTTTAATTTTTAGAAGGACTTTTCCATTCTTAGCATTTACCATATATTTATCTCATTTTTCTACAAAGATCTTGTCAACCTTTATATATAGTCATCTGGGCTCTAAGCAAGAAGTTAAAATTAAGGGCTTGTTTTCTAAGTGGATTCCCAAATGCTTTTACAAAGCATGGTAGATTTAACAAATTTAATAAAAGCAGTCTCCACTTTGCTTCAATAAATGAAGAAGTTGTTCATCTCCTCAGTTAGATAGCAGTTATCCTATCTTTAGTGTTTAGTTTATATTATTGCATCATATGTGTTGATAAATGTTTTAAAATATACATTTCAAACACCAGCTTTTAAGATAAAATAAAATAAAAAAACACTCAAAACTCTTTCTCCATGGATTATAAAGGGATGCTCTTATTTAACTGACAAGCTGTGTTTCTAGTACTTGCCCATATTCAATTCCATTGCCAATTAGTATTTTTTAAGCCTACATAATAAATTCCCACAAACTCTGAGCAAAATGTAGGTGTCATTCAGATGTGAAGACCTATTACAAGATTGAAACAGATTTCTAATGCATTTATCATTCATTTTGTAGCATGTGATTTTTTTTAAAAAAAAGATGAATGGTTTGACAGTTCCCACTCATATACACTGAAACATAATACACTTGTACTAGTTTGGGGCTATTATGGACCTTAACATGCAGTGTGACCTTGGTCTGAGAAAACATGTTTGGTTAGCACAGAAACTTAATCATAAGAAGTCATTAGTAGAATCCTTCTTCTTTACAGCCCTTTTCTAGGACTAGGAAATTTATTGCTTGTGGGACAGGTAGGATATGAACAATGGGCCAAATAGAGTCCAGGGTTATCTCATCTGTGTGAAAACTGCTGCTGAAAATCAATGTGACCTCTGCTACACTGTCATCGCAATTCCCACCCTCCGTGTCCTATTTGTCTTTTGGTAGAAGCTTAGATCTGTGTGCCTGTCTCTATGTGTCTCTCTTGGGCCAGATTATCAAAATGAATCATTGCCTGCATACCTCTTATATTTCTATTTATTTTCCTGGTGTTGACTAGGTCTGATGAAATATGATTCTTTTTGCATTTGATCCTCACTGCAGCCAGTAACACCTAATTCAACCATGTCTATCTCTTTAAAGAAGAGTAATACTATTTGAAACTTCAATCTCCTGTACAGCAACACAAACCATAGACCATACAACCTGTCTTCATAGACAATAGTAATTTTCCTTTTAGCCAATTTAGTGGCATTTCTTTCATCTCCAAATAGAAAACTTTGGGCAATTTTAATGTGGTTATAATTTTGTTTTATGCATACTGAATGTATTGCTTCTTTTTCAGGCATCTTATTTGTAAAATACTCCTCAGATTGTTACCACTGAGTTAAATGTGTGTGTAGAGCAATACATAACAAGAAATCCATTAATTTTAAGAATTCTGCCACTAATACAAAATATTTATTCAGGGGAAATATTAAAATCTCCAAATTAGCAGGAAGTGAATGTAGCAGTTCATTTTTTAAAAATAGATCTTCTAGGCTACATAAAATTTTACTTTAAGATTTATAAACATCAATAAAAACGTATAGAACCTCTTCCGTTATTATTAATTTTGGTAGAGCATTATGAAGTCACTCTATCCATTTAATGCACTCATGTGCAAAAGACAAAATACTATATAATACAGAATTCAAAATATACAAATAAAGTATAATATCTCCTGGTTAGTTATTAAGAAATGTACTTTAAAAACATTAGATCTGTTGCCTAAGACATATTTTAAGATTTGGGGTGTTTTTGTTGTTGTTTTTTGAGATATTTCAAGTGTTCAAATCTTGTATTTGAAATAGATCACAAAATTTGTGATAATGTGCTCATTTCCTCTGAATTTCTTCACCTCTTACAAAACTGCCATGGACAGAAAGGAAAGAAGGGAGAAAGGAAGAAAAGAAGGAAGAAAAGGAAAGACAGAAACTAAGACAGAGAGGGAGGGAGAGAGAAAAAGATAGAGAAAAGAGGAAAGAAAAGAAAAGGGGAAGGAGAAGGAAGGACAGAGAGGAAAGGAAGGAGAAATGTTCTATAAAATGTTAGAGGTAATATTATAAGAGAGTTATAGAAAACACTTTCATCACATGTTTATGATTAAAATTTATTATTATTTGTATATTTAAACATCAGCTTTTAAAAAATGAATGTATTGGTATGACATTGGTTAGTAAACTTACATAGGTTTTAGGTATACAATTATATAATACATCAGAATTTTATTTTTAAGATTTACTATAAAAGCACTCCAAAAAATGTTCATAGTAGCATCCTGTGTTAAAAGAAAAGTAATAGGTTTATTTATGCATTTAATAGAATTAAGACAGATAAACAAATACTCTTTATAACATTTTGGATATAAATAACATGAAGCTTTAGTGAAAATAATTTTGATTCTCTGAAAATAGTTGCTGAGCATTTTTATCCTTATAGATTTTAAAACATTGAAAGTTGTAAAGGTGATCTATAGTAAAAGCATTTTATTCAGAGATAATGCTATCCCATCTCACAGAAGGTTCCCACAATTCTATGCCACAGCTTCCCACACAAGAATTCCCATAACAAACCATGTTGACTGTGAAATAAATGGGGTTCAAGACTCTGCACATTACATATATAGAATGCTTACAATTGAAACATGAGGTCTAACTGTATGACAAATCCATATTCCCTACAGGAACCAGAACCAATAGCTAGGTTTGTGTTTTCAAACCCTGTGAAAATTGGTTAGTCTGGATATAAGCCTAGTTTTTGGTGTGTGTTTTTTCTTGTATTAGTCTCATAACATATGGAGTTACTGAAAATTCTTTTGACTAGAGACAAGCATATTTTCCAAACTTTGCTTATGCCCAGTTACTGAAATAAAGAGACTGTAGTGAGTAGAGTAATTTTGTTTGAGTTGCTATGATTCACACCATCATACAGTGTTGTTGAAGCTATTTAAGAATACCAGGGTTTGTTTAGTTACATTGCAAGAATGTCTCTTTGAATCAGATTCCTTTTACATATGTCAAAAAAATCCCAATTCCTAATTGCAGAGGAAACTTTGCTATCTGGTTCATACATCTCACATAAAATATTTTCAACCAGAATTCAAGTGGATAGACAAACAGTTGGCTTCTCAAAGTAAGAGGAGATTCACATTTATCCAAAATCATTTTGAAACATCTTATTTTTATCTGAGATTTAGAGAAAATCTTATTAAAATAAAGAGAATATGGGAGAAGAAAATAAAATTAAAAGGGGAAAATGATACAACATCTCTTTTTACAAGACAAATGATTTTTTCATGAGAAATATTATTGGAAACAAAAAGTACCACTAGAATCTAGCCAAATGTCTATCAACTAGTGAATGATTAAACTAAAAGCAATATATCCATGCAATGGAATAATTTTCAACAATAAAGAAACCAATGACTCATGCTACAACATGGATGAACCTCAAAACATTATGCTGTAGTTTACATCCCTTTGACTATTTTGTAACTACCAATCCGTACTTCTCAATCCCTTCACTTTTTTCACTGTTAAACACACACACACACACACACACACACACACACACACACACACACACACACAGCATGCTAAATGGAAGAAGCCATTCACAAAAGACCATGCATTATACGATTCTATTTATGGAAAATATCCAGATAAGGCAACCCTTAAAGTAGATTAGTGGTTGCTAGGAGCCAGGTGTGGGAAAAGAGATGAACTATAAATGAACATGAAGGGTATTTTGGGTTGATTGAGATGTTCTAAAATAGATTTGTGGTGATGGTTTCACAACTCTGTAAATTTACTAAAAAGTCATTTAAGCATACATTTAAAATAGGTGAATTTTATTGTATATGAAATATTTCTCAATAAAGTTGTTAAAATGAATAGAGATAGATGATGATATAGGTTGATAGATGATAGATAGATAGATAGATAGATAGATAGATAATGGATAGATGATAGATTAGATAGATAGATAGATAGATAGATAGATAGATAGATAGATGAAATATAGATTTGAAGAGAAACAATTAAAAAGCAGTTTAAAGTCTACCAGGAAATTATCTGATTATTTAATTCATAGGTATTAATAAACATATCTTAAATGTGTTTCTCCAAATATCATTACTCTTTAGCAGTAAATGTTTTATTTGCAATGACTCTTTTCTGAAACACTTATTTTGAGAAATCAGAGGGAGCTGGGGATTATATATGCACAACTTCCAATTAGGAGTTTTTATTTAGTTTTAGAATCAAAATCTTTATAGATGCTATTAGAAGTGAATAAAACTGAAAATTTTGAGTTGTTAATTTGTGAATCTTCTGATGTTAATTTTGTATTTTGCAGAAGAGGTACCAGTTCAAATCCCAATGATGAAGTCAACATTGGACAAGATCCAACTCACTCCTGGGCAGGCATTGCCTCCTGGATTCCCTGGACCATTCATTTTTGCTGATAGTCTGTCTTCTGTGGAAACTCTGTTGACCAACATTCAGGTCAACAATATTTCTATAAACAAAATAAATGTAATACAAGACATTAGCACCTACATATATTATGTCATATTTGAGAACTAAAACATATCAGATGAACCGCATTCCATTTGCTGTACTTTGACAGGGTCTACTGAAAGTGGCTTTGGATAATGCTCGCATCCAGGAGAAGCAGATTCAACAAGAAAAAAAGGAACTGCGAATGGAACTCTATAGAGAAAGAGAAATTAGAGAAAACATTGAAAGACAACTCGCAGTTGAGCTTCAAAGCAGAAGTAAGTTTAACAAGATCAATTATGGAGTGAATACTGTGTTGGTGATATTTTCAATAGTAATATAAATATTTTTAGGGATAGCTTAGAAATGCTGAAAACAAATGCAAGCTAGGAATCAAATACTGTTTGTAATCTACAAAGTAGGATATTTAATCTATTTTTTCATAATAAAAACAATGAATTAGATATGCATTTCATTCCAGTTGCAGATTTGGAACCATGAATATTCCTAGTGTTCTCTACAATTTTATAAAATACACCTACCTGTATGTAGATAATCTAACAAATCTAGATTCTGGGGTTATAAGTTAAATAAAACTCAGTTCCTTTCCTTGAGAGATTTACATTTTAGAGAGCTAGCACAACCAACCAGTTAATTTCAAGAAAAAGTGGCAAGAGCAATGAAGTACAGTATATACGGTTATGTAGAGAAAGGCTAGTTAGTATAGCTTGGTGGTGGTGAGTGGGTAGATAGTTGAGGAAGACTTCCTGATGCTCACATCTGAACCTGTATCTTGAAGATTCAGTAAGCTACGGAAGGGCATGAGAGTTCCTGAGTTATTTTAACATTCTAGACCAGGGGTGAAGAACCCTTTTTATGCCAAGGGCTATTTGGATATTTTTTAAATATATTTTTATTGATTTCAGAGAGGAAGAGAGAGGTAGAGAGAGAGAGAAACATCAATGATGAGAGAGAATCATTGATTGGCTGCCTCCTGTACACCCCCCAATGTGGATCAAGCCCAGGATCTGGGCATGTGCCCTGACTGGGAATTGAACCTCAACCTTCTGGTTCATAGGTCATTGCTCAACCACTGAGCCATGCCAGTTATTTCTTCTTTGATCTCTTTCTTAACACACCCGTTGTTTAAAAACATGTTATTTAGTCTCCATGTGTTTGAATGATTTTTAGTTCTTTTATTGTAATTGACTACTATTTTCCTATCATATAATTTCAATCATCTTGAATTTATTGACTTATTTATGTCCTAACATGTGCTCTATCTTTGAGAATATCCCATGTGCACTTGAGAAGATTGTATATCCTATTGCTTTGGGATGAATTGTCCTGTAAATATCAAATAAATCCATCTGATCCAGTGTTTTGTTTAGGTAGCTGTTGCCTTATTGAGTTTTTGTCTGGAAGGCTTATTCAATGATGTCATTGGGGTGTTGAATCTTGTATTATGACTGTATTTCTGTCAATCACTTCCTTAATGTCCAAGAAAATTTTCTTTATATACTTAAGGTGCACATATATTTACAAGGGTTACATCCTCTTGTAGGATACATTCCTTTAATATTATGTAGTGACTTTCCTTGTCTCTTGTTATGGCCTTTGTTTTGAAGTCTATATTGTCTGATATGAGTATTATTATTGCAGGTGGTTTTTTGTTTGTTTGTTTCCATGTGCATGAAAGTTTTTTTCCCATCACTTCACATTCAGTCTTTGTGTATCATTTGCTCTGATATGTGTCTCTTGTAGAAAGCATATAAATGGGTCATGTTTTCTTATCCATTTCGCTAACCTGTGTCTTTTGATCAGAACATTTAAACCATTTACATTCAATTTTCTTATTTATAGGTACTTATTTATTTTTTATACCTATATTCTTCTCTGTATATATTCTTTTTCTTCTTTTTAAAGCAGGATCATTAACATTTCTTGCAATACTGGTTTGGTGATAATGAACTCCTTTATTTTTTTGTTTGTTCGTTTTTTGTTTTTGTTTTTGTCTGGGAAGCTCTTTATTTTTCCTTCAATTTTAAATGAGAACCTTGCTGGATAGAGTAGTCTTGGTTGTAACTCCTAGCTTTTCATCACTTTGGATATTTCATGCCAATCCCTTCTGGCCTGTAAAGCTTCTGTTGAGAAATCAACTGGCAGTCTTTTGGGAGCTCCCTTGTAGATAACTAACTGCTTTTCTATTGTTGCTTTTAAGATTCTCTCTTTGTCTTTAATCTTTGCCATTTGATTTATAATGTGTCTTAGTGTGGGTCTCTTTAGGTTCATCATTTTTATTGTTTAAAGTATTACAAATAGTAGTACATATGTCCCCTTTTCCCCCCATGGACCTCCCCCAGGGCTCTCCCATCCCCTGGCACATGCTCTCACCCCTCTAGTGTCTGTATCCATTGTTTATGCTTATATGTATGCATACAAGTCCTTTGGTTGATCTCTTCATTGGGACTCTCTGTGCTTCCTGAACTTGTGTGACTTCTTCCTTCACCAGGTGAGGGAAGTTTTCAGCCATTATTTTTCAAACAGGTTCCCTATCCTTTGCTCACTCTCTTCTCCTCCTGGTACTCCTATCATGCAGTTGTTGTTATGCTTGATGTTGTCCCAAAAGTTTCTTAGACTTCCCTCATTTTTTTTAATTATCTTTTTTTTTGATGCTCTGTGTATCTGCTTATTGTTATCTTGTCCTCTAAATTGCTGATTTTATCCTCTGCTTCATCTAACCTGATGTTGATTCCTTCTAATATATTCATTTCAGATATTGTAATCTTCATTTCTGACTGGTTCTTTTTTATAGTTCCTATGTCCTTTTTAATGCTTAATATCTCTATGTGTAATTCCGCACTGAGATTATCTATTCTGCCCTTTGGTCCTTGAGCATTCTTATAAGCATTATTTTAAACTCTGTGTCTGGTATTTCATTTCATTTATTTTTTTCAGGAGAATTTTCTTGTTATTTCATTTGGGACATATTTTTTGTCTCTCTATTCTGTCTGTATATTAGGTATATCTGCTATGACTCCTAAACTTCTTATAATGGGTTTATGATGAAGGTATCTTGCTGGGCTCAGTGGCACAATCTTCCAGATCCCCTGAGCCTAATGCTCCAGGAATTTTTTTTTGTGGGTTATGGGTACCCTCCTGTAGTAATCACGACTTGAGTGTTATTGGCCTTTTGTGGGTGGAGTTAACCCTTCAGCTACTTTTTGACTATGAGGATAAATCTAGATCATCATATAGGAGACACTATAAAGTGACTGCACCCCAAGGCAGAGTTGTTCCCAGCAGGGTCTGGTGCCTGCTGGAATCCTTCTTTGGTGTGCTGCTTGTGTGGCTAGTTGGGTGCAGCTCTGGTGTGTTCTGAAGTCCACTCAGGTTGTATTGGTTCTGGGTTTACTTGGGTGTGGTTCAGGTACAGGTTAATGTCAAGTATTGTATGTAATCAGCCTTGAGCTACCTGTCTGGAGCTACCTGTCTGGAGCTACCATGTTATTCACTATGGCTGCATCTATTGGGACTGGGTGTGTGTGGGAGGGGCCAATTTGTGTAAAAGTGTTGGCTTCCACTAGCTTAGTGCTGGGAGCAGGTATATAAATTGTCTGAGGCTCCCTGAGGTTCACCTCCATTTGTCAGCTACTCCACCTTACCCTGAGGTTACATGGTCCTCCCCCAGAGCCTTTCAAAGAAAGAATATAGAGTGGATCCAGTCTGACCACAACTCACTGACCCTTCAATAGGTTGCGGGCTTGTTAGTGTAGTGTGACTGAGGTCAGAAGGATGTGGCTATTGTGTCCCATTCATGGGGGCCACATGATCAGACACTCAATGAGGAGAAAGTGGTCCTTACTCCAGAGCCATATTTCTCAGTCTCTGCCAGTGTTTTCAACTATAGTTCAAACAGGAGGAGCAAGCTGCAGGTTCAGGTTGGGTGTAGCCAGTTGTCCCCTTTACAGAAGCAAGCTCAGCAAATGCTGTTAGGCTCTTATTATCCATAAAATTTGGGTCATTGGTTGATCATGGGTAGTCCATCTCAGCATATAAATTCCTTCTTGGGATCACATAAAATGATTTTTTCTTCTTGAGTTCCAAAATGTAAAGCATTGCTAGTTAAGGTAGAGTTATTTTTTAGCTTTCATTACTCTTTCTGCTTACAAAAAAAATGTTGTTGTGCTTTTAAAGGTTGCCAAAAATTGTTCTCTTTAAAATGGATGGATGGATAGATAGAAAGAAAAATGATAGATAGATAGATAGATAGATAGATAGATAGATAGATAGATAGATAGAAAAATATACTTGAAACTTTAAATTTTAAAAAACATATCAGTTTTACATTTTAAAATATGAATATCAATATCCTGATAAATAATAAGAATGTCTTTCTTAAGAGCTTTCTAAAATATTTAATGCTATTATTAAAAGCATGTTGTTAGTCAAAATAGAAAACAAGTCTCCAGCACTACTCCCACCACCATACAAAAGTGTGTGTATTAAAAAGCATACACATTAGAAAGACAAAAGCAAAAATAAGTCAGTGTTATGATTGAGCACTACTTGGCTGAGCTAATGAGAACTGGAATCAAAGGAAGCTAATCATATTTCGACTGATACATTTATATCTCTCTCTCTATCAGTAGTTTATTATCCATCAAAATTGACAACTCTCTTTCACTGACCAAGGCATTGTAAGCTGTTTAGCTTTTCACATTTTAGCTACCATGCAAAAGCGCCTGAAGAAGGAGAAAAAATCCAAGAGAAAACTGCAGGAAGCTTTGGAATTTGAATCAAAGCGTCGGGAGCAAGTGGAACAAGCCCTTAAACAAACCACTAGTAATGACAGTGGCCTGAGGATGTTGAAAGGTAATGTCTGATTTGGACTTAAACACATTCAAGTTACTCAAAGCAAAACCCCATTAAAAAAAAAAACAGGAAAGAAAGAAAGAAAGAAAGATGGAAGGAAAGAAGGAAAAGACTTTGTACATGAATTATTAAAAATCAATGTGAGGCCAAGTGATTTAGGTCATTAATTAAATCTGTCAAAATAATCTGTATTCTGGGAGATAAATAGTTTAGGAATAACAAGAAATCCTATTGGCTTTTGCAATAGAAAAAAAGTAGTACTAATAACTTCACTGCATCTAAAATCTGTTACAGGTCCATTAATGTTAAAATACGATGGTGTTTAGTGTACTCTATTTTAATGAACTAAACAATGCTGGTATCTTTAAAGCAGATGGCATCAGTGTTTAGGGTTTAAGGAGCATCTGGTTGAAAAAGGATGTTCCAAGTAAATCCCAGGAGATCCTTTGAGAAGAGGTGCTTTTGTTATGAAATTTCTTAATTCCAAACTTTTCTGTTTCCATTATTTTTTAGTCCTCACCCTACGATATTTTTTCCATTGATCTTTTAGACGGAGTGGAAGAAATAGAGGTAGGGGAGGAGAGAGAGGGAGAGAGAGAGAGACAGAGAGAGACAGAGAGAAACATTGATATGAGAGACATATCTATTAGTTGCCTCAAGCAATCGCCCCAACCAGGGCCAAGGATCAAACCTGCAACCCAGGTATAGACCCTTGAGTGGGAATCAAACTCACAACCCTGGCAACTACCTAGCAACACTGGCCAGTGCTTTGTTTCTAGTTTTTAATATATTTTTGTTGATTTCAGAGAGGAAGAGAGAGGGAGAGAGAGATAGAAACATCAATGATGAGAGAAAATAATTAATTGTCTGCCTCCTGCATGCCATACACTGGAGATCAAGCCTGCAACCCAGGCATGTTCCCTGACTGAGAATCAAACCATGACCTTCTGGTTCATAGGTCAATGCTCAACCACTGAGCCATGGCAGCCAGGCTTATTTCAATTTTTAATTATGAAACTCAACAACATTATTTCATCTCATAGAATAGTCAGATTCTCCTCTCATAGCACATTGACCACTCCTATATTTAACTAATATCCTATATAATAAAAGGGTAATATGCAAATAGAACAGCAGAACAACTGAACAACCAATCAAAGCATAATATGCTAAGGTTGCCAAACCACTCGCTATGACGTGCACTGACCACCAGGGGGCAGACAGTCAACTGGTTGACCAGTAGCTATGACATGCACTGACCACCAGGAGGCAGATGCTCCGACCAGTAAATTAGCTTGCTGCTGGAGTCTGGTTGATCGGGACTGAGTGAGATGGGCCAGACACGCCCTGGAGCCCTCCTGTGGTCCCTCCCTGGACTGATCATGCACCAGTGAGGTCCCTTAGCCTGGCCTGCACCCTCTCACAATCCAGGACCCCTCGGGGAATGTCAGGGAGCAGGTTTGGGCCCGATACCGCATGCCACTCCCATTGGGAGGACACCAGATGCAGGGCTCATGGCTGGCAAGTGCAACTGCTCCAGCATGAGCCTCTCCCGATTGGGACTGATTGGGTGTGAGCCTGTGGCAGGCACAGTGGGGCCAGGATGAGCGGAAGCAGCAGGTAGGAGCTGCAGGTGGCATTGGACTGTGGGTTTCGGCCTGATCCCAGCAGGCCACCCAGAGGGACCCCACCCGTGAATGAATTTGTGCACTCGGCCTCTAGTGTGTGTATAACAAGGATGAGCTTAAGAATTTTATGTACATATTTACACATACCCCTTACAGACATATTACATACACATTAACTAACAGGGGGGTGCTTCAGTGTCCTATACTAAGAATGAATAATGGAGTTTTACAACTGTTTAATTGTATTCTTTCCTTTCCAAAAGTTCAATTCCTTTTTTTACTATGACTCTCTTGGACCATTCTGCTCACAATCAATAGATATACAGTGCCAAATTATTAGCTCATATCAACCATGCCTCATTGAGACAAAAAAGAGAGAAAGTAAATAATAATACTACATTAATATTTCACACAATGGGATATCTCAGACAGTGGGAACCAGCATCCTTGCTTATTCAGTTTTAAAAATAATTTCTGACCAGCAATAGAAGAAATGTTCTGTGCAGTCTTATTATTTGAGGTCCTAAACTTATAATTCTGAGGCAGTTTGGTTTTTTTAAAAAAAACTTTTTAGAAATCCAAACATAAATGATCTCCACTCTAGCTCCAGTTTTCCTAATTGTAAAGGAAAAGCAGCTGTTTATAAGTATGATGGGTACCTTGTATGCAGATAATTTCCTTGTCAAGTGCATCCCTTATGGCAATGGGTGATACACTGGCATCTGTTATCACATTACAAAAATGTGTCTGAGCAAATGTCTAGATGCAGAAATGCCCATATTAAGCTCTACTTGATGTATATGAATAATTTTAGATAATTACTTTTTATATTTAAAATTGAAAATAAAAACCCAACTCCTTGTTTCTTTTCTTCAGGTTATTTTTAAGCAATTCATGTATTCCTTTGCCATTAGAGCCTATACTAAATCAAGACCACAAGCTGTAAACTGTGTTGTGGTGTTCATGAGTGTTTAGCATAGAGATAATCTCATCATCTATCACATTTTACAAAAGAAAAGTATACTATCAGGATGAAGCACTTCCACTTATGCAATTGTATCCATCTTTTAGATATTCCACAGTCAAGGCATGTTACCTGATAGTCTAAGAAGATTTTTTGGATTGATTAATTTTCTGAGATTTATCTCTAGAGAATGAAATGCATAAAGAAGTATTTACTATAGAGCTGAAGATATATGCCCAATTGTAGAATTCAGCTACAGTTTATAACTCTCCTTCCTAAGAAAAAAACAAATATACATCTAGAAAACAAAAACAAACATGCCATCCAATTTTTGTGTGTTATGTATAGGACCAAAGTACTGGCTTACTGATAGGTTTCACTTTAAAAGGAATCAGAAGAAAAAAGAATTGTACCTTAATCCTGAATGTCACTTTTTTCAGATACTGGGATTGAAGATATTGAAATAGAAAACAATGGGACTCCTCATGACAGTACTGCTATGCAAGGTACAGTAAATGGCACATTTCTCTCTATAACTGCTTAATTCATGACCCCTAGAGGTGGAGCAGGGATAAGCTCCTATATTCATACTCTTCATTTAAGTAAAATGAATAAGCTTAACTCTTCTTATTTTATGATAGAGGAAGATTATTTACAAATAATCATGCATGTGTGTATATAAACTAATATTTTACATATATAATCTGAGCAAATTTATTGTATGTTTAACTATTATAATGATGTACATTTATATGCTAGGCATATTCTAAAAATGCATAAATGTGAATACAATTTACCTTTTAGTAGCATACATAATATGCTTTTAAAAATCTCACTAACATTTGTAAAAGCCACGGGTACAATAATCATAACCAATTGATATTTTAAGTGTTCTGGACAACATTTTTATCAACCTTTAAATTTTGATGCTAAATTTCAATCATTTTAGAAACTGCCTAAATATGGAAAAAAGAGCACAAGTTGTTATTTATGATTTGCAGGATTCCAGTAAATGCTTAAATCATTTAAATATGAATATTTAGTGGTAAGAAAATACATGAAACAAATCAATATAGAGTCTCACTAGAGTGTAAAAGCACCTAAAACATTTTGACCACTGGAGTTTTTCCGGTGTGATTTTAATGCAGTTTTCTAGCCCCTTGTATGCTGATTATATTTATTTTCATATTTATTGTGAAAAAAATGTCTCACTCTAATAAAAAAGGCATCTCCATGAGAAAATGGCTTCCTAATGTTCAAAAAGGTAGATGACTATGAATATATTGCTTGTTGTAGGTTTGAGTAATCAGTGCTTTACACTTTCTGGTGAAAGCAACATCCTAGATGTGACCAAAAGTTCTATTTGGGTTAATCTGAGAGTCACCGTTTTATGGGGCAGCTTTACAAAATTTAGAAACCCTCATTAATGTAGTTTTGCATGTCATCTTTACAAAATTAGGAGTATCAGAGCTCATGGATCTTCTGATAATGTAGCTGGCTAAACATAACTAATGCATTAGCTAGGCACATTAGTAGGTATGAAAACATGTATGCTTAGCTCATTCAATAAAGCTTTTCTGTCTCTTATCCCACTTTTGCTTTCCTGCTTTCTTCCCTCAACTTATAGGCTTTGTCTATGTGACTAAAGTCAATTTGGATGGGACTCATTGTTTGTCCAATTCATTCACCACAGTGTAATTTATGAAGGAAATCCACTAGTTGTTGGCTACTACTAGTTGAGGTTACCACCACATATAAGGGCCAAGGCAGGATGGAATAAACATGAATCATTTTGATCCCTTCTGAATCTGTGACATACAAATATAGACCCAGTCTTAAAGGAGTACTGAGTTTGATTGTGGTTCTCATTTGAGTGAAATGTAAGGTCAGCTTTGGAACTGGAGAGTGTAAACCAAACTTACCATCAATGGGTTGTATCTTTATTATGCTTTATTCTATAATAGAGGCTGGTGCATGAAATTCATGCAATGGGGGGGGGGCTCCCTCAGCCTGACCTGCACCCTCTCGCAATCCAGGACCACTGGCTCCTAACCGTTTGCCTGCCTGATAACCCCTAACCACTATGCCTGGATGCCTCATTGCCCCTAACCACTCTGCCTGCCTGCTTGATGCCCCTAACCACTCGCCTGCCTGCCTGATCACTGCTAACCACTCGCCTGCCTGTCTTATCACCCCTAACCACTCTACCTTCCTGCCTGATCACCCCTAACTGCTCACCTGCCTGCCTGATCACCCCTAACTGCTCACCTGCCTGTCTGATCACCCCTAACCACTCACCTGCCTGTCTGATCTCCCCTAAACCACTCTGCCTGCTTGCCTGATTGCCCCTAACCGCCTGTGCCTGCCTGCCTGATTGCCTTTAACTGCCTCTGCCTTGGCCTCCCCTGCGGCGGCTTCATACAGAAGGATGTCCGGAATGACGTCTGGAAGGTCTTTTGGCTGTCTGGTCTAATTAGCATATTACACTTTTGTTATTATAGATTCCCAATTCATCACTATGTGTTTAATTTATATGATGGCTTTAGTACACAGTATCAACATCTTTCCCCACTATGATATAAATACAAGCTTTTGAACTGTCCTAAAGGTTTTATTTCCATGCATCAAACACCAGATATTTTATTCATGGGAGGTCAGTTATGTGATATAAGCAAAAGGTACATTCACTATCCATTTGGCATACTTTTAAAATTTTAATGGAGCCTATAAAAATGGTTTATGCATATTAACTTGTGATTAAGGGAGGCCACATTTAATAATTGTTTTCACTAAGTATAATTTGAATACGTTCTACTAGTCATTGCTGGCTATGCATAAAATAATTAGGTATATCTTTAAAAGGCTTGAGATGGAACTTATTTTATTTTTAAAACATATTTATTGTTGAAAATATTTTATATGCCCTCCCTTTTCCCCCATTGACCCCTTCTAGCCCGCCCCAACCACCATCCCAGGCCTTTACCACCTTATTGTCTAGACCAGTGATGGCGAAACTTTTGAGCTCGGTGTGTCAGCATTTTGAAAAACCCTAACTTAACTCTGGTGCCGTGTCACTTATATAAATTTTTTGATATTTGCAACCATAGTAAAACAAAGATTTATATTTTTGATATTTCTTTTATATATTTAAATGCCATTTAACAAAGAAAAATCAACCAAAAAATGAGTTCGCGTGTCACCTCTGACACGCGTGTCATAGGTTTGCCATCACTGGTCTAGACTTAAGGAATTAACTTTTATTATTTTTTATTTCAAATGACAAATCAAATTGTCAACTATTTGTGCTTAATATTGTAAATATATGGTGGGTAAAATTACCTTCCTAAACATCTATCTTTTATGTTATATTAAATAATGTTCTTATAAACATGATAAAAATGAAAAGGCACATATTCTCACCTCTCTTATGACAGAATTTAAGTAGTATAATAAAGTTCCTATCATCAACTTATAGAATGAATGCAGTGTGTTAATATGACAGTAGAATCACAATTTAATATATAAAATATTTTAACAAAATATTTACTCTATTAGCTAGGGATATTGGTTTCTGAAAATAGTATTAGAACTTATTTTAAGTATAATCCATAAAATTAATCAATTTAAAATTTACCTGAAAAATCTCAATAGTATTTCTTATTATTTAAGATTCTCAGAATTTCAAGACTGTGTTTATATGTATGTATGAACTTCAGAAAATGTATAATGCTTGGAAAACATAAAATGTAAGGTTAATCATTGTTTTTCCATTTTTCCTAATACTTTTGCTCTTGTGCATTATAGTACTTTTCTTCTGTGACCTATTTTAATACTGCTTTCATCTTTTTCACTTACCCACTTTTTAAACAGGAAGATAATTTCCTAGTATTATTTATGAGTACAACTTATGTATGCTAGCCTAATGCCATTTCCAAAACCCCTCTCCATCACAACCAAACAATTCCAGCATCAGTGATGTCTTTTCTCTTCCTATTGTCAATAGCTCTGCTGGATAGAAATCTGTCATTTACCTAGTGCTTTCCCTTTGAAATTCAATTAGTATCACTGTGACATCTCCTTCAGAGTTTAAAAAGGACTTGGAAGAATGTTGCTTAACCATCCTGAGAAGGAATAAAGTTATATACAGTTTATTATAATTTCCACTTGGATTTCAGTACAGATAAACTGCCCATGTACTAGTATTAATACATCTATTAGAAATAGAATTAGCTTAGTTATCTAATGTCTTTTATGCTTTGGATGTTGTTTGACAGACAAGATATTGTACATAGACCACCGTCTGATAAAAGGATTTACATATCTTTTGTATTTTAGCAGTCTATGATAGCAACTCTTCCTAAATATTTTACGGTGATCAAGCAATGAATACATACATACTCTGATGGCTGTGTCCACTATTGCTGGAGGTGAAGAATTTTGTGAAATATATATACTAATATCCTCCTACCTAGGTTTCCATAACTCCGTTGGGGACCTGCAAAACAGCACATCAACCATCTTATCAACCAATCTCCGTTTCACATAAAATAAACATACCAGGTGTGAGTAGGTGCACCTTCAGATCAATGATTTTTGTAAATGACATTCAAGTACCATTTGAGTAGTGCATTTTTGCTGATAAAAGCAAATTAAGTTAACACAACTACAAATGCGCTGATAAAAATCTCAAACTAAATAGCAGTGCCATTAGCTAACAAAGTAATATTTTCTCTTTACTGTGTTCTGCCATTTAGTTATTATCCTATTGGAAATCTAATTATAATCCTTTTACTCCCTAGTCCAACTTCACAGTTTTTGCAAGCTTAGCACTGACAAGTGATTTCATTACATTTGATTGCCCGTGCCCAGATTGACTTACCTTCACTTGGAGACCTAAAAGCCCTCTCAGTTTCTCAGATTCCCTGTTTGCACATTACACCAACAGCTCCTTTAATTAATTAGTATGAACAGCAGTAACATGAATTGCTGAACAGAAAATAACATCATTTTATGATCGCAGGGAGACTTCTCTTTTGCATGTGTATACCTTAGTTAACTTTTGTATGATTCTATCATTAGTAGGGGCTATTGGTACAGTTGATAGTAAATATTTATTAAATTTTTGAAAATTGACATCTCTCTTTTAATAATAATAGATAAAACAAACCCAGTATATGGAGCTTGTAAATTTTAGAAAACAGACAGCAGCCTTCACAAACTTCCTAGTAATAAAATAAAATAAAAGTTCAGGGGAGATAACATCATAAAGCACAAGGACACAGTGACACATTGCTCTTGTTTCTGCTACTGCATTTGCTGGGGAAACAAAACTAGACAAAAAGCTAAGAACTGCTTTGTCAAGAGTAATGTCAATCTCTATGATTACTTTTTATAATTGCTTTTTTGCTTACATGTTTGACATGGGATATACATTTAACATGGAATATACATTTAACACTGGAATATATATTTCCTCTGACATCTATACAAATAAAGAGGTAATATGCTAATTTGTCCGTGACGGTGTCCCCATAACAACCAATTTGCATATTGATGCACGCACAGCAGGGGACCGGCGGACAGAGCCAAGTTCCCGGGGGTCTGAGGAGACTGCCTGACAGGAGCCCAGACTGCAAAGAAGGAAAAGGAAATGGCCACAGGGAGCTCTTCCAATCCCCCTGCACTGACACCCTACCCCAGCCCCCACACCCCCAAGGGGACAGGGAGGCTGATCAGATGGGGAGAAGACCCAGCCTCAGGGGTAGCTGCAGCTGGCACATCCGACTCTCGATCCCTTCTCCCGCCACCCCCACCAGGGGTGCCCACAACAATAGCAAGCTGGTGACCACACATCAGCGCCCCCAGGGCCCATGGCCAGCCACTGCTGGGGCCCCTTCCTACAACTCCAGACCCGGGTGGAGGTAGGCCTGAGTGACCTCCCAGGGTCAGACCCTTCCCCTCTCCCCCACAGCAGAAGCACCATCTCTGCAGAAGAAGCACATTAAACCTCGCTGGGGGCACAGCTAAACCTGCCCTCCTAGCCCACCAGGCTCCACCCTGGCCTGGCCCCCACCCCCCTCCAGGAGATTGGAGCCCCACCCTGAGCAGGTAGAGATGCGAAACAGCCATGTACAATTTAAAGAATGGCGCCAAGCGGGAAGATTTGACAGTTACTCCCCCTTTGTCCTTGCTGTCCCTCTTGCGCCCCCCTAACGCCCCGCCCCCCTGCCAGCGCCTCCAGTGATGACCACCGCTATAGGGCTGCTGGCCAGAGCCCGCCCCTCTGAGGCCTGCAGAACCCTCTGCAAAGCTTCCATAGCTACAGTCCCAGGAAACAATCATACCCTCCTCCCCTAATCAGCACCTGCTATCTGCGAGGGTACCCATGGGCTTAAAAATAACAATTAGACATCACAGCTCTGGGCCAGGTGTAGAGGCTAATGACTGTCTCATATCTCATGGTCACTTTTTTCTTCCCACTTAGACATCACTTACTTGATGAAACATTACTAGGTTTATTAGCTCAGAACCTCCTCATGACAACCCAGTGAGGTAGACGGAGAAGAGATTACAATCCCCATGGTATATGTGTATGTATTCAGAAATGAAGCTCAGAGAGGAAAAGTGTCAAGCTCACTGGTTCCCAAGATGCAGCACACACCCCACGGGGAGGGGGGTGCAATTTGATTGTAAATGGGGGCAATTCAAGAATGAGTTAACAGTGAATTTTTTGCATTTCTTATGGTTCTAGGGGGCCTCATCTACAGCATACCCTACATAATAAAAGGCTAATATGCAAATGACCAAATAGTAGAATGACTGATCACTATGATGCGCACTGACCCA
>NW_005357451.1:2029899-2032774 GCF_000412655.1 Myotis brandtii
GAGCTGCCCCCTGGTGGTCAGTGCACTCCCACAGTGGGAGCACCGCTCAGTCAGAAGCCAGGCTCATGGCTGGCAAGCACAGGTGGGAGCCTCTCCTGCCTCTGTGGCAATGTTAAGGATGTCCGACTGATGGCTTACGACTGATGGCTTAGGCCCACTAAGCCATCAGTCGGACATCCTCCCAGGGTTCCTGGACTGCGAGACAGCACAGGCCAGGCTGAGGGACCCCCCCCCAAGTGCACAAATTTTGTGCACTGAGCCTCTAGTTTAGTATAAGAAGCGCCAGTAGTCTTAGCATATGAATTAAGTACTAAGGACATCTTACCTCAGCAATAAACTATCACATCCTCCACCTCCACTAGGACCAGAATGGGCCAGCAATCTGACTTAGATGGGCCTACAAGATATTTACAAGAAAAAAGTGACCATGAGATATGAGACAGTCATTAGCCTCTACACCTGGCCCAGAGCTGGTTAGCTTAAGATGGGGTCCAGGGAGTGGGGAGCCGGTGCTATTGTTGGTTGTGTGTGTGTGAGAGAGAGATTGTTGTTCAACTTCTGGTTCTGCTCTACCTGTGTTGCCAACAGAAATATATATATATATATGGCTAATATGCAAATTGACCGAATGGTGGAATGACCAGTTGTTATGATGCACACTGACCACCAGGGGGCAGACGCTCAATGAAGGATCTCCCCCCTGGGGGTCAGTGCACTCCCACAGGGGGAGCACTGCTCAGTCAGAAGCCAGGCTCAAGGCTGGCAAGTGCAGTAGTGGTGGCAGGAGCGTCTCCTACCTCCCCAACAGCGCTAAGGATGTCCGACTGATGGCTTAGGCTGGGGGGGAGGAGGGGGAGTGGGCCTAAGTCATCAGTTGGACATCCCCTGAGGGCTCTTGGACTGTGAGAGGGTGCCAGCCAGGCTGAGGGACCACCCGAGTGCACGAATTTTGTGCACCGGGCCTCTAGTCTATATAATAAAGAGCCAGGGTTGTAACTACTGAAGGCTCGACCAGACCGGAAGTCAGTGCTGGGTTGCTGTGGTGCCCTGACCCAGCACTGACTGCCTAGGAGGCTGCGGATCAGGCCCGGAGAGAGGCCTGCAGAGAGAGAGGCAGGGCCTGATCCATAGCCTCTATAGCAGCCGTTGATCAGAACTTGCCTCTCTTTCTCTCCTGGCCTGGCCAAAAACCTCACCTCCATTTCTCTCCAGGCCTTCATTGGGGCTGCTGATCATCCCTGCCTTTCTGATCAGGCACTCTTGGTAGGCCCAGAGTCGCGGACTGGCATAGAAACTGACCAATCAGAACCAAATTGGCCAGCAGAGGAGGACAGTTGGGGGCAAAATCAGGCCTGCATGGGAGGGCAGTTGGGAGTGAGATCAGGCCGCCAAGGGAGCACAGTTATGGGTGATCAGGCAGGCAGAGGGGTTAGGGGCTATCAGGCAGGCAGGCAGTCAGGCGAGTGGTTAGGAACCAGCGGTCCCAGATTGTGAAAGGGGTGTCTGATCACAGGGATCGGGCCTAAACTGGTGGTCGTACATCCCCCAAGGGGTCCCCGATTGGAGTGGGTGGAGGCTGGGCTGAGGGAACCCCCCCCTCCGTGCACAAATTTCAAACACCGGGCCTCTACTTTTCCCATAGATATGGTGGAATCTTAAGAATTTTTTTTCCTTTTTTTGCTGCTAACATTCCATAAGTATATATTAAATCCAATCTACATGTCAAAAGTAACCAAAATTTGATCTAAAATATAAACCTATTTAATTTCCCTTTGAATCACTTTTGTTTAAAAAAAATGTGGGAGCTTATTCAGCAATTATAGACTGAGCAATCCAAAATATAAAATGCATAATCTTATCTATTCAGAACTTTGTTAAGGTGTCAAGGAAGAATTCAAAGCAAAATGACTAAAGTATAATTTGACTCTAAAAGCAGCAGATACAATGTTAACATCACAATGTTAAAAACACACATATTATATTTTAAAGCATAATTTAATATACATATATTTATAATATACTAGAGGCCCAGTAAATGAATTCATGCACCTTGAAAGGAACTGTGGGCTGTGAGGCTGTGGTGGGCACAGGGGTGGGTCTCGGCCCATCCTCTGCACCCCTATCTGGCCCCTCCCAATGCGGCCTGTGGTGCCCTCTCTGCCTGCAGCCCTGCTCCCACCATTGCTGCTCCCATGCACTGATGACGCCAGCCCCACTCACACCTGCTGACAGCGTGGAGCGATTGGGGCCGGCACCAGCAGAGGGTGCGAGCAGGGCCGGTGCCGTCAGTGGGTGCAAGTGGCAGCTGCTGCCCCAATCACCCCTCAGGAGCAAGGGGAGGTGGAGAAGCCCTCAGGGGCGATCAGGGCCAGTAGCCAATGCTTGCACCCACTGACAGTGCCAAGTGATCAGGACTGGTGCCAGGCATCGGCAGCAGGTGTGAGCAGTGGCTCTGGTGCTGGCTGTGGATGCGAACAGGGCCAGCGCTGGCAGCAGGTGTGAGCACCAGGCAGGACCACGGCATGTGGGAGCAAAGAATTTTCAGTAACCACCAGAGGTTTGCCCTGATAACAGCAACCGGTGCCCTACCTTGGTCTGGTGCCTCTGCTCACCTGCTCTACCATCCAGCTGCAGCCGATGCCCACCATGTTCCGCACTCAGTTGCCTGCTGCCAACGGCCGCCATGTTTCACGCACCCTCCTGGTGGTCAGTGTATGTCATAGCGACTGGTTGTTTGGTTGTTCCACCATTCAGTCTATTTGCATATTAAGGTATTATATATATACTAGAGGCCCGGTGCACAAAAATTTGTGCACTCAGGGGGGAGGGGGGGTCCCTCAGCCCGGCCTGTGCCCTCTCGCAGTCTGGGACCCCT
>NW_005357451.1:2035401-2041174 GCF_000412655.1 Myotis brandtii
TTAACATATATTTATACTATAAAATCTATATGAATATGTATATTCTTATCTATTATCTCAAAATCAATCTGAACAGCATATACTCTTCCTTAATTTGCAACATCCTTATTATCGTCTCTCTTTGCTGCTTTCTTGGAAACCTAGAACACTCCTCCAAAAAAATCTTAAGATGCCATGCCAAAACCTATTGCAAACTATATACCATTGGGCTAAAACTGTCATTGCAGAATTTGATAAAATAGCAATGAAATTAATGGTAGGAGCAAGTAAGGGACTGGAGATTATAAATTACATGTGATTTATTTCCATGTATGTGATATGACAAGAAAAACTAAAAAGAGAGCAGGTAGAATTTCTCTATAGGAATTTCTCCTAACTCCCACAAACTAGTTCTTGCCCTACTCTCATTAATCATTAATTTTCCTCTCCTTTGGTGTCTCTTACTATGTTGGAAGACATACATAGGCACTCTAATATTCCCATTTTAAAGTGGAAATGTTCTCTTGTAAATTATATAACATGTCAGACATTAGAGAATTTGTGAGAAGTGGGTTCTTTTTCTTCCTAAATGGAGCCTTTTAATGCCCAGAAAAACTTTTATTGCAACCACCATCATAGAGTAGGAAAGGCTCCAACATACCCCTTACACAGAAGAATTTTTTCTCTAAAGCAGTAGATTTTTCCCCCTTGTAAGGTTCATTTGATAGCCTCTTTTCACTTTCTTCCCCAGGAACTATTTGTCTCTCATTTTCTTCATCCCCTACGTGTGTTTTGTTTTGTTTTTAAATCTTGATTGATGCTATCTCTTAACCATATCTTTTTCTGTGAAATACCTGTCAGATTATAACATACAATATTCTCATAGTTCTTTCTTAGAAGAATGTGAAAAGCTTACATTATGTGATAATTTGGGCCCTGATTTTCATGAGGTTTCTTGCAGAACTTATCACTACATTGTTAATAGAATATTTGCAATGACTGAAATTCTGTCACACTAATTGTAATGATAGCATAAAATCTCATCTACAGATCTAAGATTTACAATTCTAGTTATATCTCATTCACATAATTGATGAAATTGTAGTTGTAGTAATAGCAAGATAGGAAGATTGAAAGCCAAAATATGTTGTTCTGCTAGTCAGCATTTTGAAATCTACAAAATGAATTTATTAATTAAAATGTCTTTCTGACTATCACATAGAAAGTGTTGTTTACCTAAATTCTGATAACTGCTTAACCAGTTACTTTAGGCCTCATCTTCTTTACAAATGCAATACAATTTTTAAGCATAGGATTCACCCTATCCCAGATATATCTGATGAGAAACATGAAAAAAGAAATCCTTTTTCTGATTAAAAGTTTAAGTCTTTAAGTCTTCTTATTCACTTTCACACTTGTATTTTAATTAAGAAAACAGACAGCATTTTCATAGAAGCCTGTAATCATATGCCATTGTTTCATACCACTTTAAAAAAACAGAATTATTATGTTGCTGCCACATATACATTGCTGCTGTGTGGTAGTTCTATGCTAAGTTACTCATTGTACTTGGAATGAAGAACTGATAGTCTAAAATTGGAATAGTGGGTGGGGGGGTAAGATAATACCTCTTATTTGGGTAACCTGGTGAACTTTGTGCCTTTCTTTTCTTTTAGGAGGATGTACTTTTAAAAAGGTAACTTTTAAGGGGACTTAAGTGAAGCTTTCATATATAGATTCAATAATGCCTGAATATAAGATAATTCAAAATCCATTCAAGATGCCCCTTCTCATTACTCTCCAGTTTCTCTTCCTTTTGAAGACTTTGACTTTTTAAAATTTATTTATTTATTTTTTAGATTTGGCTAAGTTTTCCTATTCCACTGCACAAAATATGACAAACCCTGTCTTATTGCTAGCTATCTCATTAGTAACAATTTCATCAGAAAGAGGAGCTTGTCTTTGTGCCATTCTTAATACACACATCCTCTAGCAGGATTATTTCTATGTGATAGTTAAGAAAGATATCATAACCCCTATTTTGTAAGTAGGGAAATAACTTAGTTGGCTTGCTATTGACAGTGGGTTCTGAAACACAGGAATCTTAATTCCCTCTCCCATTGTCCTCACTATCATTCCATATTTATAATATTACTTTCAATCCATACATTTAAAAATATCTCACAGTTAGCAGGATAAATTGAATTGGACTATATAATATTATCCATGCAAAACAACACATCAGGGCTGGGGTGGGGGAAGCCTTTTCCAGTTTGTAATTAACCAAAACAGTTTAAAACCAAGTATCCTATATAATAAAAGCCCAGTGATCAAATGACAGAATGACCAGAATGACCAGTTGACCAGTTGCTATGAGACGCACTGACCATCAGGGGGCAGATGCTCAATGCAGTGGAGGTGCCACTCGGCTGACTGGGATGAGTGGCTGCTCCCGCTTCAAACACCAGGCCCACCAGCAGGAACCTGGGCTGCCATCATTGCCTCCTTATCCCAGGCTCCTCCTCCTCACTCTCGGCCACTTCCTCCAGATGCCCACAAGCTGTGCAGCACAACCGCTGGGCTAACAGAGTTGACCCTGGAGGCTGGGAGGCGGGTTTGTGGCTGCTGCAGGACTGAGGCCTACTCCACCACCTCTCAGTGCTATTGTCCTGGGCCCGGCCCAGACCAGGTCCCCTGGAGAGACGAGTGCTCCAGCTCCACAGATGCCAAACCAGGGAGCAGCCACTCAGAGGGTGGGTCCACAGCTGCTTGGCTGACTGGGATGTGGAACTCCCACAGTGGGCCGATCCCTGCAGGCCACACCCCCCACCAGTGCATGATTGTCGTGCACTGGGCCTCTAGTAATTTAATAATCACCAATGCCTTAAGATTTTGTAGAGATTGGGGTGATACTTAGAAAAATTACACTACTACCATGCATCTCTTTTTCCTATTTAAAACTGCATAGAAAAGTTGAAATAGTAATAGGACATTTTATATTTGTGTGTAAACTCATATCACAGTATCAGAACTAGACCTCAACAGATCCTCAGCTATATAATTTTAGGCCAGGATTTCATACAGTGAGTCATTAACATAAATTTTTGTTTGTTCATCCTAGGGAACCCTTTCTCATAATAGCTACATAACATGCCATTTTAAAAATTAAAGTGATTTAAGAAAAAATTCTTTAAAATTTTATACAGACTTCCTTCCTCTTTCAAATCCCCCAATCTATTAACTGTCTTATGATTTATTTGTTTAACATTTGAACATTAATATTGGCAATAACCACATACCTAAGATGGCATCTATTTTATCTTAGTAATGTAAATCATTATTTGGTTAACATTTTTACCAAATCTTCTATATACACATATTTTATGTGTTCCTTTTCTATTTCCCTATTCTTATGTAAATTTTAAGGGCTTTTATTTTCTTGAAAACAATACAAATGAATGTTATTGATCTCAGCATTGGTGAGTAACCATTTAAGATGAATGAGGAAAAATCTGCAATTCAAAATTTACAATATCTTGGTAATGTTTATTGGAGAATTGCAGGTGGAATTTCTCCGTTACTAGTGAGAGTGGGGTTTTTGGTACACTCCTGCAATGAGAATTTGTGGAGGCCCCCATAGGAGGATGAGATATGGTAGAAAGCTTTATTTCTATGGAGTTATATCCCTCATTTTCCTTAAAGCAGTCCTGGAAAAGGTATAGCTGGATCTTCAGTAGAGTTAGAAGCAAAGTTTGTGTCCAAAGTTTCTGTTCTATGGTGGAATTAAATCTGGCATAGCATCAACCTAATTTTATTTTATTTTTTAAAAAATATGTTTTTATTGATTTCAGAGAGAGGAAGGGAGCGGGGAGAGAAAGATAGAAACATCAGTGATGAGAGAATCATTGATCAGCTTCCTCCTGCACCACCCTGCTGGGGATTGAGCCCACATCCAAGGCATGTGCCCTGATCGAGAATCAAAACATGACCTCTTGGTTCACAGGTAGACACTCAACCACTAAGCAACACCAGCCAGCCCATCAGGCTAATTTTAGTCCATCAGTCCATTGTATGTGGGGTCCACATAGCTGTGGGCCATGTTGGCGAGTACAGAGTATGACAGCCACCCAAGTCAGGCAGGAGCAGCAAGAGAGAACTGAAGGAACTCCTTTGTTCTGGAGCTTATGTATCTGAGATTTCATTCACTTGCAGTAGCCAAGCCTATTCTGGCCAATGACCTGCTCCCAGGTGTAACTGACAAACAAGCACCCTCTGTAAGTTATTTAGACTTTACGGAACATGTGTCTAAATTGCAGCTTCCCTTTGCACCTTTCCTGTTATCCTATATAATAAAAGCCTAATATGCTAAGTGTCCGGTCATCCAGTCATCTGTTCAACCAAGCAAAGCATACTATGCTAATAATATGCTAAGGCTGCTCAACTGCTCACTATGATGTTCACTGACCACCAGGGGGCAGATGTTCCAACTGGTAGGTTAGCTTGCTGCTGCAGTCTGGCCAGGCCAAGGGACCCCACCCATGCACGAATTCATGCACCAGGCCTCTAGTTCTTAAATAAATGTCTTATTTTAATCTCATAAATTTTTATCTAAAATTTCCAATCATGAATTCAACAATATTCAGTTGTTAATTAATTGTTAATACAAATTCCATTTTCTCACAATGTCTACTTTCTAACACCTACTTCATTAGAACTATTAAACCCTCAAGGTTCAGTTCAAGCCAGTCTTAGCCTAATCTCACAGGCCAGGCCAAGGGACCCCACTGGTGCATGAATTCGTGCACCAGCCTCTAGTTAATTAACTGGGTTAATTATAACAGTATCAGTAACTGCATTCAAACTTCAATGACTGTGCTGGATATGGTCATTTTTAATATTGTTTAAGTAAACATTTAATGTTTTTCATTTTCCTTCATGTTTTGAATCCTTTGAAATAAGAATTTCTAGTGTTTTTCTATCAGTTTGGTATTCAAAAGGAGTAAAAATGTAAAAAGAATTTATTGTGCTTTTAAATCTTACATAAAAATATTTTCAATATGCATGCTATATAAAACCCAAATAAATTTGACCTTTACAAAACATTTGCAACTTACTTCTGAAAGGTGTGTGATATGACCTTAGATTATTTTAGAGGTTTGGCAGAGATACAAGTAGCTTTCTACTTTTCACCATGACATTATCAACAAGAAGCAGTGAAAGAATTCATTTCACATGTGGCATGAGTGCTTAGAATGGCTAAGTTACATGTACCTACTAACATAGTCGGTGTTCTATAAATATTCTTTTTTATTAATTCTCCTTTCCAGTCTTTATGTTCCCTACTGGAAAGTAGAATTCAGGTACTTCTAGGTTCAAAAGTTGCTCATAGCAGCACAATTTACAATAGCTAAGATTTGGAAACAGCCTAAGTGCCCATCAGCAAATGAGCAGATTGAAAAACTGTGGTACATCTACACAGTGGAATACTACACAGCTGTAGAAAAGAAATAACTCTTACCATTTGCAACAGCATAGATGGACCTGGATGGCATTATGCTAAGCAAAATAAGCCAGTTAGAGAAAGATAAATATCACATGATCTCACTCATTTGTGGAATATAATGAACAACATAAACTGATAAACAAAAGCAGATCCGGAGACATAAAAGCATCGAACAGACCAACAAACCTCAGAGGGAAGGCAGAGGAGGGTGAGGGGTGGGGTAAGAGATCAACCAAAGGACTTGTATCCATGTATATGAGTATGACCAATGAATACAGAAAATAGGGGGGT
>NW_005357451.1:2041317-2042011 GCF_000412655.1 Myotis brandtii
ACTGTACACATTCACTTTTATTGTCATTTTATAACCAGTCTATGGGAACCACAATGAAGTGGTTGGAAAAGCACTGGTCTTTTAGTCACAGTTTCTCAGTTACTAACAGGCTAACTCAATCACTAAACTTGAGAAATTAAACCTCTCTCTGACTTAATTTTAGTAAAATAGTAATAATAATATTTGCTTAAGCTTCCTCATCAATAGGTTAGATTGACACTCTGATAAGTGTGAGAAATGAAATATATTATTAGTACTATGCCCTGTAAAATACATATGACATAACATGTGCTTACATGTGTAGATTTTAGTAGGGGTGATATATTTGGCATATAATTGATGTATAAAACTCTGCTCTAGGCCTTCACCACCCTATTGTCTCTGACCACAGGTACTGCATATATGACTATAAGATCTTTGGTTAATCTCTCCCCACCCCCTCTCCCCCCTTCCCTTTGAGATTCGTTAGTCTGTTCCATGTTTCCATGCTTCTGGTTTCATTTTATTCTTCAGTTTATTTTGTGCATTAGATTCCTTGCTTGTTTATTTTAATTTTTACATTCAATTGTTGATAGATATCTATATATTGCCATTTTATTGTTAATATTTTTATTTCTTCTTCTTCTTCTCCTTCTTCTTCTCCTTCTTCTTCTTCTTCTTCTTCTTCTTCTTCTTCTTCTTCTTCTTCTTCTTC
>NW_005357451.1:2042359-2044998 GCF_000412655.1 Myotis brandtii
CTCCTCCTCCTCCTCCTCCTCTTCCTCATCCTTCTTCTTCAAGAATGCCCATCATCATTTCATGTAATACTGGTTTGGTGATGATGGATTCCTTTAGCATTTTCTTGTCTGTGAAGCTCTTTATCTGACCTTCAATTCTAAATTATAGCTTTACTGGGTAGAGTAATCTTGGTCGTAGGTCCTTTCTATTCGTCACTTTGAATATTTCTTGCCACTCCCTTCTGGCCTGCAGTTTCTCTTGAGAAATCAGCTGACAGTCATATGGGCACTCCCTTGTAGGTAACTAACTGCTTTTCTCCTGCTGCTTTTAAGATCTTCTCTTTGTCTTTAACCCTTGGCATTTTAATTATGTTGTATCTTGGTGTGGGCCTCTTTAGATTATATTTTATCCACATATTAGAGAATATGAGTATCAATGCTCTGTTTTCAGGGTAGGTCTTACAAGAACTAGAGAATAAATAATGGGAAAGAGTATATTAAATAATTAATTCACAAAAACAAAGTGTTCAAAAGCAAGTAAGAGAGGTTGGTAGTTCATTGTGATAGAATTAATAAAGAACAGATGAACTGTACTATTTGTTTTGATTGAAATATGTATGAAAAATTTAAGGATAAAAAGGCAAGTGGTTATTTTCAAGAAACCTTGTTTTTTTAAGAATAAATATATGTAAGTATATAGATAGATAGATAGATAGATAGATAGATAGATAGATAGATGACAGATAGATAGATAGATATAGATGTCTTTATTGATTTCAGAGAGGAAGGGAGAGGGAAAGAGAGATAGAAACAACAATGATGAGAGAGAATCCTTGATTGGCTGCCTCCTTCAGGTCCCCTCTGGGGATCAAGCCCGCAACCCAGGCATGTGCCCTTGATTGGAATCGAACCTGGGATCCTTCAGTCCGCAGGCTGACGCTCTATCCACTGAGCAAACCAGCTAGGGCAAGAAATCAACCCTTCTGAAAAATGACTTTAAATCCATGCTTTTCTCAAACTGCGGCTCGTGAGCCACATGCGGTTCTTTGGCCCCTTGAGTATGGCTCTTCCTAAGTCTTAGGAGTACCTTAATTAAGTTAATAACAATGTACTTACCTATATAGTTTAAGTTTAAAAAATGTGGCTCTCCAAAGAAATTTCAATCGTTGTACTGTTGATATTTGGCTCTGTTGACTAATGAGTCTGCCCACCACTGCTCTAGACAAAGAGAAATCAAATACTATTTTATTTTATCTGCCCCTATCTTGCAATGGTCTACTTTCCTATTCTCAGATTTGTAGCTTCATATTAATACTACCTCAAACTAATCTCACTACTGTTGTTCATTTGTTCTGAGAATGTCACATTCTGAAAATGTTTCCACAATGGAAGTAGAGTTTATGCAATTAATTGCATGTTTAATTTGGATTGAACCTAAGATTGAAGTAGAGCATTAATCAGCACATTGTTTTATCTCTTTTATTTTCAGGTTAGAAAACATGATTTTTCTAGTGTGTTCTTGTTTAATGCCAAATAATATAGTATCCACTTAAAAATTAAAACACACCACTAATTAAGCAACTTTAAAAAACACACAAAATGCAATACTTAGCTGGGTTGTATGCTGGGTGAAAAAGATGAATGCATCTGCCAAATGTACACATTTTACAACTGTTGCATAATTTGAATCCTGGGAGAATTTGATTCATGTTACTCACCATTTCCTCCACTGGCACTACACCTAATAGAGAAACCATATATCTTAAACTTTTATAGGGAAAACACTGACCTATTTTCACTGATACCTGGAATCTAATGAACCAAAATAACAAGCAAAACAGAAACAAACTCATAGATTCAGAAGAGAGTGACAGTTGTCAGAGAGGAAGAGGGCTGGGGAACTGGGTGAAAAAGGTAAAGAAATTAAGAAAAAAAAAAGCCCACCGGTGTGGTTTAGCTGTAGAGCATCAGCCAGAAGCCAGGAGGTCTCCAGTACTATGTAGAATTCTTGGTCAAGGCAGTGCCCAGGTTGCAGACTCAATCCCCAGTAGGGGGCATGCAGGAGTCAACCAATCAATGATTTTCCTTTCTCATTGATGTTTCTATCTCTCTCCCTTCCTCTCACTCTAAAACTTAATAAAAATATTTAAAAAACAAAACTCATAGACACAAACAACAGTATGGTAATTACCAGAGGGAAGGGGGCATGGGTGGAAATAGGAGAGGGTAAAGGGGGATAAATGGTGATGGAAGGATACTTGACTTGGGATGGTAAACACACAATACAATATACAGACATTGTATTGTAGGATTGTACACCTGAAATATGTATAATTTTATTAACAAACTAGAGGCCCAGTGCACAAAAATTTGTGCACTCGGCAGGGGGGGTGGTCCCTCAGCCCGGCCTGTGCCCATTTGCAGTCCAGGACCCCGTGGGGGATGTCCACCTGTCTACTTAGGCCCACTCCTCGGGGGATCAGACCTAAGCTTGCAGTCAGACATCCTTCTGGCAGCCACGGAGCCCTCGGAGGATGTCCAACTAAAGGCTTAGGCCCCCAAGGGAGCTGTGATGAGGAAGCTGGGGTGACAGAGGAGCCACGCTGTCCCGCCCCGCCGCCCTGGGTCAGGTCACACATGGGAAGCCCAGGCGGGCAGGT
>NW_005357451.1:2045068-2050812 GCF_000412655.1 Myotis brandtii
CTGCCATCTTTGTTGGCGGTTAATTTGCATATTGCGCTGATTAACCAATGGGAGGTGTAGCGAAGGTACGGTCAATTACCATGTTTGTCTATTATTAGATATGATGTCACCTCAATACATTCAATTTAAATAAATAAATAAATAAATAAATAAATGAATAAAGACTTCTCCATAATACATATGATATTTCATCTTCTTTGGCCTTATTTCTTTGTGTTATTCTCAATTGATTCAGGATTCGGGTAGAGAAGATGAGTGGTATTTTAAAAAATAGTGAAGATGCTTGATTGACCTGAGCTAGGTCAATAGAATTATCTTTCCTGGGATTGTGAGTCTTTACAAACAGAGGGGCCAAATTTGGTTGAAGCAGGGTTATCTGTAAGCTGTTCCCTGGAGAGAAAGATGGAGAAATTACCAGAAAAAAAAAGAAATCATGTATAAAATATTGCCATTAGTTCGTGAATAAGTTAGCTACCTCAAAAGAAAGGTTTGATAGCCCAAAGTATGCTTGTGATAAGAAAATCATGTTTATAAAAGTGAATAAGAGGTGATTAAACACTTGGGAGGGGGAGCAAAAAAAAACATAGTCCTGGGTAGGGAAAATAATTTTTCTAACCATAAATTTAAATCTTCATAAAACATTATAGACACACTTATTAGTAGTTTTAAAAAAATAAATAGTAAGAAGTTACTTTTAAATAACCATTCTGTCAGGGAAGGAAATTGCATCCTCAGGGGAAATTGCAATCATTAACAAAGATTTTGACTCAGAGAAAATGGTGTGGATCTATACTCATGTTTCAGTCTGTGAAGGGGCAAAAAAAAAAACAAAAACAAAAAAACAACTTTCCAGATGCCTTGCTTATTAAGCTAGTTATGCATTTCACTGCAGGTTGTAAAGCAGTAGAACATGCACAAGGGGCTCATAAGCATATTTTAGAGTGAGGGAATATCATTTACACTGCTTTTATATTGTCAATATCACCCCAGAGATTAAGGTTAAGTTTAAACTACTATAAATCTACAGTTTGCTTGCCTTTGTATAATTTCATTTTTAATTGAATGAGACTCACATCCATGAATATATGATTAAGGAATAAGCCTAATAAAATAATACTTTTATTGCACACAGATTTATTAAAATCTTGGACATATATAGCACAGCAACATACTATAAAGCCAGTTTGTGGTTTACAGTGAAGTTCATTGAGTAGATTTTAGATTTGTTTTTTGTTGGAATGAAATTTTGATACAGTCTTTTTTATTTTTTTCTTTGCAGCCTGAACACTGATGCCAGAACTCCAACTGATCATAGGCGCGAATAGGGTGCTGTAGCAGTTACCTGTTTATCTAGTGTAATTCTTAAGAATTCGTACTCAAATTCTTAAAACATGGAACCACCAATTACTGTTTGTTCATTACAAGTAAATAGAACTTTGCACGTACAGGGAAAATGTACTAGAGAATGGGCTTTACACATTTTTAGCAGATAATCATAATGATGATTAATTTTGATACTTTACACTTCTATAATCCCTTTCTTCCATGGAATTCATAGTGCTTCAAAAAAATTATCATGTTAATCCACACAACATCTTAGTAGGTGAGAAAGTGAAATAATTTTTAAGACAGAGAAAATGCTATTTCTAAATGACATGACAGAAATGAAAATGTAGACATAACCACTTCAAGCTCTGATTACTATGAAATAGCTTTAAATCTGGCTGACCTGGGATTCAACAGGAATTATGTGAGGGGGTAATTCATTTGTGCAAATGATCAATATATGTTACGACTGCTTTAGCGCTCACCTTTCTAAAAGATACACGTTGCTTGTAGTGCTCTCAAAGAGAATATAGAGAGCTCTAGTTTGTAGTTATTACCATGCCTAATTCTTCCTTTAATCTGTTGATGGTGGAGCAACTCAACCAATCCCTTTCTACTAGCACATCCTTAATCTGTAAAGAAGGCAATGATATAACCACATACCCAAGCTACTAAAAATACCCCTTTAATTATTTTCTGATCTCATCCCACCTTCAATTCTGCTTCCTCTGTATTAAGCTATCATCAAGCAAACAATTGAAAAATGTATGGGCATAAGAAAGGAGAAAGGCAGATATGATGGGTCAGTTGCATCATAGATATTTTCCATTGCTCACCCTCTGCTCTACACATGGCAAGATGCCTAAAATGTTCCAGTGATTAGAACCAAATGGGTTGTTTGGCTTGAATTATCCAGGAAATGGCCTCACATATTTTTAAGTGTTTACTAGTACTTAATAGAGACTTGGCCAAAGGCTGGTGGCTAATACCTGTCCTCATTATTTTTATGCTTCCTAAGAATCTAATAGAACAGTATTACAATGTGTTAAATGTTACTCTAGTGATCAAAAAGATTTAATGCTCCTCCTAGAGTTCCCCCCTTACACAAGCGAAATGTAATCCATTGTTATTTTTACATCTGCCTAAGAATTAAGTTGTAACAGAAGCACTACTCATCTTATGTAAAAGTCCAACTGAGGTTTTAACCATTCTACAATAATCAGTTCTCTGTAGCACTACATGCAGTTTCTGCTGAGATGGCCACCTACCCTACACACTTCTAAATATTACATTAATTTATATCAATATGACATTCCACTTGTTCCATGATCTGAAGGAATTCCTTCGATGGCATAGGCATTTGGCTTCAGGTGCTCTCTACAGACTGTAGAAGGTCTACTTGTATAGAGTAGGTGGGCTGCTTTAACTGAAGTCAGTGTAATAATGCAAATTAGAAATAAGCCATGGAGGACTGAGGCAAATAATTTTTTTAAATTTATTTTTTTAAATTTATTAATACCAAATATCTGAACTGGATAACACAGATTAATGATTTAAAATATAACAACCATAAATATCTCATTACTTGATAAGCAAGCAACATATATTGAACTATAGGGGAAATTGAACAGCATTTTCAAATTAACTAAATCACTTAAAAACAAACTAATGTCTTTTTACAAATAGGTATGTTTAATTGACTTTGGTTGAACTATAACAAATACTCATGTGTTTTCTTCTGGCCTTTATGACACCTGATTTTAGCGTTTTCCTTTGCATTAGCTTCAGATATATACCACAGAAGGCAAGTCTCACACTTATTTAAATTTGGTACTGTCAGGTGTGGCCCTTTGGAGATAACTCAACTGATCAGCAGAGGCTCATCTCCTGTGTCATGGGGTTTGCCTATGTCAGGCAGTACTGTGCTAAGGGAAGGACTGTATGGGCTTTCATTTTTATTTCTACAATGGTCACATTTATGTGTATCAAATTCCCCCTTTTACTTATCTAATAAATTTTAAAGCAATAAACTCTGTCAGTTCTCCACAAATGTCTGTGTCACTCCTTGTAAGTTCCAAAGCTCCCTAACATTCCTCCAGAGAGGCTTTGTTCCTTGCTCCTCCTGATATTTAATCTTGTTTACATCAAAAATGCATATTAGATCATCTCTGTTTAGAGCTCAAGTACAAACCCTCATAAAAACATGAAACATTTAACTACTAATTAGCTGTTTTCTATTCCTAATGAAATGAGCATGCCGGGTTTGGATTAATATTCAACTACAGCTCTCCTCTGTTTATGTTTCCAGATGTTTTTGTTTTATCTAGGAGTTTACTTTGACAGCTACTACTAAATGATAAATCACTCATATTATAGCTGAAATGCATTTTGAAATTGAAATGTGGTAAACTTAAGAGATTGCTCCAAGATTCAGTGTCAGTTAGCAGGTCAATATTGGCTCCTCCCTATGATCACTCTGCTTTGGTATATGTAAAACAATAACAGAATCTGTGTCAACATTATACAGCATGCTACACAAAAGTCTATTTTGCTACTATTCTCTAAGTTAAGAGAAAAAGTTTTGTTACTATAAAATCTCAATTTAATTGTATTCTGGGTAGAAAAATTCATTCATATTGATACTGTCTTCTTTTTGCTGGCCTAGTTTTTCTTTGGATTTTTGAGCTGCTGTGGGAAGAGTTCCTGATAGGCCTTATAAACTGGCATATTTAATGAAGGATGTGAACAGAAATGTTTGTCTTTTTTTAAATAAGAAGTATAATTAAAAATAAAAAGGAGGGAGATTTTCAGAAATTTCATATTTTCTAAATGACAAATGGTGATTGCTTTTTGTCATTTGTTCGATATTTATGTACCTTTTTTTACAGGATTTATTTTTGTTTTTTCATTGCTTTCAAGTTTGTAATGTTCACAATTTGTATGGCATGATTTAAGCTTTAGCTACATTGTATACCTTCAATCATGGTAATATGACTGTCTGCCATTTGATGTTGAAGAACTTTCCTTTGACATTTAGGCTTTGTATACAGAAGATGAGGTAGACTGGAAAACTAAGCAACTATCCGGTGAATTTTATCAGAATGAATATTCTCAGATGCCACTCGGGAGTCTGAACAATTCTCCGGCTGTGGCCGATGACTAGACAGTTTCCAAAAATTTAAGTTTTGTTTTCTTCTGGTCACTGGAAAAGTTCAGGTGAATTCCATAGGCTCTTTGACTGGTTGCCCTCTAATGAAGCCTGACCCTCCAGGCCATCTGACCAACATAAACACAAATTCCTTTTTTCTTCTATTCCTTACCACATCTTTATTTTTGACTCAGTGGTACTCTCCACAAAATTCCCCTGACACCCCGTAATACCTTCTACACAAAAGAATAACTATTTTAAATATATTATACACAAGGCTTAAAAGGGATATATTTTCCTCCTGACCATGCTGTTTTGACGAGATTGAACTAATATTTTAGAGTAGACATATCAGTTCAACAATGATAATGCAAGTCTCCTTTATATGTGGAGATGATACATTTAACACAAAAACATAGATTTTTAGTGTTTCTTAAGCATGGGTGATGGATTTGTACTGATCATCCATGCTTTCTTTTCTGGTTTTTCTTTTGTGACCAATTTTTATGAGGTTGCTGGCTAGAAACTCAAGCCATAACCCATGACTCTGGAAGAGAGCAAGGTTAGACAAAAAAAGGTAGAATCATCTTTTGAAAATTCTTTCCAATTATAGTTTTACCCACACCATCAAATATTTTCTAACCCTAGAATGGTATGCATTCTTTTGATTACCAACATTTAAATAGATACTGGTTTGATTAAACACTGATTAAAATAATAATCAGACCTATTCTCCCTTCATGCAATATACACAGTTCCAGGGTTAACCTGGGGAGAGGAAATTCTAAATGTACAAATAAGTCATTACCTTACATCATGAATGGATACTCCTTTCTCTCTGTTTTGGTAAAGCCCAGGGATCTCAAATATACCATTATGTACAAAAGCCAAAGTAATGTAGATAGCTAGAGACAACACAGTTTATGAAAAGAACCATCAGTCTTCTATGTCTCCAGTGCTGTGGAGAGAAAAGCTGTAACATGAAACTTGAGACATCTTTGAAAACTGGCATATTAACATATAGAAATGTTAAGAAATTTAAAATTTTACCAATAATAAACCAAGCTAGTTACATCAGATCATTTAGGTTTCTGGAGGTAGAAAGTTAGTGTTTTTAAGCACATATTAGAATTATTACTCAGAAGAACTAACTTGTTTTCTTACTTTCTTCCTTCCTTCCTTTCTTTCTTTCTTTCTTTCTTTCTTTCTTTCTTTCTTTCTTTCTTTCTTTCTTTCTTTCTTTCTTCCTTTCTTCCTTCCTTCCTTCCTT
>NW_005357451.1:2050860-2062528 GCF_000412655.1 Myotis brandtii
CTTTCTTTCTTTTCTTTCTTTCTTTCTTTCTTTCTTTCTTTCTTCCTTTCTTTTTTTTAAGGAGGTAACTGTTACTGTTTAGCAATGTCACAACTGTTTTATTCAGCCTGAAAGGTCCTCGCTGGCTTTACATAAATGAAGATGCTTGTGATTACAATTTATCTCTGAAACTCCACAGCATGGAGTTATTTCAGTTATGTTTATCAGCAACACCTTGTTTACTAAAACAGCTATTCAGTCTAAATTGATTTATAAAAAAGGAATGTGTGTGCATTTTAAAAGTAATGATGTGAACTTGTCCTCGCATTAGATTGACCAGTTTAAGAATATGAGCTAAATTCTCATGGTTTAAGTAACCTGACCATATTTGATGCTTTTCTATGTTCACTTCAGCTTGGCCTTTTGTCTTTAAAAGAAAAAATGTGGTATTGTGTTAGAGACTAGAAATTTATATGTATGTTTCTCTGTTCTATGATATATTAAGTTAAAGTACAACTTCTTTGTTTAAAAAATGTACTTGCTAAACTTCAGTATAAATAAAAGCATTTTGACTTTGTTGATTGTCATTGAGTTTTTATTTTCAAGTTGCCAACTGCAGTCATTGAGGAAGAGCCATAGAGCAAAATCAAAATATAAGAACTAGGAAAGCATTTGGAAAGCTTCCACTGGTTTGGTTATTTTCAAACAAATATGAACTTACATCTTATTTTCAGTTCACCTGTTTAAATAAGCCAATAGTATTGTCCTCAATTGTTCTATTGAATCACACTAGATTTCCTATTTCTGGTTGTATGCTTAGTGAACCTGCTTCTAGGAGGAAGGTTTATACGGGGAATCAGGAAAAACGTGGTGAATCAAGACTGAAAACTCTTCTGTTTTTTACTAAAATGTTTCTTCTCGAACCAACTTCAGTGGAGAAAATAAATAAATAAATAAATAAATAAACAGAAAGGATCATATATCTACTCTGACCCAAAGAAATTCCAGGTCTCCCTGTACATCACAATATCCATTATACCTAATGAAAATCAAGGCTAGATATTTTTTTAAAGTGCCTAATGCCATAGCCTTGCCTTACAATTTACCTAATCTGTCTGGACCACTTCTTTGGTTCATTTCCACTAAAATTCTGAAGTCCACCCAAATTCTGGTTCACCAAGGAGCCTCTCAGTTTTTCCTACATAGTAGCATTTCCACTCCTCACCTTATGTTGTGAAAGATACTAGTATATTGTATCTCACAGTGCTTCTAGCTAGTCAGGCAAAAACTTTGAGTCTTCTAGTTTGGAACCATGTTGTTTAATTCCACAGATGTTTCCCACACCATCACTTCTTTCTTCACCATCCTCATTTATGGAAATTTTAAGAGTCCTGAGAAGACTACAAGCTATTATTGTTGGCTAAGCAAGCCTGCTCTAGTAGTATGCCCTCCACAAACAGCACAATAAGCAGGGTACCAAATAGTCAAGCATATGATATGTAATATTACATTATTGAATGCTTAATGTTATAACCAGAGGAAGCCTGTGTCATTAGTTCCCCAATTCTCAGGGATCCAGGTACCCAATACTGTCTGTGGTTTAGCCTCATCTCATAGTAGTTATCCACACTATATCCACACTATATTAACGTTTATGGGGGTGATTTGATTCTGGGTCGAATGATGGCTAGGACTTCTTGGGACATGGAAGTGACCATAAGAATCTCCTAGTTGCCCTAACTGTTTTGGCTCAGTGGATAGAGCATCGGCCCGTGAACTGAAGGGTCCCAGGTTCGATTCAGGTCAAAAGCATGTACCTTGGTTGTGGGCACATCCTGGGGTTGTACAGGAGGCAGCTGATCAATGTTTGTCTCTCATCAATGTTTCTAACTCTCTATTCCTCTCCCTTCCTCTCTGTAAAAAATCAATAAAATATATTTAAAAAAGAATCTCCTAGTTGTTTGGAGCCCAGTTCATTGGCCCATTTAGAGAAACAGCAAGGAAAATACTGGGAGTGAAGCCCACTCTGCACTACCATGTTTCCTGCTAGAGGATTGCTGGCCATTTCAATGCAACACTTTGACCACACTTCTATATCCTCCTCCTCAGCACTTCCTCCCTCCTCCAACATAATAATCTTAGCCTTAAGAAAATAGTCTGGGTAGGATAGAAATACTATATATTCATTGTAGGGTAGTGGTTTCACTGTATATCAATTCTTTCTCAGGTATAAACCTTCTTCTAAGGTTGGGAGGACCAATGTTACACCATTTCCCTTACATTCTCTTTGGAGAATATAGTTTATATTTACCCTGAAACTGTGGCTAGATCAGCCTCACACAAACTTCAGGGACTCTGATCTTATGTTCACTGCTTATGAGGTACTGGTGGAATACAACTGCTCCCACCTTCAGACATACTCATATTATCTTCATCTGTAATTACAATTGTAGTTTAAGGAAGTCTTCCCATACCAAATCAAAGCACCTAACCATTTTGGGGATTCAATTATCACTCTTTTCAACTAACTAATATATATCTTAAGGGATTTGGCAATAAAGGCCCCACTCTACCAACAAACTTCAAGTTGTTCCTTCTTACTCAGGGAAAAGTGTCTCTGAGAATGGTATTCCAAAAATAACTTATAATTGAATTTTAGATTAGGGAGTGAGTATGAAGGTCTATGAAGACCATCAGTAGTCTCGTATCTCAAAGGTTGACACATTACTATTCTAATGGTTTTAATGACAAGGGGCTACTTCTTTTGCTAGATAGCTCTCAATATTACAAAGGTCAGAATTGATATTGAACCACCAAAGTTTTGCCACTTCAACATAAACTTGATGGAGGAAAACCCCAAATCACACACATCTAAGCAGCTCCTTATTTAAAATGATAGAAATCCTTCATATGTCACAGGTAATGTAAAATGAATCAGCAGAGTTTTATCCCTATTAACACTCGTATGCATACATGTGTCATGGACCCAGTATATAAACACAAAATACATCTGCTTTTATTTATTGATGAATTACTAAATCAAATCTGAACATTTAAAAAATTCACTTGAATTCTTATTTTTGATATATTTTATTGATTTTTTACAGAGAGAAAGGGAGAGGGATAGAGAGTTAGAAACATCGATGAGAGAGAAACATCGATCAGCTGCCTCCTGCACACTCCCCACTGGGGATGTGCCCGCAACCAAGTTACATGCCCTTGACCGGAATCGAACCTGAGACCCTTGAGTCTGCAGGCCGACGCTCTATCCACTGAGCCAAACTGGTCAGATCTCACTTGAATTCTTTAATGATTTAAACAATAAGTCCTCTTTATCAACCTCATCCTGGCCATATAAGAGTTTGCCTTTTTTATACCTTATCTGAGTTGCATTTCAATCCTCTAAAGTTTCTAGTTTTAAACTAAAGGATAGAAGAACTGAGAATACAGACCTGGGACCCTGTTTTAAGTCCTGATACATTATAAGTAAGGGAGGCAGAAATTCCAGTAAGGCAAATGTGCTGATTTAGCAATGGTAAAGCTGCCTGAGTTATCAAGCATATTTATTAAAATCTTTGTAATTTCCCTATTCTCAACAACTTCCCTCACTTAATTGAATCAGAAAGTGTGGTGATTAGTACACACTACAATAAGCACAAATGCAGTTGAAGTTAACTAATAAACTTTTCAGGCATGCCATGATATTCCATTATGTTATGATTGAGGGAATATTTCTTCACCTTTGGATGACTTTTTTAAAAATCAAGTTCAACCTCATAATACTTTGTGTAAAATTTATTCTAAAAAATCTGATAGATATTGGCTCTTGGATTGCTATGCCATTTGAAGTTAATAGGATGTGAAGATTTTTAAAATTCCAGGGCAATAGGAACATACCAAAAAAAATCTATCTTAATTAGTCAAAAGGGATAATTAAAAACAAGTATTTAGGTACAATTCAATGTCTAACATTGAAAATAATTATTTATATACCAAGAAACTTCCAATGCAGTTGAAGCAACAGGGTTTATGATATAAACAATTAGAAGTCACTATAAATGCTAAATAATTAAGTCCAAATATGTATGAAGCAAAGGGTAAAAGACAGAGAACATAATAATGGGTCAGCATTATTTAACTTGACTAGTACTCTAGAGAACAAGTAGAACTTAGAACTAAAAAATGAAGACAAGATATCAGCACTAGCTAACACACTAAGAGTAAGAAATTAGATTAGTGTGTACTGTCCTTGGAACAGTAAAGAATGCACTATAAGGAAGTAAAAATTATTGTCCTGATATAATGGGAGATAAGATTTGATAACTTAAGATGGGAATAAATTATAGGAAAGTTTGAATAAAAAGCAATGAGAGTATAACAGGAACCCACCATCCAATATTTCTACATCTAAGAGATTAATCAAAGAGCAGTGGGGTATGGAGAGAGACAGTTACATGTCCTATAGTAACACTATGAATCTGTTTCTATTTTGTTTGTTATTTTACTTTGTTCATTAATTCAACATATAAGTGAAATCCTATGGTACTTGTCTTTCTCTGACTGGATTATTTCACTTAGCATAATACTCTCCAGGTATTATGCTAAGTGAAATAAGTAATATTTCCTTCTTTATTAGGGCCATGTAGTACCCATTGTGTAAATGTACCTCAGCTTTTTTTATCCACTAATCTCCTGATGGGCACTTGGGCTGTTTCCAGATCTTGGCTATTGTAAACAACACTGCAATGAACATAGGAATGCATACATTCTTTCAAATTGTGTTTCAGGTTTATTTGGATATATTCCCAGAAATGGGATCTCTGTATCATAAGGAAGTTCCGTTTTTAGTTTTTGAGGAAACTCCATACTGTTTTTCACAGTAGCAGCACTATTCTGCAGTCCCCCCAACTGTATATGAGGGTTCCCATTTCTCCACAACAGGGGTCCTCAAACTAAGGCCCGCGGGCCACATGCAAATACAAATATTGTATTTGTTCCCATTTTGTTTTTTTACTTCAAAATAAGATATGTGCAGTGTGCATAGGAATTTGTTCATAGTTTTTTTTTAAACTATAGTCCGGCCCTCCAACAGTCTGAGGGACAGTGAACTGGCCCCCTGTTTAAAAAGTTTGAGGACCCCTGCTCCACATCCTTGCCAGCACTTATTGTTTGTTGATGTATTGATGATAGCCATTCTGGCAGGTGTGAGGTTATATCTCACTGTGCTTTTCATTTGCATCTCTCTGAGGGTTAATGATATTGAGCAATTTTTCATATGTCTATTGGCCATCTGTATGTCCTCTTTGGAAAAGTGCCTATTCAGGTTATTTGCCCTTTTAAAAAATTGGGTTGTTTGTCTTCCTGGTGCTGAGTTGAATAAGTTATTTATATACATTTTGGAAATTAACCCCTTATCAGATGTATCATTGGCAAATATATTTTCCCATTCAGTGGGCCCCCTTTTCATTTTATTGATGTTTTATTTTTCTGTACAAAAGCTTTTTAGTTTGGACTGGCCAGCATGGCTCAGTGATTGAGCGTCGACCTATGAACCAAGAGATTCCGGTTTGATTCCTGGCCAGGGCACATGCCCAGTTTGCAGGCTCGATAAATGGGGGGCATGTAGGAGGCAGCTGATCAATGAGCCTCTCTCATCATTGGTGTTTCTGTCTCTCCCTCTCCCTTCCTCTCTGAAATCAGTAAAAATATATTTTTAAAAAAGCTTTTTAGTTTGATGTTCCATTTGTTTATTTTGTTCTTTCTTTTCCTTGCCCATGGATATATATTGGCAAAAATATTGCTTTGAGAGATGTTTGATATTTCACTGCCTATATTTTCCTCTAATATTTTTTATGGTTTCTCAACTTAAATTTAAGTCTTACCCTTTTGAGTTTATTCTTGTGTTATAATGTAAGTTGGTGTTCAAGTTTCATTTGGGGGGGCATATATCTGTCTAATTTTACAAACAACATTTATTGAAGAGACTGTCTTTACTTAATTGTATATTCTTTCCTCCTTTGTGAAATATTAATTGACCATAAAGGCATGGGTTTATTTCGGGGGTCTTTGTTCTGTGCCATTTATCTATATGCCTGTTCTTATACCAATACCAGGCTGTTTGATTTTACTAGTAATGACTTTGCAGTATAGTTTGATATCAGGTAGCATGATATCTCTAACTTTGTTCTTCTTTATCAAGCTTGCTGTGGCTATTCAAGGTCTTTTGTGGTTCCATATAAATTTTTGGAATATTTGTTCTAGATCTGTGAAATATGCTATTGGTATTTTAATAGGAATTGTGTTGAATTCAGATTTTCTACATAATGTTTTGGATAGTATGGATATTTTAATGATGTTAATTCTTTCTATCCTTGAGCTCAAAATATGCTTCCACTTATTTGTATCTTCCTCAGTTACATTCTTCAGTATCCTATAACTTTTTTGAGTACAGGTCTTACCACCTTGGTGTAATTTATTCCAAGGTACCATTTTTTGTGTGGTTGCAGTAGTAAATGGGATTGTTTTCTCAATTGCTCTTTCTGGTAATTCATTATTGATGTATAAAAATGCCAATGACTTAAGAATATTAATTTTGTATCCTGTTACATTACTAAATTCAATACATTTCTCAGTTCTTATACTTTTTGGTGGAGTCTTTTAGGGTTTTCTATGTGCAGTACCATGTCATCTGTGAGTAATGACAATTTTACTTCCTCTTTTCCAATTTGGATGCCTTCATTTCTTATTTTTGTCAGATGCTGTGGCTAGAACTTTCAGTCCTATGTGGAACAAGAGTGGTAAAAGCAGCCTTCACTGTCTTGCTCCTGATCTGAAAGGAAAAGTTTTAGTTTTTGCCCATTGAGTATGATGTTGGCTGTAGGCTGGTCATACATGGCCTTTACGATATGGAGATATGATTCCTCTACCCACTTTGCTGAGAGTTTTTATCATAAACGTGGGGATAGATTTTATAAAATCCTTTTTTCTACATCTATTGATATTATCATGTGATTTTTATCCTTCATTTTGTTTATGTGATTTGTGAATATTGTACCAACTTTGCATCTTCTGAATGAATCCCATTTGATCATGGTGTATGATCCTTTCAATATATTGCTGAATTAGGTTTGGTAATATTTTGTTGTGGATTTTAGCATGGATATTCATCAGAGATATTGGCCTATAATATTCTTTTGTTGTGGTATCTTCATTTGGTTGTGGAATTAGGATAATGCTGGACTCACAAAATGAGCTTAGGAGTCTTCCCTCTTCTTAGATTTTTATGGAATAGTTGGAAGAGGATATGTATTAGTTCTTCTTTGACTATTTGGTAAAATTCACCTATGAAACCATCTGGTTCAGAAATTTTTTTGCTGGCAATTTTTTTATTACTGCTTTGATTTCATTAGTTGTAATTGGTCTATTCAGATTTTCTGATTCTTCCTGCTATAGTTTTGAAGATTGCATGTTTCTAGGAATTTATTCATTTCAACTAGGTTGTCCAATTTGTTGACATATAGTTGTTCATATTATTTTCTTAAAATCCATTGTATTTCTGTGCTGTCAGTTGTTACTTCTTTTTCATTTCTGATTTTATTTATTCGGGTCTTCTCTTTTTTTCTTGATGAGTCAGATTAAAGGTTTTTCAATCTTATTTATCTTTCAAAGAATCAGGTCTTGGTTTCATTGATCTTTCGTATTGGTTTTTAGTTTCTATGCCATTTATTTTCACTATAATCTTTATTATAACCTTACCTCTACATACTCTGGGTTTTGTTTATTGTTCTTTTCCTAGGTTTTTAAGATGTATTATTATATTATTTACTTTAGATTTTTCTTCTTCTTGAGGTAATCCTGTAATGCTATGAATTTCCCTTTCAAAACTTCTTTTCTGTGTCTCATCAGTTTGAGTTTGTTATGTGTTCATTTTTATTTTTCTACAGGTAGCTATCAATTTCCTTCTTGATTTCCTTGATTTGTTTGAGTGTTTTTCAATTGTTTTTGTTATTGCTGTAATTTCTAGTTTCATACCCTTGTGGTTATAAAATATGCTTGATATAATTTTAATCTTCTTGAATTTATTAAGACTTATGTTCTAACACATGGTCTTTTAGAGACTGATCTATGTGCACTTAAAAAGAAAGTAATTTCTGCTTCTTTGAAATAAAATGTTCTATAAATATTTATTAAGTCTATCCATTCTAGTGTATCATTTAAGGTCACTGTTTCCTTATTGGTATTTTTTCTGGAAGACATATTCATTGAAGACAGTGGGGTGTTAGAATCCCCTACTATGACTGTGTTACTGTCAGTTTCTCCCATAATATACAGAGGTTAGTTATATCCTCTTTTTTCAATAGATCCCTTTAGTATTATGTGATGTCCTTCTTTGTCTCTTATTATGGACTTTTTTTAAAGTCTATTTTGTCTGATAAAATTATCTTTATCCCAGGTGTTATTTTTTTCCATTTTCATTTGCATGGAATATTTTCCCCATTCCTTCACTTTCAGTCTGTGTATATTTTATTCTGAGGGGGGTCTCTTGTAGAAGCATATATATATAGGTCATGCTTCCTTATCCATTCCCTATCCTATGTCTTTTGATTAGAGCATTTAATTCATTTACATTTAAGGTTATTATTGATAGGTATGTATTTATTGTCATCTTATTGTTTACACCATGTTCCCTTCTTTCTAATTCTTTGGGGATTTTTCTTCTTAAAGCAGGACCTTTAACATTTCTTGTAATATTTGTTTGTTGGTAATGAACTACTTTGTTTGTCTGAGAAGTTCTTTATTTCACCTTCAATTTTTAATATAGGCTTGCTGGATAGACTAGTCTTAGTTGCAGGTCCTTGCTTTTCATCACTTTGAATATTTTATGCCAATACCTTCTGGCCTAAAATGTTGCTGTTGAGAAATCAACCCATAGCCTTATTGGAACACCCTTGTAAGTTACTGTTTTCCTCTTGCTGCTGTTAAGATGCTCTCTTTGTCTTTAACCTTTGCCATTTGAATTATGATGATTTGTTATGGGCCTATTTGGGTACAATCTGATTGAAAATTTCTGAGCTTCCTGAACCTGTGTGAATTTTTCCTTCACCAGATTAAGGAAGTTTTCAGGCATTATTTCTTCAAACAAGTTCTGGATCTCTTGCTTACTCTCATCTCCTGGCACCCCTATAATGTGAATGTCATTTTGCTTTTTGTCCCAAAGGTCCCTTAAACTTTCCTCACTATTTTATCCACTTTTCTTTTTGTTGCACTGCTTGGGTGCTTACTTTTACCTTTTCCTCTAAATTGTTGATTAAGTTATATCCTTTATCTAATGTATTGATTCTTTCTAGTGTGTTCTTCATTTCAGATATTGTATTCTTTATTTCTGAGTTGCATTTTTATGGTTTCTATGTCACTTTTAATGCTTACTATATCTGTTTAACATCTCACTAAGATTATCCATTCTTCTTCTAAGGTCTTTGAATATCTTTATAGCCATAATTTTACACTCTGCATCTGGTATCTTGGTTGCTTCCATTTCATTTAATTATCCTTCTGGGGATTTCTCTTTTTTTTCATTTGAGACATATTTCTTTGTCTTTCCATCTTGTCTATCTTTTTGTGTTTTTCTCTGTGAATTAGATAAATCTGCTATGATTTCCAACTCATTTTGAGGGCTTTCTGGTGTAGATGCATTGTGGGTCTCAGTGGCTCAATCTTCTGATCATCTGAGCTAGGTGCTCCAGGAATGTTTCTTTTGTGGATTATGTGCCAACTGCCACTTGTAGTTGAGACTTGAATGCTATTGACCCATTTTAGTTTAGAGTTAACCCTCAGGTTGGCTATCCATAAGAACAGACTTTGCTCACAGTGTATGAGTCACTGTTCAGGGGTTGTCCCTCCACCCCCAAGACAGAGTTGTTCCCAGCAGTTTCTGGTTCCTGCTTTGGTTCCCCTTTGGCTGTACCATTTGTGTGGGTAGTTGGGTCAAGTTCTGGTGAGATTTGAATCCCCCCACTGGTTGTGTTGGTTCTGGACCCACTTGGCTAAGGCTCTGCTTCAGGTCAATGTCAAATGTTGTGGGTAATCAGCCTTGGTATACTGGTATGGAGCCTCCAGACTATTTACTGTTTGTAGCTATGTCTAATGGGCCTGGGTGTGTGGGAGATTGGCCACATTGTATACAAGAATCAGTTTCCTGCAGCTCTGATCTGCGGAGCAGATCAATAAAAGTCCAAGTCTCCCTGAGGTCAAAATCCACCTTTTGGCTATTCCACCACCCCCTGAGGTTGTATGGACTTCCTCCAGAGTCTTATGAGGAAATACTGTAGAGTGGGGTCCAAGCTATCCATACTCCATTGACCCTTCCTCTAAGCTCAAGCTCAGTAGTGTGGAGCAACCATGTCAAGAGGATGAAGCTATAGGGTCCTAGAATTGGAGAAAGCAAGGTCATGCTCTCAATGGGATGAATGTGGCCCCTACTCTAGAGCCATACCACCCAATCTCTGCTAGATTCTCCATACCTCCCCTCAGTTGCATAGTCTGCCCATTCAAGCTCCATACTGGAGCCTCTGAGGAAGACTCACTCTAGAAGTCCCAGCTCTGAGCAGCATTCTCTTCCACTGAGCTAAGCTCAGAAAAGTGGATCCACTGAGTCTTGGGAAAACAAATCAAGGCAGTCTTCTGTTGGGGGTGGTGCCAGCTGACCCTGTGGGAGGGGGCAAGCTCTTCTCCTCTCCTTTGCTCCACAGATGCACCATCAGAGACCCAGACATTCTTAGAAGATCCCATCTCTCAGTGGGGTTCTCTCTCCCCTGTATAACTGAGCTCAGCAGGGTGGGGCCACATTGGCTTGGGAAAACAGATCAGAAAGCTTTCTGTTAGGGTTGATATATAAATGGGATTGTTTTTAAATCTCTCTTTCTGTAAGTTCACTATTGGTGTGTAAAAATGCCATAGATTTCTTGGTGTTAATTTTGTATCTTGCTACATTGCCGAATATATTTATTAAGTCTAGTAGTTTTTTGATGGAGTCTTTAGGGTTTTCTATGTACACTATCATGTCATCTGTGAATAATGACAATTTTATTTCTTCTTTTCCAATTTGGATGCCTTTTGCTTCTTCTCCTTGTCTGATCACTGTGGCTAGCACTTCCAGTACTATGTCAAACAGGAGTGGTGAAAGCAGGCATCCCTGTTTTATTCCTGTTCTTAGGGGAAATGGTTTTAGTTTTTTCCCATTGAGTATGATGTTGACTGTAAGTTTGCCATATAAGGCTTTTATTATGTTGAGGTATGATCCCTCTATTCCTACTTTGCTGAGTTTTTATCAAGAAAGGGTGTTGGATTTTGTCAAATGCTTTTTCTGCATCAATTGATATGATTATGTGATTTTTGTCTCTCAGTTTGTTTATGTGATGTATCACATTTATTGATTTGCAGATATTGAACCATCCTTGCATCCCTTGTTGAATTGATCCCTTTGGTATTATGAATTGGCCCTCCTTATCTCTTGTTATGGCCACACCCTCATGGAGTGAGGGTCCCCGCTGGGAGGCTTGGCCAGCCTGCAAACAACCATCAGCCCCTCACCCAGGCTGGCCAGGCACTCCTATATAATAAAAGGGTAATATGCAAATTGACCCTAACAGCAGAACGACTGGGAATGACTGGTCACTATGACACACACTGA
>NW_005357451.1:2062880-2066057 GCF_000412655.1 Myotis brandtii
CACTTAGGTTGTTTCCTTGTCCTGACTATTGTAAATAATGGTTCAATGAACCTGGGGATGCAGATTTCTTCCAAGTTAGTTTTTTTGTTTGTTTGTTTTCTTTGGATAAATATCCAAATGTGGAATTGCTAGATGATATAATAGTTCTATTTTTAGTTTTGTGTGGAACCTTTATAATGGTTTTCTTAATGGCTGAACCAATTTACATTCCCGCCAACAGTATGTAGGTTTTCATTGTCTTCACATCTTCTCCAACACTTGTTACTTCTTATCTTTTTGATAATAGATGTCCTAATAGGTATGAAGTAATGTCTCATTGTGATTTTTAGTTGCATTTCCCTGATTATTAGTGATGTTAAACCACTTTACATGTACCTGTGAGTCATTAGATATCTTTTTGGAAAGATGTCCATTCACTTCCTCTACCCTTTTTTAATAAGTTTTTTTTGTTACTGAGATATATAAGTTCTTTATATATTTTGGATATTAATCTCATATCATAGATATAATTTGAAATCATCTTCTTCTATTTCATAGATTTCCTCTTCATTTTGATGATGGTTTTCTTTGCTGTACACAAGCTTTTTAGTTCGATGTAATTCCACTGTTTGCTTTTTGTGACAAATCCAAAAATATCATTGCCAAAAACAATGCCTAGGATATTACTCTCTATGTTTTCCTCTAGTAATCTTATGGTTTCAAATATTTAATCCATTTTGAGTTGGTTTTTGTGAATAGTGGAAGCTAATGGTTCAGTTTCTTCCTTCCTTTCTTTCTTTCTTTCTTTCTTTCTTTCTTTCTTTCTTTCTTTCTTTCTTTCTTTCTTTCTTTCTTTCTTTCTTTCTTCCTTTCTTTCTCTCTTTCTTCCTTTCTTTCTTTCTTTTTTTTTTTGCATGTGGCTATCCAGTTTCCCCACCATATATTGAAGAAACTATTCTTTCCACATTGTCACATTGTGTATTCTTGGGTCCTTTACTGTAAATTAATTGATCATATAATTGTAGGTTTATTTCTGTGTTCTTTATTCTGTTTCATTGATATATGTGTCTGTTTTTTTTATTCTACTACCACACTATTTTGATTACTAAATTATTTTTTTAAACACTAATATAATTGGGGGGAAGACTACTTAAGGTACAAATCAATCACATGTTAGTCATATATACTTTACTTCCCCAACTTCTAAAGTCTAAATTCACTTTCTTTATGATTTAGTGTCATAATTATGATTTTTTTCTTATGGTATACTATGCTGGGAGGTCTGCTTTTCAGCATACTTGACTCCTTCTTGTATGTCCAGTAGACAATTGTAGCCTGCTATCTTGGTGACTACTTCTAATAATGCCCATTGTTTTCCACCAACTTGTTTTCTGTTTGCAAGCTCCTGTTCATCCAGAATCTCCTGATGACAGTGTATAACCCTCTTATATGCCCATTCATGCAAAGACTCAGACTCATCCCAAATAATCCATTTATTAATTCATTTATTCCATTCATCTATTTTTTCATACAACATATATTTACTTATCACTATGTTGTATGTATGCTGGGATGTAGGAATGGATAAGACAGAAATGGACCTTGTCTTCAGGGACCTCACAGGCCTTACAGATAACTACATTATTTTGTGTGGTATCATGGGGGAAATAAAGGTTTCTGAGTGAGCACAGAGGAGGAACACTTAACTAAGACCTGTGGGTCAAGGAACACTTTCTGTAGAAACTTGCATAGCTTAAGGATGAATATAGCTAGCTAAGAGAACAGAGGTTAGGCCACCTTCAAACAAAGATACAATTTATTTTCAAAAACACCTATGTTACCAAAAATCCTTCCTTTTTTTTAGTATTTTGGTACTCTAGGAAGAAATAAATCTAAAGTCTCCTTTTATCTCTATTTCTCTCTTGATTCTTTCTTCTCTGGGATCCACAGGTTTTCAAAAATTAGAGGTGGCCCTCAAATGCATAGTCTATAGGGCTTGAGGGTTCTAAAGCTGCTAAAAGCCTCCAGTGTCTCAAAAGCTCAAACATTTTTCCCTAGTAAAGCCACTCACAGTTTGTATGATAACTGCAACTATGAGAAGGGAAAAATGTTTTTTATTCTCTTGGTCACTGATGATGAACAATCTTATTTTGAGTGAATAAAACCACAGCAGATATATGTGTAGACATTTGACAAATTGTCTTTACATGAATCATTTCAGTTAATGATAATTATTCAACATGCTTCTAAGGGGATATACTTTTCTTTATTCTTATATATTCCTTCACTGTTTGTCTAGTTGGTGTTGTTCAGTGGTTGAGTGTTGAGCACCAGGAGGTTGTTAGTTCGATTCCTGCTCAGGGCACATGCTCAGGTTGCAGACTTGATCCCCAGTAGGAGGCATGCAGGAAGCAACTGTTTGTTATTTCTCTCTCATCAATGTTTCTCTCTCTCCCTCCCCCTTCTCTCTCTAAAATCAATAAAACATTTTTTAAGTTTTTTTTTATTTATTCCACGGTCTATCTTATCCTCTCATGGTATTTTTAAATTTTTATTTAATATCATTGTATGAAAAATTAAAATTATTTGTCTGAAATTTAACAGTCAGTTTTATTATGTGTGTTACCAGTTTCAAATGCAAAAATCAGCTATACTGACACCTCTTTCTCCATCTAGCGAACTCCTACCTCATCCTTTGAAACTCAGCAAAATTATCATCATCTCTGTGAATTCTTCTCAAAGCCGGTTTTTATCTGCTTCATAACATTTTGCACTTTTCCCTATAAAGATACATAGGCTTCAGAACCAGACAAACACGTTTGAATCCAAACTGTCTCATACAAAATATTTAATCATGCTGAGCCTTCATATCCTTATCTGAAATGTAGATAATAATACCTATATCAAAGGATTGATATGAGGCTTAAAAGCATTTGAATAATTTGGACAGTGCCAACCACATAGAAAGCAACCAATAAATGACAGCTGTTATTGTCATTATTAGCAGGTGTCAATACATTATTATTATTATTACTAGAGGCCCGGTGCACAAAAATTTGTGCACTCGGGGGGGGGGTCCCCCAGCCCAGCCTGTGCCCTCTCGCAGTCTGGGACCCCTCGGGAGATAACGACCTGCTGGCTTAGGCCTGCTGCCGGGTGGCAGAGGGCAGGCCCAATCCCTAGGTGCAGCCCCTGGTC
>NW_005357451.1:2071393-2076419 GCF_000412655.1 Myotis brandtii
TTAATTTGCATAAGGATATGCTGATTAGCCAATGGGAAGGGTAGCGGTCGTACGCTAATTACCATGTTTCTCTTTTATTAATGTAGATTATTATTATTATTATTATTTTTATTATTTTATTCCTCATCAAGGATATGTTTTTTTCATTGATTCTAGAGAGAGAAAGGGAGAGAGAGAGAGAGAAGCATTGATGTGATGGAACCCGCATTGTAGATAGGTGCCCTGACAGGGAATCTAACCTATGACCCTTTGGTGTGGGGGGTGGCACTCTAACCACTGAAAGACACTGGCCAGGGCTAGAATTATTTTTTGTTGTATTTATCTCCCCACTAGACCAGAGATCATCTATACCAGTGGTTCTCTACCTGTGGGTCGCATCCCCTTTGACGGCCGAAAGACCCTTTCACAGGGGTCGCCTAAGACCATCCTGCATATCAGATATTTACATTATGATTCATAACAGTAGAAACATTACAGTTATGAAGTAGCAACAAAAATAATTTTATGGTTGGGTCACAACATGAGGAACATATTTAAAGGGCTAGAAGGTTGAAAACCACTGATCTATACACTAACTTCCCCAATATTTACCATAGTGCTCAAAAAACTCAAACTATTCTGAATGAATAAACTAATGCTTTTATTGATTACTTAGCACAGCGCCTGACAGCATTCTTTTAATGTTTGTTGTATTATGTGTGAAGGAATGTTTTAACCATTTTGACATGCATTCCAGCTGAACCTGATATTGACTGCTGCAAATATACGGTAAACTCCAATTGTGTTTCTTGCTAAAAACAAATAGTTTTTCTAGAACTCATACAGTTATTCATGTACTTCCCTGATTCAGTTAAAATCAGAGTTCTCAGTTGTAGCCAAAGTTAGGAAGCAAGGGCTATAGGTGAAGGTATTGAGAGAGAGAAATTTTCGTTCACATCCCAATTTTAAAAGGAAAATACTGGGGAGAGGTGACACTCTATTAAATATTTTCAATCATTCCTGTCTTAGACCTCGAGAATGATGGGAACTTTAAAGTATTCCTAACTTGGGCCAAGATGTTTTGTGTTGTGTGTGGGGGTTTTTTTTGTGTGTGTGTGGGGGGGGGGGTTGTTTGTTGTTTTTGGTTTTTTTACATTACTATGTGATATGTAATTCTTCATTGTTGAAAGTATTACATATGTCTCCTTTTTTCCCTCCCGCTCACCCCTAGTCCCCGACCCAGGACCTCACCACCCCATCATCAGTGTCCATGGGCCATGAATATATGCATACAAGATCCTTGGTTGATTACCTGCCACCCATCCACCCTCCCCCGCCTTCACTCTGAGATTCTGCACTCAGTTCCATGCTTCAAGTCTCTGGATCCACTCCGTTCATCAGTTTGTTACTTAGATTTCACATATGAGTGAGATTATGTGATACTTGTCCTTCTCTGACTGACTTATTTCGCTTAGCATAATACTCTCCAGGTCCCTCCATGCTATCTCAAAGGGTAAGATACTCTTCTTTTTTACTGCTGCATAGTATTCCATTGTGTTAATGCACCAGAGCTTTGTTATACTACTCATCTACTGAGGGGCACTTGGGCTATTTCCAGGTCTTAGATGTTGTAAATTGTGCTGCTATCAGCATAGAGGTGCACACAATCTTTCTGACATGTATTTCAGATTTCTTAGGATATATTCCTAGAAGTGGGATCACTGGGTCAAATGGCAGTTCCATACTTAATTTTTTGAGGAAACTCCATACTGTTTTACATAATGGCTGCATTCCCATCAGTAATGTACTAGGGTTCCCTCTTCTCCACATCCTCACCAGCACTTGTCATTTGTTGATTTGTTGATGGTAGCCATTCTGACAGGTGTGAAGTGATACCTCATTATTGTTTTAATTTGCATCTCTCTGATGATCAGTGACTTTGAGCATTTTTTCATATGTCTGGTGACCACATGTATGTTCTCTTTGGAGAAGTGTTTAATGCCATACAACAAGATGCCTTATAGAAAGCTTTGTTTTTCTTTTCTTGTTGAGGCTACCTTTTAGAGTTCCACAGTAAAATAAACATAGTACAAACCATCCTTCTGAATTTCAAGTGTCAGTGTTCCTGCTAGCTTTAGTAGTAACATAAAATGTTGATGGAATGACATCTGATGTTCTGTAACAGTATAGCCAACTTTTCAACACACCTAGAATGTCAGTTCAGGCTCATCTGTATTATTAACATTTTGTGAGCTCTTAGCATGAAGTCTCTGGGCATATATATGTCTAGCAATTCTCAGTGCTGCTTATTAGTAGGGTCAATACTGTTTCCTCCTATGATTAAATTTACAGTTATTTTACCCTGGCATAATCTAAGGATTAAAAGTAAAATTTAATGGTAGACATTTCATAGAGAACTTGAAGAGCCAACTGTTTTCATTTTCTTTGACATCCTACAACTGTAATCTTAGTACTTTCCCTCAAAATTTGCTTTATGTTTCTTTAAACTTGACTACTGATACTAGCTTGGTGAGTATGTCATTGATCTCTAACTTACCCTCCCAAGAAGAATGGTAAGCATCAAACTACTGGCAAATGACATTTAGGGAATTAATAAGCTTTACAGAAAAAATATGTTGTTAAGGTTGCTACTGATAAATATTGACAGGCCAGGATATGAAATACAAATATCTCAGCCTTACCTAATCAAATGGCTTGGAACTAACAATTGGTTTTGCTGAGTTTTTGTACTTTCAGTATGAGCAAATTAGGATTATCAATGAGCAACCATTGGTTTCTAAGTATGAAGTTCAAATTAATTAATTAATACGAACACAAACATTGTTTTGTGTAACTCCCATATGAATCAGGCTTCCAGAAAACATAATGAACAATATTTCTATATCAAGGATACAAAAAAGCTCTATAAAATTATGTTTCTCAGTGAGATTTCTTTCTGGGTAAATGTTTTTCTATATCAGATGAGGCCCCCATTGATGGATATATAAAAAAGTAAAGTGAATATCTGTTATTGGAGACCAGACAGATCATTTATGGAGACTCTAAGGCACTACAGCAACTTTCGTGCCATTAAAAAAAATAACTCCATAATGGCCATTGGCACAGACTCACTTATTAGGCAATTTAATTTTTAAAATATTCATCTGTAACATGGTCTTTCTTACAATGCCTAAAGACAAATTGCAGCTATGAATTGCTCTGAAATCCATTTGGATTTATTTTTCTAAAAATAGTTACTAAAGGAAATTTTGTTTGATAATTGGTAGAAGATGTATGGCATCTCACATGAGTACACCCTCCAAATACATGTTCTATTTTGAATAACAGATACAGTGGGGCCTTGACTTACGAGTGTCCCGACTAACGAGTTTTTTGAGATACCAGCTGTCTCTCAGCCGATTTTTTGCATTGAGTTGACAGAGTAATTTGAGTTAACGAGCTCCTTAACGACTTCCTTAATGAGCTCCTTAACAAGCTCAGTCTCCGAACGAATTAAACTCATAAGTCAAGGCCCCACTGTATTCACTTTACTTTTTTTAAAATATATTTTATTGATTTTTTTACAGAGAGGAAGGAGGAGAGATAGAAAGTTAGAAACATCGATGAGAGGGAAACATCGATCAGCTGCCTCCTGCACACCTCCCATCTGGGATGCGCCCGCAACCAAGGTACATACCCTTGACCAGAATCTAACCTGGGACGTTTCCGTCCGCAGGCCGACGCTCTATCCACTGAGCCAAACCGATTATGGCTTCACTTTACTTTTTTATATATCCATCAATGAGGGCCTCATCCGATATAGGAAAACATTCACCCAGAAAGAAATCTCACTGAGAAACATAATTTTATGGAGCTCTTTTGTATCCTTGATATAGAAATATTGTTCATTATGTTTTCTGGAAGCCTGATTCATATGGGAATAAAACAAATATATATGATTCTTTATGAATAAACTTCTTTTCTCTAGCTACGTTTTTCTTCTTTCTGTATTTGTTGTTTATCTCCCCAATATTGAGATTTCTTATGCATGAACATGAACCATCTACTTAGTACTTTTTTATTTCATCAGAGTTGTTAGATATCCTCATATAGATCTTGCATATATTTGTTATATTTGTATTTCAGTATTTTCAGTACTAATGTAAATTTGTTTTTAATTTTATATTTCAGTGTTCCTTGCCTGTTATAGGAAAGCAATTGACTTTTTTATATTAATCTTGTATCCTCCATCCTTGATATAATTGATTATTAATTCCAGAAGGTTTTTTCAATATATGTTCTACATAGATAATCATATATCTTCAAAGAAAGACAATTTTACTTCTTTCCCAATTGTTGTATGTTTTGTTTCTTTTTCTTGCATCTTCTAGGATTTCCAGAGCAATGTTGAAAAGCAGTGGTGTTCAACATTGTTCTGAAAGTCCTAGCAAATGGTATTCAACATTGTTCTGGAAGTCCTAACAAATTCAGTAAAAGAGGAAAAAGAAATAAAATATATAACAATTGGGAAAGAAGAAAAACTGTTCTTGTTTGCAGATATATGATGACCTATGGAGAAAATCAGAATATATGCACCTCTATGTTCATAGAAGTGTTATATACAACAGCTAATATTTGAAACAGCCCAAGTGCCCATCAATTGATGAGTGGATAAAAAAATCTGTGGTATATTTACACAATGGCATGTGTAAAAAAGAAAGATCTATTACTTTTTGAGACAACATGGAAAGACCTGGATATTATTATTCTAAGGGAAATAAGTCAGCCAGAGAAAGATAAATATCACATGCTCTCACTTATATGTGGAATCTAATGAATAAAATTAGCTAACAAGCAAAATAGTACCTTAGACATGGAAGGGTTGAAAGGACTGACAGATCTCAAAAGAAAGGGGGGTGTGGGGTAGGAAGAAATTAACCAAAAACTTGTATGAATATATGCATAGCCCATTGACACAGACAATAGTGTGGTGAAGGCCTGGTGGGGGTAGGGAGGTAAAAGGTAGGGGTTGGGGGACATCTATAAT
>NW_005357451.1:2076522-2077754 GCF_000412655.1 Myotis brandtii
TGGTGAGGCAACATCCTTGTCTTGTTTCTGATATTAGTGGGAAAGTTTGGTGTTTCTCATCATTAAGTATGATGTTACCTGTGAGGGTTTTTTTGTTTGTTTGTTTTGTTTTTGTAGATGTCCTTTATCAAATTGAGGTAGTTCCTCTATTCCTAGAATGCTTAAGAGGTTTTTGTTTGTTTGTTTTATTTGTGTGTGTTTTATCATGGAATGGTGTTGAATCTTGTCAAATGCTTTTTCTGCACCTATTGACATGATCATGTACTTTTTCTTCTTTAGTCTGTTGATATGTAGGATCACATTAATTGATTTTTGAATGTTTTCTATTTTGCTTGTTAGTTCATTTTGTTCATTAGATTCTACATATGGGTGGAGGAGTGGAGGGATTGACCAGAAAATTTTTTTTAAAAAGAGAGAGAATACTCGTGGTGATGGACAACAGTTGTGGTAATTGCAGAGGGGAGCAGAGTTGGGGGGAGGTGGAGGAGGGTATAGGGGGGATAAATGGTGATGGACAGATACCTGACTTGGGGTGATGAACACACAATAGAATATAGAGATGATGCATTGTAGAATTGTGCACCTGAAACCTGTATAATTTTGTTAACCAGTGTCACCCAATAAACTCAATAAAAAAGAAAACAACTTTTTGTGAATCTTAAACCATTCTTGAATACCTGTGATAAATCCCAATTGGTAGTGGTGTATAATTTTTTTTACATTGTTGGATTTGATTTGTTAATATTTACTTGAAGAGTTTTTTACATCTGTGTTCCTAAGAGATAGTTGTCTGCATTTTACTTTCCCTATAATATCTTTGTCCAATTTTGGTATAGATAGAGGTGGAAGAGGGCATAGAGGGGATAAATGGTGATAGAAAAATTAAATTATTATTATTTTTAATCTATATCTTTTTAAATCTTTATTGTTGAAATTATTACAGATGTCCCATTTTCCCCCATTGACCCCTTCTAGCCTGTACCTGCTCCCTGCCCCAGGCCTTCTCCACACTATTATCTGTGGCCATGGATTATCCATATATGGGTGTAAAATTTTTGGTTAATCTCTTCCCACTCATCCACCCGCCCCATTGAAGTATTACCTCTGCTTCTATCTTTCAAAAACAGATTGTAGAGAATTGGTATAATTTCTTCTTTAAAAGATTTGTGGAATTCACCAATGAATCAACTTGGCCTGTTTTTTTTTATGATTTTGAGTTATTAATTATTAAT
>NW_005357451.1:2079204-2084306 GCF_000412655.1 Myotis brandtii
TTTTGTGCCCCAGGGCCTCTAGTATATATATATAATATATTCAGATTTTCTTTTTGAACCTATGTATGTTTTGGCAGATTATTTCTTTCCAAAAATTTGATCCATTTTATCTATGATATCAAATTTTGGGGCATAGACCTGTTAATATTATTATTTTATTCTCCCTTTTCATTATTTTTTTAAAAATCTTTATTGTTGAAAGTATTACATATGCCCTCTTTTTTTCCCTCATTTGCCCCATCTAGCCCACCCTTCTTTTTATTTATTTATTTATTTATTTATTTATTCATTTATTTATTTTTTAGCCTACCCTTTTAATGTTCTTTGGCTCTGCAGTGATTTCCTTTGTTTCAATTCTAAGATTAGTAAATTATATATTTTCTTCATAGTTAGCCTTTGCTAGAGGCTTTTCAATTTTATTGACCTTTTCAAAGAAGCAACTTTTGTTTTTGTTTATTTTTTCACTGGTTTCTTGTTTCAAATTTCACTGATTTCTCTTCTAATAGTTATTCTTTCCTTCTTATTAATTTGGATTTAATTATCTTTTTTCTAATTTTTAGAAATAAAACCTTAGATAATTGATATTACATCTTTCTTGCTAATATATGTATTTAACGCTATAATTTTTTAATCATCACCCAAAGATATTTTTCCATTGATTTTTAGAGAGAGAGTGGAAGAGAGAGGGAGAGATAGGAAGAAATATCAATGTGAGATAAACACATTAATTGGTTGCTTCCTGCACATGCCCTGACCAGGGTCCGAGCCAGCGAGAGCCTGCAACCGAGGTATGTGCTCTTGACTGGAATTGAACCAGGTACCCTTCGGTCCGCAGGCCGATGCTCTATCTACTGAGCCAAACAGGCTAGGGCTAATACTATAATTTTTAACAAAATATTGCATTTGCTGTATTTTCATTTTCATTTAGTTCAAATATATTTCAACTTCTTTTGAGAGTTTTTTCTTTAAACCATGTGTTTTCAGAAGTATGCTTTTAAATCTCCAAGTATTTTGACATTTTCCAGTTATCTTTTTGTTACTGATTTCTAGTTAAATTCCATTATGTTATGAGAGCCTGCATTGTATAATTTCTTTTCTTTTACAATTGTTAAGGTGTGTTTTCTCGTGCACAATGTGTTCAATGTTGCTTAATGATCCATGTGAACTTGAGAAGAATGTGTAATCTGCTGTCATTGGTAAAGTAGTGCATAGATGTCAATTCTATCCAGTTGATTGATAGTGCTATTGATTTCAACTATATTCTCACTGACTTTCTGCCTTCTGGATCAGTCCATTTCTGATAAAGTCCTCAACTATAGTAGTAGATTAATCTATTTCTCCTTGCAGTTTTTTTTTTCATTTTTGCCTCACATATATTGACACTCTTTTGTTGGGCACATACACATTAAGGATTGTAATGTGTGTAGTGTTTTGTTTGTTTGTTTGTTTAGTATTGACCTCTTAGTAATTATGCAATGCCCTGTTTAATCCCTGAAAACATTCCTGGCTCTGAAGTTCTGATCTGTCGGATATTGACATACATACTCCTACTTTCTTGATATACTTTTGCCATTTCTTTAATCAATCTATGTCTTTATATTTAGAGTGTGTTTCTAGTAAACAATACAGAATTAGTTTTTTTTTAAATTTCATTATAATCTCTATCTTTTAATTGGTATACTTAGTCCATTGTCATTTAACATGATCATTGATATCGTTAGATTAATGTCTATCATATTTGTTACTGTTTTTTGTTGACATTGTACTTTGTTCCTATTTAGCCATCCACATTTTTCTGCATTTTGCAGCTATAATTGAGTATTTTGTTCATTTCAATTTTTATACCTTTATAGCATATCAATTATACTTTTAAAAAATGACTTAATAAAATATTGCTCTTCTTTAGTGTCCTTTGATGGATGAATGTATAAAAATATGTACACACACACACACACATACATATACACACAGGATATCATACCCTTTAAAATGAAGAAATACTGTTATTTGCAATGACATAGATAGCATTATATTAAGCGAAACTCGAATAGAGAAATACAAATGCCATATGCATATGATCTCATTCATATGTGGAATCTAGAAAAAAAGGGGTCTCATAGATACAGAGAAGAAATTGATGGTTTCCAGAGGTGGGGGTTGAGGGAAGTAATTGGTGAAGATGGTAAAAATTACAAATTTTGATTTCTAAAATAAGTTAAGTCCTGGAGATGTAATTAATATACAACATAGTAATTATAGTTAACTAGAGGCCCAGTGCACAAATTCGTGCATGGGTGGGGTCCCTCTGGGTGGCCTGCAGGGATAGAGCCGAAACCCACAGTCCAATGCCACCTGAAGCTCTTACCTGCTGCTTTTGCTAATCCTGGCCTCACTGTGCCTGCCTCAAGCTCACACCCAATCAGTCCTGATCAGGAGAGGCTCACACTGCCAGAGTAGTGCTTACCAGCCATGAGCCCTGCATCTGGCACCCTCCCAAGGGAGTGGCCTGCGGGATCAGGCTGAAACTGGCTCTCCAACATCCCCCGAGGGGTCCCAAATTGTGAGAGGGCACAGGCCAGGCTGAGGGACCCCACTGGTGCAAGATCGGACTGGGGAGGAACCACAGGAGGGCTCCAGGGCATGTCCAGCCCATCTCACTCAGTCCCGATCAGCTACCAGCTACGGTCGGAGCATCTGCTCCCTGGTGGTCAGTGCACATCATAGCGAGCTGTTGAGCAGCCTTAGCATAGCACTAGCATATTACACTTTGATTGGTTGTTCGGTTGTTCTGTCATTCGGTCTATTTGCATATTACCCTTTTATTATATAGGATAACCCTGTGTTGTATATATAAAATTGCTGGGACAGTAAATCTTAAAATTTCTCATCACAAGAAAAAATATTTATTTTCAGAATGCAAAACCTAGATCTGCAGTTTTGCTTTCCACAGTTTCAGTTAACCATAGTCAAATGCAGTCTGAAAATATTAAAAGCAAAATTCAAGAAATAAACAATTCATAAATTTTAGATTGCATGCTGCTCTGAGCAGTGTGATGAAATTTTTCACTGCCCTTCTCTGTCCTGCACAGAACATGAATCATCATTTTTTTCAGTGTATTCAGGATGCATATGCTACCTGCCCATTATCACTTAGTAGTCACTTGATTATCCGATCAACTGTCCTGGTATCACAGTGCTTCTATTCAAGTAACCTTTATTTTATTTAATAATGGCCCCAAAGCACAAGGACAGTGGTGTTGGCAATTGAGATAAACCAAAAAGATGCTAAAATGTGCTTTCTTTAAGTAAAAAGGCTATAGTTATTGATATAAATAAGGAAAAAAAACAAAATCATATGCTGAGGTTGCTAAGATCTGGGATAAGAACAAATCTATCTGTGAAAATATAGGGAGAAAAAATAGTGCTAGCTTTGTTTATGCACCTCAAACTGTACAATGTATGGCCACAGTACATTATAAGTGCTTAATTAAGTCAGAAAGGGCACTAAATTTGTGGGTGGAAGACATAAACTAAAAATGTGTTCTGATGGAGGCCCTAGGCGTTCCAGGCTGACGCGATGGATGACACTATCAAGCTGCGCGGAGAGAAGGTCACACGGGGTCCTCCAATATGGCGGCGGCGATGCTGCGGAGAGGCTGGTACCGCTGCCCGCGGGTTAGGACACTGGGGACAACCTGGCTAAGCAACCTGCCCACAGTCTGAGCTAGTGGGGGGGCTGACACTGTCCAAGTGCTACCAATTGGGCTTACCGGTGGGACCTCGGTTCTTCTCGTCCTTCCCGTCCACGCAGAAAAGATTTTAAGGTCAACAAAAATGAAAGTAAAGCTAAGTGGGATTTCTTGAAGATACACTCCAAGAGAGCAGTGAGGAGGCCAGCTGAGAGAGACAATGGCCCCGAACTCCTGGGTTATGTGGTTTAAACCAAAAAGATGTTACCGGGCAGATGAGGAGAGGAGCCCTCAGTTCTTCTAGAGGGAAAGGTTTCTGTCAAGAAACAAAGTGTAGAGCCCTAGTGGGTTTGGCTCAGTAGATAGAGCCCCCCCACCTCCAGGGTCGGGGGTCTATTCCTGTCAAGGGCGCATACCTCAGTTGCAGGCTTCTCCCCGCCTGGTAGTGCAGGAGGCAACCAATCGATGTGTTTCTCTCCCATGGATGTTTCTCTCTGTCTTTCCCTCTCTCTTCCACTCTCTAAAAATCAATGGAAAAATATCCTCGGGTGAGGATTAAAAAACAAAACAAAATGAGACAAAGTATAGAAAAGCAAGCAAAAATTTATTGACCGCAGCAAAAATATACTTAGGAGAGTGAAACAAGGAAGGGTACAGAAGAAGTAATAGGAGAGCAGAGGCTGGGCTGCTCTGGCTCCCTGGTAAGTCAGAAAAAAGAGGGGGAGAGGGGAGCCTTGGAGACAGGTTCAGGAGGTTAGCCCTGGAGGAGCTACCGCTGCCCATGAAGTCCCTTGGAGTTGAGGGGATACATGTGAGGGGTTGTGTGTGTGAGGGGGTGCTGAAGGAGAAGGGGAAGGAAATGAGTGGCACTGGGGTGCTTCCCGGACTTTCATTTGCAGGGGTTTTAAAGGCTGGGTCTTTAGGGGAGGTTTTAGGGGTAGATCAGTAAAATATTCATCAGCTTTTGCTGATGTACCAAAATGAGATTTATCCTCTTAATTTATCTGTCCTTGGGTGTGGTTGGCAAATGGCACTTAATTGGATTTCTAGTAAGATGATTTAAGCTATTTACCCTCTGGTTGGGGAAGAGAAGTGTAAACTGTTTACTCTTACGTGTCCTAGTTTTAGGAGATAGGATTTACTAGATCAGTGGTTCTCAACCTGTGGGTTGAGACCCCTTTGGGGGTCGAACGACCCTTTCACAGGGGTCGCCTAAGACCATCGGAAAACACATATAATTACATATTGTTTTTGTGATTAATCACTATGCTTTAATTATGTTCAATTTGTAACAATGAAAATACATCCTGCATATCAGATATTTACATTACGATTAATAACAGTAGCAAAATTACAGTTATGAAGTAGCAACAAAAATAATTTTATGGTTGGGGGTCACAACATGAGGAACTG
>NW_005357451.1:2084698-2094355 GCF_000412655.1 Myotis brandtii
AAAAAGGGAACATATGTTATACTTTCAAAAATAAAGATTTATTTAAAAAAATGTGTTCTGATGTACAGCAATGTGTTGCACCAGAAAACATTGAGCTTATATAAAGACTTCAGCAAGGGATCCCCCATATGTGTGACCCCCAAGCCATTTATTGCAGTAAGGGATAGTTACACAAATTCAGGAATATATTTAGACTGAAACATAAAAATTCCTGGAGAATGTTGTTATAATTGTTTTATTTTATAATTCATCATTGTTGATAATCTCTTACTGTGCCTAATTTATAAATTAAATTTTATCATTGGTATGCATTTAGAGGAATAAAATATTGCGTATGCAGGCATACCTTATATTATTGAGCTTCACTTTATTGTGCTTCATAAATGTTACATTTTTTAAAAAATTGAAGGCAAGATTCTCCATCAGCAAAAATATTATGACTCACTTTATTGCAATACTCGCATCATTGTGGTGGTCTGGAACCCAAACTGAAATATACCCAAGGTATGACTATATAGGGTTTGGTACTATTCAAGAATTCAGGCATCCATTATAGCCTTATAACATGTCACTGAGGATTAAAGGGGGATGTCTGTACATGTGATGATGGATGTTAGCTGGACTTATTGTGATAATCACTTTTGCAATAGATATGTATATCAAATCATTATTTAGTACATTTGAAACTAATACAGTGTTATATGTCAAATATATCTCAATTAAAATATATTGTTTCTATCATTTTCTGAAATCTTAATTTAAAATGGTAGAAATTATTATTCTACTTTCCAGGTCTCTCCATGCTATCTCAAAGGGTCCATGAGCTATGCATATCTATCTATCTATCCTATCTAATAATAGACAAACATGGTAATTGACCATACCTTTGCTACGCCTCCCATAGGCTAATCAGCGTGATATGCAAATTAACCACCAACAAAGATGGCGGCTAATTTGCATATGTAGGCACCAAGCGACAGTGAAGCCCACCGGCCCCAGGCAGGAGCAGCGAGCGAAGGCCGGTGTGGCAAGCGAAGAGCTAAGCCTGCTGTGCTGGCCCTGCCCCCGGGGCCCGAGTGGCAAGCAAAGAGCTAAGCCCACCATGCCAGCCCCGCGCCCGGGGCTCGAGCAGCAAAGAGCGAAGGCCTGGGTTCTGGGCGCTGGAGGAAAACTGGTGCCAGCAGCCAGGAGAAGGGGCCCCCGAGGGGCCCCAGACTGCAAGAGGGCACAGGCCAGGCTGACGGACCCACCCGAGTGCACAAATTTTTGTGCACTGGGCCTCTAGTATATATATATAAGGCTAATATGCAAAGTGTCCCCTTGGGAGTTTGACCAGGAGACTGGGAGTTGATTGCTTGCTATGATGTATGCTGACCACCAGGGGGTGGTGCAGGACAAAGGAAGGCCCTGGCCAGTGGCCAGCTGATGGGGAAGGAAGGTCCCCGCCAGTAGCCAGAAGGCCCCGATTGGCCCTGATAGCTGGCCAGACCTAGGGACCCTACTTGTGCACAAATTTCATACACCTGGCCTCTAGTATGCATATAAGTTCATTGGTTAATCTCTTCCCATCCACCCACCCCTTCCCTCTGAAATACATCAGTCTATTGCAGGCTTTAGTGTCTGGATCTATTTTGTTCATCTGTTTGTTTTCTTCATTAGGTTCCACATATAAGTGATATCATGTGATACTTGTCTTTCTCTGACTGGCTTATTTCGCTTAGCATAAGAGTGAGGGTTAGGGTTAGGTTTAGGTTTAAGAGATTAACCAATGAAATTGTATGCATATATTCATAGCCCATGGACAGACAATAGTAAGGGGAAGGCCTGGGGAGGGGGCAGGAACAGGGTGGAGAGGCCAATGTGGGTAAAAAGGGAACATCTGTAATACTTTCAACAATAAAGATAAAGTAATAGAAAGCAAAAAATGAAATTATTATTCTAACACCCATAACTTTTAACATATTTTTCATATTTTCTATTGACTTAACACTTATAGATGTATTCTGCATAATTACTTTTGTTCTATCTTCCAATTGACTCTTCACCTCTACTGGATTTACTGTTTAAACTACTCAATTGGTTTTTAAAAAATAATTACAAGTTTTTATGTCTAGACTAGAGGCCCAGTACACAGATTTGTGCACTGATGGGGGTCCCTCAGCCTGGCCTGTGGGGATCAGGCTGAAACCAGCTCTCCAACATCCCCTGAGGGGTCCCAGATTGTGAGAGGGTACAGGCCAGGCCGAGGGACCCCACAGGTGCACAATCGGGGCTGAGAAGGGGCCACGGGAGGGCTCCGGGCTGTGCCCAGCCTGTCTCACCCAGTCCCTATTGGGGCTGTCTTGCCCAGTCCCGATTGGGGCTGATCAGGGCTGGCCGGCTGGGGAGGTACCGCAGGAGGTTGGCCGGTTGGGAAGGTACCACAGGAGGGCTCCAGGGCATGTTCACCTATCTCTCCCAGTCCCTATCGGCCAGACCCCAACAGCAAGCTAACCTACTGGTAGTAGCATCTTCCCCCTGGTGGTCAGTGCACATCATAGCAACTGGTCGAACAGTGGGAGGGACAATTAGCATATTAGGTTTTTATATAGATATAGATATAGATATAGATATAGATATAGATATAGATATAGATAGATATTGTTTCCCCTTAAATGTTTTGTCTTATTAGTGTAGTCTCTTTTTGCTTACTCATTTATTACTTATTTAAACACTAAATGTATAGTTATTTTATGTTGTTTCTTTAATCCTAATATATAAAAACCCTGGGTCCATCACATCCACAACAACCAGGAGGCTCGACCAACGGGAAGTCAGTCCTGCAGTCAGCACTGGGTTGCCATGGGGCTGCAGGCACGGTGACCCGGGACTGACTGCTGAGTGGGCTGTGAATCAGGCCCAGAGAGAGGCCTAAAGAGAAAAGCAGGGTCTGATCTTTAGCTTCTGTGGCAGCTATTGATCAGCACTTGCCTCTCTCTTTAGCTTCGGGCCTGGTCAGCAGCCACGCTTCCATTTCTCTCCAGGCCTCCACCAGGGCTGCTGATCAGCCCTACCTTTCTGATCATGCCCCGTTGATAGGCCCAGAGATGCTGACTGGCATAGAAACCAATCAATCAGAACCAAATTGGTCAGCAGAGGAAGGCAGTTGGAGGTGACATCAAGCCGGCAGGGGAGGGCAGTTAGGAGCCATCAGGCCAGCAGGGGAGGGCAGTTGGGGGTGAAATCAGGCAGTCAGGGGAGGGCAATTGGGGGTAAGATCAGGCTAGCAGGTTGGCAGTTAGGTGTTAATCAGGCTGCCAGGGGAGTGGTTAGGGGATTATCAGGCTGGCAGGCAGAAGCAGTTAGGGACAATCAGGCAGGCAGGCAGGCAGGCGAGCGTTAGGAGCCAGCAGTCCCGGATTGTGAGAGGGATGTCTGACTGCCAGTTTATGATTCCTAGTAAAAAGAATTAGCTCCAGGCCTGGTCAACAGCTGTGCCTCCGTTTCTCTCCAGGCCTCCACCAGGACTGCTGATCCAGCCCCGCCTTTCTGATCAGGCCCCATTGATAGGCCTAGAGACACTTTTCAAGGAGTCTTTTCAAGTTGACTTCAAATTCTCAGTTGACTCCAAATTCTCAGCTGACTCTAGGAACTGGTTTCTATCTCAGTTGACTCTAGGCATGTGAGCCAGCATGCTGTCTAAACTGGCAGTCAAACATCCCCCAAGGGGTCCCAGATTGGAGAGGGTGCAGGCTAGGCTGAGGGACCGCCCCCCCCCAGTGCATGAATTTCATGCATTGGGCCTCTAGTAAATTCAATAAATGAAGCCTTGATGGTATAAATGTGTGGCTTGTTTGCCTTTATGTTTAGTGATTTTTTTTAAGTACATATTTGATTATTTTTAATCCATAGAATCCTTCATTTGGAGGGATCATGTTTTTTTTTTTTTACTGGGATGCTAAAAGATTGTGGATGGTACAGAATTGGAGCCACTTTAGCTTCCTTCACATACCAGCTTTTGTGGATGCATTTCTTCATTTTCCTAACATTGCCTAGTAGTTTCTTTTTTATTAATTGAGATATAATTGACATATAACATTGTGTAAGTTTAAGGTATACAACCTGTTGATTTGATATATTGTATTTTGCATTATAATTACCATTACAGAATTAGATAACATATCTATCATGTCACATAATTATTATTTATTTTTTTGTAGTAAGAACATTCCATATCTTGATTTCCATCCACTTTTAAGTACAGTGCAACCTCGGTTCTCAAACTTAATTCATTCCAGAACCCCAAATGATTTCTTGTTTTAACCTTTCTTATATACAGTACATGTCTAATGTACTGTTTTATCTATAAAAAACATTTTTTTTCCTAAATGTAATGAACTAGCCTTAAAATAGTAACTTTCAACACTCATTTTAGGGGTGTCTTTCATGAGGTCAAGGTGTAGCATCTTCACTTTTTCACATGCTGGCAATGGCTAACTGCTTTTCATTTATCCAAATCAATAACAAATTTCTCTGTCTTTCCAATTGCCTATTGTTTCATGAGCACTTTCATATCCTTCTCAATATCAGCACTCTTGATGTCCTGTTTCTGATTTAAAATTGTGCTGATAGTACATTTCATGAGCAACCAAAGCAAAAGAAAACAAAAATATTTATAGCACAAATTCCTAAGTTATAAACAATGGAAGATTTAGCTATAATCTGACTCATACTGGCACATTCTCTCCTTTGTGGCCTGAGAGACACATTTTATCATGCTGATATATTAGCATGAGAGGGTTGTCAGGTTGAGAACCAAAGTTCTATTCATAATGGAGACATTCTCTGTGAAGAACTTGGTTGAGAACTGTATTGTTTGAGATAGAAGAGGTTTGAGAACTGTGGTTTGATTGCATATAATACAGTATTGTTTCATGAAAATATAATGTTGTGGTTTAAATCTCCAGGAAGTATTCATCTTTTAGTTGTGAATTTTTACTTATTGACTGATAACTGTCCAATCTCTTCCCCACCGATCACTGACAACCACCATTCTACTCTGTTTCTTAGTTCAAGTTCTTTATATTTCATATATAATTTATATCAGATGATACATATCTTTCTCTGTCTGACTTATCTCAGCATAAGGCCCTCAAAGTCCATCCAAGTGGTTGCAAATAGCAGGATATCCTTTCTCATGGCTAAAAGATCTGTGCAAGGTACAAGACTTTGATTAAAGAAATGGAAGAAGATACAAAAAATGGAAAAATATCTAATTTTCATGAATCAAAAAGTTAATTTTGTTAAAATCTCTACCATACCCTAAGACATCTGTAGATTCAATGCTATTCTTATCAAAATTTAAAAGAGTTTTTGCACACAAATAGGAGAAACAATCAAACTATGTATGGCACCACATAAAACCCTGAATAGACAAATGATCCTGAGGAAGAAGAATAAAGCTGTAGACATCACAGTTTCTGATTCTAAACACTGCTACAAAGCTATACTAATCAAAACAGTATGGTACTAGGGTTCTTTTCTCTCCACATCTTTGCCAGTACTTGTTCTTTGTTGATTTATTGATTCTAACCAATCTGGCAGATGTGAGGTGATACCTCATTGTCATGTTGATTTGCATCTCTCTAGTGATTAGTGACATTGAGCATTTATTTTATACTAGAGGACCAGTGCACAAAATTTGTGCACTGGTAGGGTCCTGAGTCGCTGCAGGTTGAACTCCCGGATGAACTCCCAGTTGAGGGGACAATTTGCATACTATGCTTTTATTATATAGGATGTATCTTGCCCATTTGTATGTTCTCCTTGGAGAAGTGTCTATTCAGGTCTTCTGCCCAGTTTAAAAATAATTACCTTTATTGTTGAAAGTATTACAGATGTTTGCTTTCTCCCCCAGCCCCCCCCAACCCCCAGTCCCTGTTGACCTCCTCCACTCTGCACCCACCCCTCCCAGGCCTTCACCACACTATTGTCTGTGTCCATGGGCAATGCATATAAGTTCCCTGGTTAATCTCTCCCCACCCACCCCTCACCCCTGCTTTCCTTCTGAGATTCTTCATTCTGTTCCATGCTTCTATGTCTCTGCATCTATTTTGTTCATCAGTTTATTTGGTTCATTAGATTCCACATATGTGTGAGATAACTTTTTAAATTAGATTGTCTTCCCTTTGTTGAATTGTATGAAGACTTATATATTTTGGAAATTATTGCCTTATCAGATGTGTCATTGGCAAATATGTTCTCCCATACAGTGGGTTCCTTTTTCATTTTGATGCTGGTTGATTTTGCTGTGCATAAGTTTTTTTTTTAGTTTGATGTAGTTCCATTTGTTTATTTTTTCCTTTGTTTCTCTTGCCCTAAGTCAGTGGTTCTCAACCTTCTAGCCCTTTAAATACAGTTCCTCATGTTGTGACCCAACCATAAAATTATTTTCGTTGCTACTTCATAACTGTAATGTTGCTACTGTTATGAATCATAATGTAAATATCTGATATGCAGGATGGTCTTAGGCGACCCCTGTGAAAGGGTCATTCGACCGCCAAAGGGGTCACAACCCACAAGTTGAGAACCGCTGCCCTAAGTGATGTATCAGTGAAAATTCTACTATGTGAGATGTCTGAGATTTTGCTGCCTACATATTCTCCTAGGATTTTTATGGCCTCAAAACTTACATTTAAGTCTTATAAATATTTTGAGTTTATTCTCATATATGGTTAAGCTGCTGGTCTAGTTTCTTTTTCTTTCTTTCTTTCTTTCTTTTTTTTTTTTTTTTGGCATGTACCTGTACAATTTTCCAACACTACTTATTGAAGAGACTGTCTTTATTCTAATGTATGCACAAATACACTGCTGGTGGGAATGCAGACTGGTGTAGCCACTATGAAAAACTGTATGAAGTTTCCTCAAAAAATAAAAAATGGAACTTTCATTTGACACAGTGATTCCACTTCTAGGAATATATTCTAAGAATCCTGAAACACCAACCAGAAAGTATATACACACCCCTATATTCATAGAAGCACTATTTACAATAGCTGAGATCTGGAAATAGCCCAAGTGCCCATCAGTAGATGAGTGGATAAAATGTTGTGGTACATTTACACAATGGAATTCTATGCAGATGTAAAAAACAAGGCTCTATCACCCTTTGAGACATCATGGAGGATAGAACAGATTGTGTGGAGGCATGGAATAGACTGACAAATCTCAGAGGGAAAGTGGAGGGGAGGGGCAGTAAGAGATTGACCAAAATATTCTTATGCATATATACAGTGACTATGGGCACATACAATAGGGTAGTGAAGGACTAGGATGTGGTGGGAACTGGGTGAAGGGGGACAATAGGGGAGAAAAAGGAGACATCTTTCATACTTTCAACAGTAAAGATAAAACAAACAAACAAACAAAAGACCAGTGTGGCACTGGCATTAAAATGAACACTTAAACCAATGGGACAATTTAGAGAGCCCAGAAGTAAACTTCTGCATTGAAGGTCAATTAATATTTGTCAAGGGAGTGAAGAATACTCAATGGGGAAAGAATAGTTTCTTCATTAAATGGTTTTGAGAAAACTTCATAGCCACAGGCATAACAATGATTTTGGACCTTTATACTATATATAGTGTTTTATATTACTCACAAAAAATAATTAAAAAGGAATTATAGACATAAACATATGACCTGAAATTTTAACACTTCTGGAAAAAAAACAACAAACAAACAAACAAAAAAACAGGAAAAAAGATCCTTGACACTGGTTTTGGCAATCTTTTTGGATATAAAAGCAAAACACAAGCAACAAAATAAAATATTAAGTGGACTACATCAAACTAAATACTTCTGCACAAAAAAATAGATTATCCTATATAATAAAGAGGTAATATGCAAATTAACCCTCACACCCTCACAAGATGGCTGCCTATGACCAGGCCGGCAGGAGGGTTAGTGAGGGATGACCAAACGGCTGAGCAAACAGGCTGCATGGGGCAACCAGGCCAGCAGGGGGGGGGGCAGTTATGGGCAACCAGGCTGGCAGAGGGGAGCAGTTGGGGGCAACCAGGCCAGCAGGAGGGAAGTAAGGGGTGACCAGGCCAATGGGGGGAAGTAAGGGGTGACCAGGCCAGCAGGGGGGGTGCAGTTGGGACGACTAGGCCAGCAGGGTGGGCAGTTGGGGGGAGTATGCTAGTCTATTATAGAAAAAGGGCAAATAGCAATATTAAAATATTTCCTCTAATTAATTCCCTTTTAATGTGCACAAATATCGTGCACCAGGCTACTAGTGTATTATAAGCAGTACTGCTAAAATAAAAAAATAAGTGACTTATACATACGATAATTTTATCTACTCAACAAATGTCATCAGTAATTTTTAGTCACGAAGTCATAAAATTTTACCTAATGAACCCAGTGCTATGCTTTAGACCTCAAATATTTATAAATGTGACATGATACTATAATGACTTATCCTAATATATAAAAAGAGAGGGGCTGTCACAACTGAAACAACCGGACGGACAACTGAACAACAGGCTGCGTGGGGCAACCAGTCCAGCAGGGGGGTTAGTGAGGGATGACCAAACGACTGAATGGGGGGAAGTTGGGAGAGACCAGGCTGGCAGGGGGGCAGTAAGGGGTGATCAGGCAGGCAGGCAGGTGAGCAATTAGGTGATCAGGCTGGCAGGGGGGGAAGTTAGATGTCTGACTGCCGGTTTAGGCCCTATCAGGGTCCCGGATTGGAGAGGGTGCAGGCTGGGCTGAAGGGACCCCCCACCCCCATGCATGAATTTCATGCACCAGGCCTCTAGTCAACAAAATAAAAAGGCAACCTATGATATGGGACATAATATGTCAACCAATTAGTGTCGTTATCATCCACAGTATTGACTTGAATAGCCTCTCAGGGAAATACTACCTGTTGTGATTTCTTTCTGCTTCCTGCTCTGATTTGAGCTCAGTATGGCAGAGAATTCTGAAAATTCTAGAAAAATATTAGATATTATTTCAATGATTCCTTGCTTTGCAGAGCTAGGGCTAACATGATCTTTTCCTCCATATTTCCAAAAACATAATTTATCTTGACTCAAGGTTTATGTTTTCCTGGACATTTTTTTTTATTACTTGTAACTTATTAGTTATTAAAAATATCCATTGCAGTTTTTTATTTTAATACTCTCTGCTGTATGTTTCTTTTTCATTCTTAATATTACTTGTGCCCTTTCCCTTTTAGTGTTCATAACTCTTGACATATGTGTTTATTTTATAATTCATCCAATGAACCAGCTTTCAGGGTTTTTATTATCTCTAATAGAGGCCCGGTGCACAAAAATTTGTGCACTCTGGGGAGAGGGTCCCTCAGCCCGCCCTGTGCCCTCTTGCAGTCTGACCCCTCGAGAGATAATGATCTGCTGGCTTAGGCCTGCTCCCGGGTGGCAGAGGGCAGGCCCAATCCCTAGGTGCAGCCCCTGGTCGGGCTCAGAGCAGGGCTGATTGGGGAGTTGGGGCGCCGCCCCCTGTCATGCACAGAGCAGGGCGGATTGGGAGGTTGCGATGCCACCCTCAGTCACGCTCAGGGTAGGGCCGATTGGGGGGTTGGGGCACCGCCCCCTATCACACTCAAGGCAGGGTCGATGGGGAGGTTGCAGTGCCACCCCCTGTCAC
>NW_005357451.1:2096146-2104320 GCF_000412655.1 Myotis brandtii
GCAGCAAGCAAGCCTCCCTGCTCGCTTCAGTGCCTGGCTGCCGGCCGCCATCTTGGCTGACAGTTAATTTGCATATACTCACTGATTAGCCAATGAAAAGGGTAGCGGTCGTACGCCAATTACCATGTTTCTCTTTTATTAGTGTAGATTGTTTCTTGGTTTTCTAGTTTAAGTTCTTCTCTTATTTATTTCCTTCTATTTTAGTTTTATTCTACCATTCTTTCACTTCAATATTCTTGTGATGTTTCTTATTAATTGACATACATGTGGCACATGTAATGCATAGGTCTTACATTGCCTTTATCTTATAACCATAAAGAAGCCCACTTTCTAAATTTGTTCTAGAAAATGCTGTAAATGTTCTTTTTATATATCTTAGGTTAAAATACCAATAATTTTAAATATTTTCTTATATATATATATACATTAATAATGTTATCTATAAAAATTTCTTGTCTCAACCCAAGAATTATTCAGAAGTTGATTTTTAAATTTACAAATACATGCATTTTATTTTTGGCTATATGTTCAAATAATTTTTCTATGAAATAGCTTTCAGTTAAAAACGTTCAATGTAAAACAAACAAATAGGTAATAAACAAGATGCTCAATATAAGTTTTAATTTTTATTTTATGTTTATGTTATTGGTTTTATTGGGATGACATTGATTGATAAAACCATACAGGTTTCAAGTGTACTATTCAATAAAACATCATCTGCATCGTGCACTGACCACACAAAGTCAAGTCCCTTTTCAACCCCATTTAACCCCCTCTCCCCTTTGCCCACTTCCACCTCCCCAACCACCCTTTCCCTCTGGCTTTAAAATTTATTTTTAAGAATGTACAAAAATTTTTGTTCCCTAATATGTGGTCTATTTTTCAATTATTATGTGTGACAGAAAATGTACTATTTTTTAATTTTCTTTATTGATTAAGGTATTACATATGTGTCCTTATCCCCACTTGCACCCTCCCCCGCCCCTCTCATCCCCTCATCCCCATGGTGTCTGTGAGAGATCAACCAAAGAACTTGTATGCATGCATATAAGCATAACCAATGGACACAGATAGAAAATGTACTATTTAATTGTTGTTTCCAGTGGTCAGTAATTGCCCATTAGATCAAATTTCTAAATTGTGTTGTTCAAATAATTGTTCCATCAACAATATTTTCTTGACTTTCAATTGTAAATAAATTTCCAACTTTATTTGTGGACTTTTAAACATTTTTTGGTAATTATGTATGAGTTTTCTGGATATATTTTTAAGTAATTTTATGATTGATGTACATTTCTCTTGAACTGATTAATTTATCATTACTTAATAAACCTTTTTTCATTTATTATGTTTTTATTTTCTTTTTGTCTTATTTGGTTTTCCTAGAACTGGAGCCTGAGATGGAGATCCATGTGCAACTGATTTATTGAAGGAATTCTCTTAGGTGGAATCTGAAAATGAGTTATGGAAGCAAGATTGGAGAGTGGAAGAAGTAAGACAAATACACTTTCAGGAGATGTATAGATTTAGCATACTACCATGTGGATTTCTGAAGGGTGAATTGCACCACAGAGTTTGTATTTTCTTGAGGCAAAGGGTCTGGGGCTTTTATACTTAGTAGCACACATTAAAACTGCCATGCGTCCAAAACAGAAACCATCCCTACTGCATCTATAGATGCTTATGGCATACAAAGGGTTAATCAGTCAGTGGCCAGGGATCATCCTTGAGGCTTGCATAATCTCCCTTCAGATAAAGATAATCCTCTGGGAAAAAGTGCACATAAAAGCTATTCGCAGCCAACACTGTAACAGTTGAAATGCTCCAACTTGATAAAGTGGATCAGGCAAAGAGAGTAACAACTTTTGCTTTAGTTTGATAACAATGTTGCCATGCCAGAGGTCTTCTAGTTAGCAATTATCTCCTTGCTACATCATTTCCTATCCATTTAATTCATACTTCCTTTGCCATTTTACATCTCTTGTTTGCAGTGTATAATTAAATTTTTGTTATTTAGCAAATTAAGAATCTTTGTCTTTAATTGATGAGTTTACTCTTGTCATATTTAGTGTGATTAATTATATATTTTTACTCATCTACACCAATAAAAGAGAAACATGCAAATTAACCATCACTCTGTCACTCCGCCACTCAGCTACACCCACCAGCCAATCAGGAGAGAGTATGCAAATTAACCCAACTAAGATGGCGGCAGCCACAGAGCTGGAGCAAACAGGAGGCTTGGGTTGCCCCCGGTGATGGAGGAAGCCAAGCTTCCCACCTGCCCTGGCCAGCCCTGGGCTCCACTCAAGGAGGTGCTGAAAAAAAAAAAAAAGGAGAGTTTGGGAGCTTGGGTCACTGGGGGGCGTGCCCAGCCTGCAAATGGCCATCAGCCTCTCACCCTGGCTGGCCAGGCACCCCAGTGGTAACCCCCAACCTGAAGGGGGTGTGGCCAGCCTGAAAATGACCCTCAGCCCCTCACCAAGGCTGGCCAGGCACCCCAGCGAGAACTTCCACCCTGAAGGGGCTGTGGCCAGCCTGCAAACAGCCATCAGCCCCTCACCAAGGCTGGCCAGGCATCCCAGTGGGACCCCCACCCCGATCCGGGACACCCTTTAGGGCAAACCAGCCGGCCCCTACCCATGCACCAGGCCTCTATCTATACTAAAAAAAGGGTAATATGCTAATTAGACTGGGAGACCTTTCAGGAGACCTTCCAGACGTTCTTCTGGGCAAAGCCATGGTGCCGGGTTTGAGGTAGAGGCGGTTAGAGGCCAAGAGAGGAGGGCAGTTGTGGGTGATCAGGCCAGGGTGGGATGGCAGTTGTGGTTGATCAGGCCAAGGTGGGATGGCAGTTGTGATTGATCAGGCTGATAGGGGGCGGGGCCGGGATGGGACGACAGTTGTGGGTGATCAGGCTGATGAGGGGTGGGGCCGTAGGGGGTAAGCATACCAGCAGGGGGGCCAGTTGGAGGCGAGCAGGCCATCAGTGGGGGTCAGTTGGAGGTGATCAGGACAGCGGGGGGGGGCAATTTGGAGTGAGAAGGCCAGCAGGGGGGCAGTTGAGGGCGAGCAAGCTAGTGGGGAGGGCAGGTGGGGTCAAGCAGGCCAGCATGGGTGGCAGTTGGGGGTGAGCACACTGGCACGGGTGACAGTTGGGGGTGATCAGGCTGGTGGGGGACATTTGGGGGTGAGCAGGCTGGCGGGGGGGGGCAGTTGGGGGGGAACAGACTGGCAGGCAGAGTGGTTGGGGGCAGAGTGGAGAGGCTGCAGGCCTGGCTGAGGAACACCCCCACCGTGCATGAATTTCATGCACTGGGCCACTAGTTTCTACATATTTTCCTTTCCTTGTTTAGAAGGTATAGCATTGTAAAAGGCACTACAAAATAGTGATTAAGAACATAATTTCTGAAGTCAGATTACCTCTTTGAATCCAGTTAGACTATATAACAATGATATTACCTATACAAAGAATTAATATCTTAATCTCAATTTCCTTCTTATAAAATTTGAATTATTATACTACCTACATTATAGGGTTGTTGTGGGAATTAAATGACTAAGTGCGAAGCATTTAGAAAACTGAGGCTCAATATGTGATAGATATTATTTCTATCCTTCAAGTTTTAAAACTTAAAATTTGGCATATTCAACATAACAAAGTGTATAAAGTTAGTAAATATCTCAGAATCCATAAAACTTTCTAACTCTGATCATCCGCCATCAAATTCCATGTAATTATTGTCTAGAATTTAGTTTCATCATGTATTTTCTTTTTTTTTATCATCATGTATTTTAATTCTCAATACTATTCTTTATTACATTTAATTTTTTTATAGTCAATGGCTATATGAATTATTTTCATTTGTACAACTTTTTTATTAGCACACCACTGTTTCCAGCATCTTAACATATCCTCTAGGCACAAATTCTACCTTACTGATGTATATCTTTTTACTTACTCACTCCCATGTGCCTCTCTCTCTCATATATACATATACATACAAGTATATATATATACACATACACATATGTAAACAGGGTGTCCCCCCACAAAATGTATACACACTTTAACAGTTGATAGCTCAATTTTAAAAATGAAATTTATTTTAATAAACACTGCCTTTATAATTACTCAAAGTGTGTTTATACATTTTTGAGACACCATATACATATATACATATGTGTGTGTGCGTGTATATGTATATGACAAATTATCTATATATATAAAAAGCCAGTGATCTGCTGCTGTCACAACTGTAACTACCAGTTGCTATGACGCCCACTGGTTGCTATGATGCCCACTGTGGCCAGTGAACTGGCAGATGAGGGTGGGGCCTGCCGGCCAACCACCTGCGGCCCCTCCCCCCGGCTGGCTCCACCCCCTGATTGGCCCCCCCACACGCACCAATCAGGGGCCAGGCCAGCCAGCCAACCACCCACGACCCCTCCCCCCAGCCAGCTCAGCCCCTGATTGCCCCCCACTTTGATCAGGGGCTAGGCTAGCATCTACCGCCCATGGCCCCTACCCTGATTGGCCCCCCCATGACAATCAGGGGCAGGGCCTGCCAGCCAATCACCCACAACCCCTCCCCCCAGCTGGCCCAGCCTTGATTGGGCCCCAATTGGGGCGGGCTGGCGGGCCAACCTCCTGCTGTCTCCTCCTCCTGGCAGGCCCAACCCTGATCTGCTCCAATGGGGGCTGGCTGGACCCCACCTTTACACAAATTTATGCACTGGGCCTCTAGTGCATATGTATGTATACTAGAGGTCTGCTGCACAGATTCATGCACCAGTGGGGTCCCACACCAGTGGAACCCGGGAACACAGGGTGGGTGGCTTGTCCCTCTCCTGGGCCAGACCACAGGCTCAGGTGCAGCCACTGGTGCCTGGGACAACAGGGCATGCGGCTTGTCCTTCTCCTGGGCTGCAGCCTGGCTGGTCCCCATTCCTCTCTCCCCAGTGTTGAGTGTCTGAGCCGTTAGGCATGACAGCGTGAGGGTGTGATGACCATTTGCATATTAACTCTTTATTATCTAGGACTAGAGGCTCGGTGCACGAAATTCGTGCATTGGGAGGTGTGTCCCTCAGCCCAGCCTGCACCCTCTCCAATCTGGGACCCCTCAGGGGATGTCTGACTGCCGGTTTAGGCCCGATCCCTCTCACAATCCAGGACTGTTGGCTCCCAACTGCTCACCTGCCTGCCTGCCTGGTTGCCCCTAACTGCTTATGCCTGCCAGCCTGATCACACCCTAACCACTCCTCTGCCAGCCTGATCGACACCTAACTGCTCCCCTACTGGCCCAATTGCCCCCAACTGCCCTCCCTTGCTGGCCTGATCACCCACAACTGCCCTCCCCTGCCAGCCATCTTGTGGCTGTGGGCACCACCATCTTTGAGGGTGTGGCAGACAATTAGCATATTCCCTCCTTATTGACTGTGGGCGCCACCATCTTTGAGACGGTGTGAAGGTCAATTAGCATATTCCATCTTTATTAGATAGGATATGGCCAAATTATATAGTAATTTCATTTCTAACCCTATAACTGTCTATAGTACAGGTTTGAGTTTTCACTTTTTATAAGCAATTATATATAGACTCAGGGAAGACAATTTCTTGCTGCTTCCTAAATCCAGCAGGTAAAGTTTTTCTAATCTCCCCCTACCCACCCCTCTTTTTTTAACCAAAGGTTCAGCTCTTCTAGATTCAAACTTTATAGAAAGTGCTCAGTTTCAACTCTCCCTTTTGTGATCAAGGTCACATGTCCTGATCCTTTATGATCATTAAAACACAATATCTCTGTCATTATTGCCTTTGCTTTTGTTGCTAGTTTTTGAACAGCTGTAACATTTCTTCCTGTACTTAATTTCTTGGCTTTGAAACTCCTCTTTGTTTCCAACCATTGAAGATTTCCCTTTCTTTTTCCAAACACAGTTCTATATTAAAATTTTGCTTTGCTGTTTTATATCATCTATTGTTTCTATGGATTTTGAATATTGAAAGGTCTGTGTTAGATTAGCCTACTATATTATAAAAGTTCATTTATGTTACATCTTTAATGAGCATATTTCTGCTTAAAATAGAACTAAAGGGATATATTGTAATGCAAAGCATTTAGTGAAATTTATGCTACATCAAATGCTGTCTTTATAATATTTTAGGTAGCAATATTTAACCCCAAGACACAAAATTTCTTCAAAACTAAGGTGACCCATTGATTCTTCTTTAATATAAAATGTACATTTTCTTGTGAATCATATCATTCTGGCAATTAGCTCTAGATCAATTCGTGTTTGGCATATTTAAAACCAATACACTTTTCTTTGTTAAAAGGATATTGCTTTCAGAGTGGAAAGAAGAGGCAGAGATAGAAACATCAATGATTAGAGAGAGTCATTGATCGGCTTCCTCCTGTACCCACCCCCCTACTGGGAATTGAGCCCACAACCCAGGCATATGCCCTGACGAGGAATCTAATTGTGACCTTCTGGTTCATAGGTTAATGCGCAATCACTGAGTCATACCAGCCGAGCTAAAAGTAATGCACTTTTCAAATATACAGGGCTGTCTTGAGATGTTCCTGTGTTGTTACTATTTGTAACTTATTTAAATCTTTAATATCTGTGTGATTAAATAACTTCATGTACCACTTTCAAGACATGAATTATAGGTCACTTGAGAAGAAAAGTCTCATTGGAATTGAAGAAACTATACCTTTTATGGATTGATCCAGTTGGCCCCGCAGTATGAGAACTATGAGATTCTAAGCAAACTGGTGCTTTGGAGTCATACTAGGTGGATAAAGTCAATTATTATATGTTGAAGGATCTTAATATTAAAAGTTACATTTAAATATATTATAAGTGAAAACGCTGGACCAAAAAATGTGTTACCAAAAATACTTTAAAATATTAAAATAATTGAAAATAGATATCCAGTTCTGCAAATGTGTTAGAAAAAGCCAACAGAAACCAAATTATCTACTTTTAAAACCTCAACTGATATCTCCAGTTCACATGGTTTGACCAACTCCCTCACACATAAAATGAAGTTTAATGACAATTTTATGAAATTGAGTTATGTGATTCTGCATTTATCTTTGAAGCCCTTGATTTAAAGGAACAAATTCCATCTTTATCTCTAGGTAATATACTTTTCTTTTTTAAATTATATTTTTATTGATTTCAGAGAGGACGGGAGAGGGAGGGAGGGAGAGATAGAAACATCAATGATGAGAGAGAATCATTGATTGGCTGCTCCCTGCATGCCCCCTACTGGGGATTGAGCCTGCAACCCAGGCATGTGCCCTTGACCAGAATCAAACCCAGGACCATTTAGTCCAGAGGCTGATGCTCTATCCACTGAACAAAACTGGCTAGGGAAATAATATACTTCTTGATATTCTTGTACCTATGTGCTCTTTATTTTGTCTCTCTCTCCCTATATTTTCCTACTTCTCTTCTAATACTTCCATGTACAGCAGCAGTGTCAATTCTGTCAGCAGAGCTCAGTATTGTAGTTTGCTGTTCAGTAGGAGAAAGACCTACTCGAGGCAAGAAAATACCTGCTCAACCATCTAATATCATTCCAGAAAAATAAAATAGTAAGACAAAATTAGGGAAACAGGATTTTGCAATAGGAACATTTTATATTTGCTTAATATCTTAATTTTATTATGCCCACTAAATAAAACTCTTTTGAGAAAAAAACAGAATTAATCTCCAGAAAAGTGAAGGCTAAATAAATGTCCTTAAAATGTCTATCACATTTGTTTTCATCAAATATTTTAACCACCAGGTCTTGTTCACTGGTAAATTCCTATGTCATCATCAAGATCAAAATTTCTTCAGAGAGCAGGTCACTTACCCCCTTTATATACGTCACAGTATATGTCATAATCACTGTAAATTACCAAAATATAGTTGTGGATTAATTTACCACCTCATGTAAAGTAAACACTCAATAGGTATTTTTCTTTTCTTTTTTTAATAAATCTTTATTGTTCAGATTATTACAGTTGTTCCTCTTTTTTTCCCCCATGGATCCCCTCCACCCGGTTCCCACCCCACCCTCTGCCCTTACCCCCCTCCCACTGTCCTCATCCATAGGTGTACTATTTTTGTCCAGATTCTTCCCACACCACTCACACCACTCCCCCCCCCCCCCCGAGAAA
>NW_005357451.1:2105746-2110593 GCF_000412655.1 Myotis brandtii
CAATGCAAGCTGCTGTGGGGCCTTGGGCCTCCTTTTGGATGTTCTGGGTCTCTCTGACCCAGGTGCAGTTTGTTAGGTAATTTTAGATCTCAAAGGGCCAGGCCTTTCATATGCAAAAGCCTCTGCTAGCAGCTTGGGTAGGGCGGGGTCTCAGGGAATCAACAGGGTGGAGCGAACAGCTATGGCTCATTCTCAGCCCTGTCCTAAGAGGCACCCGGGTCTCAGTGTCCCACAGTAATCGCTGCAAGCACCTCTGAGAGAAAGCTGCCCTCGAGTTCTGCCCGCTGACACACAGTCCAGTTTCTCCCCATAACTGGAGTTCAGAGCAGTTGGGAGCTTGAGACTCCCTCCCAATTGAAAAAGACACCGGCGTCCTCTGTTGCCAGCCCTTTCCGAGCGCGCGCCTCCATACCTCTGCACTTTACTTCCGCACTTCCTCTGAGTCTCAGTATGCTTTTCTCTTTCCTTCTAGTTGTAGAATTTCCACTCAGCCAGCCTTCCTGTGTTTCTGGATGATGTCTGTTTTGTCTTTTAGTTGTAGTTTTGAAGTGGTTGTGCGAGGCAGCAATTTCAGGTGTTTACCTATGCCGCCATCTTGGTTTCGGGCAATAGGCATTTTTCAATGACCTAATTTTTGCCTATTAGATAATGTCACATCTAGCCATGTCATTTCTAAATTGATTATTTGAATTGTAACTTCACTTTTGTATGTCACTATCATGACACCATTAGGCTTCCAAGTGAAGCCACTTTACTCAATGGATGATTCTCTTGTCATGAGAAGACATGGGTACTCTTGTTCATTTGTGAGTAAAAATATCAGCAATTCAAATTAAGTGATATTCAATTTGACTTTGTGTTGCATTATAATGGACTTGAAGTTTGTATATTTTTGTTTTAGCATATTTTATTTTAATAGGAAGCTCCATTATTGTTTCTTTCATTATTATAACCAACTGTATTGCATGTGTGTTTTTAAAAATTGAGATATAATTGACATATTTACATATTGTGATGGTTACCTCCATAATGTGAGCTAACACCTTTGTCCTGTCACATAGTTATTATATGTTTTTTGTAATGAGAACATTTAAGATCTCAACTCTAGCAATTTTGAAATATAAAGTATTGTTGACTATAATCACTATACTATGCTTTAAAGCTCCAGAATTTCATCTTCTAGTTGCAAGTTTCTACTCTTTGATGACCATCTCCCTATTTTACCCATCCCCACAGCTCCTGGTAACTACCATTATTGTCTCTGTTTCTGAGTTTGGCTTTTTGAGATTTATCATGCAAGTAATATCATACAGTTCCATTATTGACTTTGGCTTTCTCCAAGTTGCCATAGGTATTATGAAGCATTATTTTCTACTAGAGGCCTAGTGCACAAAAATTTGTGCACTCAGGGGAGTCCCTCAGCCCGGTCTGTGCATTCTCCCAATCTGGGACCCCTCAGGGGATGTTCACCTGCTGACTTAGGCCTGCTCCCTGGGGGATCGGGCCTAAGCTGGCAGTCAGACATCCCTCTGGCAGCCCGGAGCCCTCAGGGGATGTGCACTTGCCAGTGGGGAGCAGTCCTAAGCTGCAGTCAGACATCCTTAGAGCTGCTGAGGAGGCTGGAGAGGCTCCCACCACCACCGCTGTACTGGCAGACATCAGTCTGGATTGTGGCTGAGCAGAGCTCTCCCATGTGGGAGCGACTGACCACCAGAGGGCAGCTCCTGCATTGAGCGACTGCCCCCTGGTGGTCAGTGTGTGTCATAGTGACCAGTCATTCCCAGTCTTTCTGCTGTTAGGGTCAGTTTGCATATTACCCTTTTACTATATAGGATAGAGGCCTGGTACACAGGTGGGGGCCAGCTGGTTTGCCCTGAAGGGTGTCCCGGATCAGGGTGGGGGTCCCGCCTGGGTGCCTGGCCAGCCTGGATGACGGATGCACATGTGGGGGCCAACTGGTTTGCCCTGAAGGGTGTCCCGGATCAGGTTGGGGGTCCTGCTGGGGTGCCTGGCCAGCCTGGGTGAGGGGATGATGGCTGTTTGCAAGGTGGCCAAGCCCCCCAGCGGGCCCCTCACCCTATGGGGGTGTGGCCAGCCTGGGTGAGGGGCTGAGGGCCGTTTTCAGGCTGGCCACGCCCCCCAGCAACCTAAGCTCCCAGCCTCTCCTTTTTTTCTTTTCTTTTTTTTTCTGGGACTTATTTTTCTTCTATAATTGAAACTTTGTAGCCTTGAGCGGAGACATCTACTTAAATAAGATTAAGCTTATCTTAATGAGTTTTCATATTGACTCTTAATATTTCAATTTCTCAGAAAGTTCAACTTGTCCATTATTTTTTTTTTCAAAACAGAAGTAATTACTGGATATGTTTTTCACATTATTAGCACATTATATTAACATCTTGAGTGAAGTAGTCACTTCACACACACTTTCCTGTCTGATAAACTGTAGTGGGCTATATCAAATAACACACTTCTGTAATTTTATTTTGATGTATCTATTTGAGGACTAATATAGGTAGAATTTTCTTTTAATGATGTTATATTACTTCATTTTATAATCTTACTTTTGGTTTTAATGGGATTGCCCAAATGTTTTTATAAGAAATATTTTAAAATTTATCTTATACAGTAAGATATAGCTTATGAGTAAACTAGCTTATGCAATAGTGGCTCCTTTGGATTGAAGTCATGTAATTCTACTTCAAGTGTTTCATATACCACAGTGATATATATAATAGAGACAAATTCATATTATGACAGTTTAAAAGCTCAGTTTTCTTTGGCTCCAGCTAGTTTGGAAACATGAATTGGAGCAAGGGAATCTTTAGTTTTTAAATATTTGAATAAAACAACAACAACACATAACCTAAGTATGCCATAGGCACAAAAATATTATAAACATTTGAATGCACTTACTTGATAAAGTGCAAACCGCATTTTCTTTTAACTTTATGATATCTGATAATCACAATTATTTGTTTATAAATAATTCTCTGAATCTTGAAATGACTCCTTTGTGAGGAATTTATCTAATGATCAAGATGGATGAATATAGAGCAAAATTATTTACTTTTCAACAAATTTATTATTTTGTTAATTTATACAGCTTATTTGTTTGTTTGGTTTTTGGTGCCAGTCCCAATCACTCTGAGCTGTCTGGAGGTGCGAGCAGGGCCAGAGCTGTCAGTGCTTGGGATTGGCAGCTGCAGGAGTGAGGCTGCCGGCAGACAGGGACCAGGGGCCGCCGCAGGTAGGGGCATGAAGGATAGGCCGAGACCTACCCCTGTGCCTACCACAGCCTCGCAGCCCACAGTTCCTTTCAAGGTGCACGAATTTGTGCACTGGACCCCTAGTATTTAATAAAGAGTTCATGTCCAAGATATAAAAAGTCATGTAACTCAATAATGAAAGAAATCAAACAATTAAATTAAAAACAGGCAGAGGATTTGAATAGGCATTTATTCCAAGATATACAGAGGGTCAACAAACATATAAAATAATGCTCAATATCACTAATGTTCAGAAAAATAAAAATCACAATGAGATCACCTCACACATGTTAGAATAGCTATTTTAAAAAACATAGGAATAAGTGTTGGCAAGGATATGAACAAAAGGGAACATTTGTGCACTCTTGGTGGGAATGTAAATTGCTGCAGTCACTATACAAAGCAGTATGAAGTTTCCTTAAGAAAATAAAAATAAAACTACCATATGATCCAACAATCCCAATTCTGGACATTTATTTGTAGAAAACATACACACTAATTCATAAAGATATATGAACCCCATTGTTCATTACAGCCTTGTTTACAATAGCCAAAATATGGAAACAATCTAAGTTGCCATCCTATATAATAAAAGGCTAATATGCAAATCGACCGAATGGTGGAATGACCAGTCACTATGAAGTGCACTGCACTGACCATGAGAGGGCAGACACTCAACGCAGGAGCTGCCCCCTGGTGGTCACTATACTCCCACAGGAGGAGCACTGCTCAGCCAGAAGCCCTGAGCCAGGCAGAGCTAAGCCGTCAGTCAGACATCCCCAGAAGGTTCCTGGACTGTGAGAGGGTACAGGCTGGGCTGAGGGACGCCCCCTGAGTGCACAAATTTTGTGCACTAAGCCTCTAGTTGATAAATAAATGGGTAAAGAATATGTGATATATATATATATATATGGAATACTATTCAACCTTAAAATATAAACTTGCCATCTGCAATAGGATAGATGGAACTTTAGGGTATTGTGCTTAGTGGAATAAATCAGAGAAAGATAACTGCTATATAATCTCCCTTATATTTGGAATCTAAAACAACAAACAAACAAAAAACAACAACAACATTACACACACAAAAACAAAACTCATAGATACAGAAAGCAGAATGGTGGTTGCCAGAATTGAAGAGAATTGGAAAGTTGGCAAAATGGGTAAAGTGGTTCATGAGTTACAACTTTCCAATTATAAAATAGATAAGTCATGGGGATGTAATGTACAGCTTGATGACTATAATCAATAATATTGTAGTGCATATTTGAAGGTTGCCAAGAGAGTAATTTTAAAATATTTTCTTAAAAGAAAAATATTTTTTGTAATTTTGTGTGGTTATAAATGGTAACTAGACTTATTATGGGGATAATTTCACAGTTTATACAAATATCAAATTACTAGGGGCCCGGTGCACAAAAATTTGTGCAGTCAGGGGGGAAGGGGGGGTCCCTCAGCCCGGCCTGTGCCCTCTCGCAGTCTTGGACCCCTCGGGAGATAATGCCCTGCTGGCTTAGGCCTGCTCCCGGGTGGCAGAGGGCAGGCCCAATCCCTAGGTGCAGCCCCTGGTCAGGCTCA
>NW_005357451.1:2111984-2143783 GCF_000412655.1 Myotis brandtii
GTCACTGAAGGAAGCAAGCCTCATGTTAGTTTCAAGCTGCCTGGCTGCTGGCCGCCATCTTGGCTGACAGTTAATTTGCATATCTCCCTGATTAGCCAATGGGAAGGGTAGCGGTCGTACGCCAATTACCATGTTTCTCTTTTATTAGTGTAGATAATGTTGTACCTGAAAATAATATAATGGAACATGTCAGTTTTCCTCAGTAATAGTAATTTTAAAAACCTCACTGGCATTTCTCACAGAAATACAAAAAGCAATCTTAAAATTTGTGTGAAATCACAGAAGACCCCTAATAGCCAAACAATCCTGAGAAAGTAGAACAGCAAACTATACAACAAAGTTATAATCATTAAAACAATATGGCACTGGAATAAAAATAGACAAATAAATTGATAGAACAGAGAGCTCAGATATATCTTGTATATAATCTGCATGGATATTTGACAAGGGAGCCAAGAAAATCAGGGAAGAATAAATACATCAATAATGGTGTTGGGAAAATTGGATAACCACATACAGAAAAATGAAATTAGATTCTTATTTTACACCACTCACAGAAATTAACTCAAAATTCATTAAAGGCTTTAACATAAGGTCTAATATTATAAAACTTCTAGAAGATGACAGACAGAAAAATGTCATTGACAATGGTCTCTGCAATGACACCAAAAGCACAAGCAACAAAAGCAAAAAATCAATAAATGAGACTATATCAAAATAAAATGCTCTGCACAGCAAAAGAAAGAATGAACAAAATGAAAAATTAACCTACAAAATGGGAGAAAATATGTGGAAACCATTTATTGTATAATGAGTTAATAACTTCATACACACGCAGTCCAATAAAAAATGAGCAGAGAAACTCAATAGACCTTTAGAATGGCTATCATCAAGAAGACAGGAGGGAGGAGAAGAATATTTCAGTGGAGTAGGTGGATGTTACACTTACATCCTCCCAACCTCAAAATGGAATTGCAACTATTAGCAAATTATAGAAAATCAACCTGAATAACCAACTGAAGACTATCTGAACAGAAGTTTTATAACCAAGGTTTTACATAAGAAGCCACATTGACACTGGTAGGAAGGGAGGAGATCTGAAATAAGCTGGCAAAGATGTCCTCTGAGGACACCTCAATCCCATGCCAGACTCCCTGGCCCAGAGCACCATAGCTTGGAAAAGAAGCATGCATAAAATCTGGCTGTAAAAATCAGGAGGCACTCTTTCTGCCAGGATGAGAAGGGAGTCTGCTAGAAACCCAGGTACCCTCTTAGAGGGCCAGTGAACAAAATCTTTGCAACCAGTCACCCTGGGCACCCGAAGAGGGACAGTGGCTTGTAGAAGAATAGAGCCTTGTTAGGACAGACTGTGCTGTGGCTCCTGAAAAAGAGCTGAAGGGAGGACTGCTGGGGTGCCTGTGCTATCTCCCTCTCCCACATGCCCACAAATGCTATCTTTCCTGGGTCAATCACTCCTCTCCAATCTGAATCAGCCTGAGGGGACTGCACAAAACCCATACTCCAAGCCCCTCAGTTGCCCTGCCCACTCTTTCTCAAACCCTGCAGAAGAGTCTGCTGCCTGAGCTGTGCCATAGACTTTCTTGAAAGGCTCATGAGTATGAAGTCAGTGAGAATCAGAGACAGAGTTGTGTGGCTCTGGGGCAGAGACAATTTCCACAGACCGCCCTCCTGCCCCCAGCATGCAGGAGTAGCTATGCTGACGTTGGCCATAGCACTTCCCCACCCCTCAAAAGTAGTCACTTCACAGGCCCTCTAAAGGTGGCCCAACCACAGCAGGCCAGAGTACCTGTCATGTGTGTCCGGAGTGCCTGAGAAGCCGTGCCCCATACCCTGCCAGCCAGAGCAGTTGCACATGTGTGCCCAAAATGGCCCATCCCCTGTGGGCCAGAGTAATGGCATCCAAACCCACTATGGGTAATTCACTAGACCCACTAAGTGAAACTTTAGCTCCACCCTTGTGACTCTGGGTGGCCCCACCCTGGTGGGCTTGTGCTCCACAGTATTGTCAGCTAGCCAGGGTCAGCATGGTCCTCCAGTGCAAAATACTTTAGTAGATGAGAGCAGACTCTGGGAAGAATTGACTTGTGTGGCTGATGGATGGGGTGATTTTTCCCTGTAAACTCCAGTCCAGTGCAACCATTTCTTTGCAAAGCCCCCCATTCATACAGACAAATCTTGGTCTGTTTGGACATGATGCACACTTCTGGCTTCACCTTGATGAATCCCTGAGACTCAGTGCCATCACAAAGGTTTACAGGCCAAGAGTGAGTGGTGGCTGACCTTGGTGTACCATGGGACTATTGTGAGTGGCCTGAAACCCAGTACTGGAGCTGAGTTTGAATCTGTATCAATCTGATGAACAACACTTAGCCCTATTGGTGATTCACAATACTCACCCCTCCCTCAAGCAACTCTTATACCTTCAGAGGTTCTGTCAGTGACTGAGCCTAACAGGCAACTAACAAATGAGGGCAGATCTGGGGAAGCCTTGGGCATGTTGTTGACCTGCTACTTGTTTGGTGCTGGTGAAAATCTGCCTTGATGCTCAGCTAGGTTTTTCCCATGCACATCCAAGCCCAGCAGAGGCACCCACAAAATGTGGGTCAATTTATACCTCCAAACAGGTATCCTAGGACCCATCACTGGCAGCACCTGACATTGAACAGCACTGAATACTCTCCCAAGGGGTCCCAGAATCAACAGAACCAGTGGTTTAGACCACATCAGAGCACGACCCAATTAGCTCCACAATGAGCACACACAGAGAATTTTGGCAGATGCCAGACCCTGTTGGCACAAATTCAGCTTTGTGGAGCCAGCTCCCATACAACACCTCATACATTGTGCTCAGTATTGATCCTAATGGCCAGCTGGAGGAGCAACCCCACCCAAAGACCGACCAACAGCTACCAAGGCACAACTACAACAGGAGGGCTCATAATATCCACACAAGGGAGAGTTCTGGACCACCTAGCTCAGGCAATCAGGGAGACTGTACCTCTAAGCCTCACAACGCACCTACTACATAAGACCACCTTACCAAAGCCTAGCAGATCTACAAAATACACAGAAACAAATACAAGAGGCTGCCAAAATGGGGAGACAAAGAAATATGACCCAAATAAAAGAATAGGAGAAATCTCCTTAAAAAGAACTAAATGAAATGGAAGCAAGCAAGCTACAAAATACAGTGTTAAAAACAATGGTTATAAAGATGCTCAAGGAACTTAGTGATAACTTCAATATCATGACACAGTACATAAAACCATAAAGAGAACCAGTCATAAGTGAAAAATAGAATATCAGAAATTAAAATATATATTAGAAAGAATGAACAGCAAGCTAGATAAAGCAGAGGATCAAATCAGTGGTTTGGAAGACAAAGTAGCAGAAAACATCCAATCAGAGCAAGAAACAACAAAAAATAATTTAAAAATGAGGATAGTCTAAAGGACATCTGGGACAATATGAAGTGTGACAACATTCACATCATAGGGCTACCAGAAAGAGAAGAGTGAGAACAAAGATTTGAGAAACTATTTAAGGAAATAATTACTGAAAATTTTCAAAACCTGGGTGTCCTACTATTTACTAAACTCATCAGTTCTAGTAATTTTTTTGGTGGAGTATTTAGGGTTCTGTATAAACTGTATCATGTCATCTGCAAATAATGAGAGATTTACCTTCCCTTTATTTCTTAATCTTGTCTGATTGCTATGGCTAGGACATCCAGTACCTTGTTAATAAGAGGGTGAAAGGGAGCATCCCTGTCTTGTTTCTGATCTTAAGGAAAACATTTTTAGTTTTTCCCCATTGAGTATGTGTTAGCTATGGGATTGAAATATATGGCCTATATTATCTTTCTTCTATTCCCACTTTGCTGAGATGTCTTATTATAAATTGGTGCTGGGTTATATTAAGTACTTTTTCTGCATCTCTTGATATAACAATGTGATATTTATCCTTAATTTTTATATCATGCATCGTGTTAATTGATTTGTGGACATTGTACCAAATTTGCATCCCAAGAATAAATCACACTTGATAATGGTACATGATTTCTTAATATATTGCTGAATTTGGTTTGCTAATATTTTGTTGAGGACTTTTGTATCAATATCAGGGATATTGGCCTTTATATTTTTCGGAGTGTCTTAATTTAGTTTTGGACTTAGAATAATGCTGACCTCATAAAATGAGCTTGGAAGTCTTCTCTCCTCTTAAATTTTTTGGCATAGTTTGAAAAGGATAGTTATTAGTTCTTTAAATGTTTGGTAAAACGCACCCGTGAAACCATTTGGTAAAGAAACTTTGTTTCCTGATAGTTTGTTTTTTTAATTAATACTTCAATTTAATTAGTTTTAATCAGTCTATTCATATTTTCTGGTTCTTCCTGACTTTTGAAGATTGTATATTTCTAGGAATTTATCCATTTCGCTCAGAATCAGTGGTCCGCAAACTGCAACTCGATTGAAACTTCGTGGCCCATGCGCAGAAGTCGGTATTTTGTGGAAGAGCCACACTCAAGGGGCCAAAGAGCTGCATGTGGCTCGTGAGCCGCAGTTTGCCGACCACTGGCCCAGATTGTTCAATTTGTCAGCATATAGTTTTTCATTATATTTTCTTAAAATCTTTGTATCTCTGCAGTATCAGTTGTTACATCTTCTCTTTCATTTTTTATTTTATTTATTTGGGTACTCTCGCTTTTTATCTTGAGGAGTATGGTTAAATACTTGTCAATCTTGTTTATCTTTTCAAAGATCCAGTTCTTAGTTTTATTGATCTTTTGTATTATTTGTTTAATCTCTATATCACGTATTTTCACTCTAATCTGTATTATCTCCTTCCTTCTACTTACTTTTGGCTTTTTTTGTTGTTTTTGTCCTGAGATTTCTGGAATTGCTTCTCTAATCTGATTAGATTTAAAGGCACTAAAAACTCTTCTTCCATTAGTAAAAAGATCACTGATAGTCTATGTCATGATGTGGCAGTTGAAATACACAGAATGGTACAATTAATACTCCTAACAAAATAGAAGAGACAAGGTTTGGGGTGACCTTTCATTGACATTTTATAACATTTTTATCAACCTTGTAAATATTCTCATTTCCACCTCAACTGCACCATAGGTTACGTGAGAGTTTCTGTCCTTGTCCAAAAGAAACCGTATTTTCTCTAACTATAGCTCTGAGACTGCTGAAAACCAAACCCAGAGTCGTATTTTGTGAGTGACTCTATTATAACACAAATTTAATTCCCCCATTCTTGAGTTATCTACTGTTAAGGTGAGGGCATTACTGGGAAGGAATAAGATCCTTAACAGTGGAATGGAAATGTGCGGGAAGTTCCTGATGAAGCTGAGAACAATGAACTATTAAATTTTAATTAATCTTCTTTGCCAGTAGAAGCAGCTGTTTCCACCCTGTCTGCGAAGAATAACTGTGCTTTACCTGAGGAAACTGTAATAAACTCTACTGAGGTAGTTGTCCTACAATACAATGAGGATTTTTCTCCTGACCCATCCACAACATTCCTCTTTGTTTCTGGATCTATAACTGTATTCAAGTCCCATCAGACTCCAAAATGTGAGGTAAAAAACGTTACCCATGAGAAGGTACACTACACTTCAAAAGAACTACATAATTTACACTATAGATTAACAGAAATCTGGGGAATATGTGGAGGAATGGATATTAAGGATATGGATAATGGTGAAAGGAACATAAAATTCAATTAGGACAAATTTTTTAAAATGGGTTTAATGAGCAGAGATCCTGGATTTAATGTTGCCACACAAGGGCTTAGAAGGGGCTCTCACAGTCTGTTTGATTGGACATGAGTAAAAACAGCAATCAGAATATTATGACATTGGCTAGTTGATGGTGGTGTTACTAGAAGTAAAATAAATGGAAAGTCACCTGTTACTTAATCTGTATAGTGGAAGTATCGAGGTCTGGTGAGTAAAATCTAACTTGAATCATAAAAACAGAAGAGCATGACTCCTCAATTGATATCCACATTTGAGTCAGTTAACATACCCAAACCCCCTGAATAAAGAAAACTGGGTCACGTTGAGGAAGGGCTTTATAATGTTAATCTTTTCCCTAGTATTCATGAAAAGGACATACAGTCACCCTAATAACTTTGAATTGGGATAAAGGAAATAATCAGACTTTTGGGAAATTATTGGATATTGGCCCTGAACTGATACTAATTCAGGAGATCCACAATGTCACTGTGGTTCACCAGTCTGAGTAAGGCCTTATGGAGGTCAAGTGATCAATGGAGTTTTAGTTCAGGTGTATCTCACAGTGGTTCAAGTGTGTCCCTGAACATATCCTGTGGTTATTCTCCATTTCCAGAATGTATAATTGAAATAGGCATATTTAGCAACTGGTAGAATCCAATATTGGTTTTCTGACATGCAGAATGGTGGTTTATTACAATATGAAAGGCCAAATAAAAGCTGTTAGAAATGCCTCTATCTAGGAAAATGTAAACTAAAAGCAATAATCCATTCCTGAATGAATTGCAGAGATCAGTTTCACCATCAAAGACAGAGTTGGTCCTCACCACATCCTCATTTGACTTGCCTATTTGGCTTTACAGATATCAGATGGGTCTTGGAGAACGACTGGATAATCATAAGCTTAACCAGGTGCTTACTCTAATTGCAACTTCCATACCAGATGTGGCCTCATTGCTTGAAGCGAATTAATACATCCCCTGGTACCAATTTTGCAGCTATTGATCTGGTAAATGCATTTTCTCCATTCGTGTAAGTAAAGACCACCAGCAACATTTTTCAACTCTCTAGAGCTATGTCATAATATAGTCTGCATGGATCTTGATCATCATTCCATTCACAAGATGTCACAGTGGTCCATTACATTTATGACATGCTTATTGGACCTACTGATCAAGAAATAGCAACTTTCTAAACTTATTAGCAAGACATCTATATATATAAAAGCCTAAGCGACCATTATGACCGGACAACTGAATGACCGGCCAGTAGCTATGACATGCACTGACCACCAGGGAGCAGATGCTCGACACAGGAGCTGCCCCCTCATGGTCAGTGCATTCCCAGAGCCAACCTCCTGTGGCTGACCAACCTCCTGCAGTTCCTCCCCCTGGCCCAGCCAACCTTCCACAGTCCCCCGACCCTGGGCTGGCCAGCCCCTATCACCAGCTAGGCTGAGGGACCCCATCCATGCACAAATTTGTGCACCAGGCCTCTAGTTTGTGTATAAAAGGGTGGGAGTTAAATATGAGAAAATGTTAGAGGCTTTCTACCTCAGTGAAATTTCTAGAGGTCCAGTGCAGTAGGCCTCTTTGAATTTTGGAGGCAATGTATTCCTCAGTTGGATCTCTTACCCGAGGCCATTAACCAAGTGATCTGAAAAGCTGCTAGTTTCGGTATGGCCCAGAGTAAGATAAGGTTCTCCAATAAGTCCAAGCTACCTATAAATATTCTCTGCCACATGGGCCATATGTTTCATCAGATCCAATGGTGCTTGAAGTGTCAGTAGCAGGTAGGCATGCTCTTTGGAAGCTTTGATGACTCCCTATCAGTGAATCACAACACAAACTTAGTATTTTTTTTTAATAAAACCTTGTCATCCTTTGTAGTTAGCTACTCTCTTTTGAGAGAGCTCTTGGCCTGCTACTGAGCCTTAATAGAGACTGAATATTTAACTATGAGTCATCAATTTCCCAAGCAATCTGAGCTGCTCACCTTGGTACTATCTTTCTCACAAATCCATAAATTTGACCATAAACAGCATACTTGATCAGGCTCCAGCAAGCCCTTTAGGCATAAGTAAGTTACATGAAGAAGTGGACCAGATGTTGAGTCCTCACTTTTGCTATACTGCTTTACCTCTCTCACCCTGTACTGTGTTCTCCTGGGGACTTCCCTATGTTCAGTTAACAGAGGAAGAGAGAACCTGTAACTGGTTTATAGATTGTGAACCAACCCTAAAGTGGACAGCTATAGCACTACAGCTCCTTTCTGGGACATTCCTGAAGGTGATGATAAAGATAAATTCTCCAAATGGGGAAAAAAAAAACATACAGTGCACCTGGCTGCTCAATATATTTGGAAGGAAAAATGTCCTGATGTGCAGTTTTATACTGTCTCTTAGGTTGTGGCAAATAGTTTGGCTGGATGGTCATGCAAGCTCTGGGAACATTATTGAAAAAAATTGTGACAAGGGAATTAGGGAGAGATGTATGTGGATAGATATCTTTAAATGGAAAAATATGAAGATATTTGTATCTCATGTGAATGATCACCAAAGGATAACCTTAGTAGAGGAGGATTTTAATAATTAAATGAATAATATGACCTATTCTGTGGATACTGGTCAGCTTCTTTTCCCAGACACACCTGCCATCAGCCTGTGGGTTCACAAAGTCATTGTAGTGGTAGGGGTAGAGTTTAGGCATTTTTCTCAGCAACATGGGTTTTATTCACCAAGACTGACCTGTCCATAGCCACTATTGATTGTCCAATCTCCAGTAGCAGAGACAAACACTAAATTATTATAATGGCAACAGTGTATTATTTCTTGAGGGTGATCAGCCAGTTACTTGGAGGTGGGTAGATTATATTGGACTGCTTCCCTCATGCAACAGACAATGTTTTGTTTTTACTGAATTAAACACTTACCTTGGATACAAATTTGTCTTCCTCTCATGCAATGCTTCTTCCAGAACTTCCTTGGACTTACACAATGCCTTATCCATTATCACGACTTTCAGCATAGCATTGCTTCTGATCAAATAACTCACTTAGCAAATGAAATGCTGAAATGGGCCCATTCTCATAGAATTCACTGGCCTTACTAAGTTCCCCACCATTATAAAGAATCTGGCTTGATAGAGTGGTGGAATGGCCTTTTAAAGACAGTTAAAATGCAATAAGGTGGCAATATCTTGCAGGGCTGGAGCAATGTTCTCCATAAAGTTATACATGCTCTGAGTCAGCATCTATTTTGTGTTGCATTATCTCCCATAGCTAGAATTCATGGATCCAGGAATCAAGGGGTAAAAATGTTAATTGTACTTATATTACTTTGAGGAACCATTAGTAAAATTTTTGCTTCCTATTCTTGTGTCCTTATCCTCTGCTGGCCTATTGGTCCTAGTTCCAATGGAAGGAATGCTTCTATCAGGAGACTCCACAATAATCCCCTTGAACTAGAATTTAACACTGCCATTGGGCCTTTTTGGAATTCTCATCCTCTGAATCAATAGACAAGGAAAGGAGTGACTATGTTGGCTGGGTCAATTTATCCTGAGCACCAAGGGGAAATTAAACTACTACCCCACAGTGGAGATAAGAAAGCATATACCTGAAACACAGGAGGTCCCATAGGGCATCTCTTATTATTACCATGCCCTGTGATTAAGGTCAATGGAAAACTACAATGATTCAATTCAGGCAGGACTACTACTGGCTCTTATCCTTTGGAGATGTTTTGGGTCACCTCGGTCATACAATTTGGTAAAGAACCATGACCAACTGAGGAGCTTGCTGAAAGCATGGGGAATACCAAATGGGTAGTGGGAGAAAGTAGTTGTAAATACCAGCCATGACAATGTGACCAGATAACAAAATGAAGGCTGTAACTGTCATGAATATCTCTTCATAATTTTATTATGAATATGTTTGTGTGTGCATATAAAAATATTTTCTTCCTTTTTTATCACCTTATCAAGGGACATATGATGTCTTAACTTTATATATTAATATTTGAATTATTAACTTTATGTCTTTGTATGTATGTTAAGAAGAATAAACACCACTCAAGGACTTTACCTTCTCTTCTGGGGAAGGAGTTATTAAATTATCAGTTGTACACAGGATTATTTTATTATGTTAGGCAGAATCATCACCTTGTTACTATATTGATTTGAAAATAAAGTATGGCTTAAGGAAATGAATATGGGTGCCAAATTAACAAAGATAAAAACTTGTGATGGTTAATTTTATGCATTAACTTGACTGGGCCAGTCCATGTCCAGATATTTGGTCAAACATTTATTTTAGATGTTTTTGTGAGGGTAGTTTTGGGTGAGATTAATATTTAAATCACTAGACTGAGTAAAGAAGGTTGCTGTCCCTAATGATGAGTGGGCCTCAATGAATCAGTTGAAGGTATGAACAGAACAAAAAGAATCACACTCCTCCAAATAAGAAAGAAATTTTTTCCTTCCTGATTGCCTTCAAACAGGAGCATCTGCTGGCTTTCAAATGTGCACTATATGGTTCGGTCTCCTGTTTTCAGTACTTAGACTTCAGACCAATATATTCTATTCATTTTGTTTCTTTGGAGTAACCTGAAAAATGCATCAGGATATAATTTGAATTGTACAATATGTAACTTTTTGAGAATGACTTCATTAACTCAAAATAATGTCATTCACTTTCAACCAAGTGGTTGCATTATGTCAGTAGTTCATTCTTTTTTATTTCTAAGTGGTATTCCATTGTATGAAAGGACACTTCTGCTTTTTCTAGTTTTGGACAAACATGAATAACTGCTATTATCACTCATGTACAGCTTTTTGTATTAATTTATGCTTCACTTAGGGTAAGTATCCAAGATAGAGGCTAATTACTGTGAATGGTTAACTTCATAAGAAACTAACCAGCTATTTTACAGAGGCAGGGGTTGAGGGGTTTGCCATTTTGCATTCCCATCACTAATGAATGAAAGTTCAACTTCTTTTGTGTCCTTAGTAGCACATGATATTGTCTATTTATTTTTAGTAATTTTAATAAGTGTGTAGAGGTATTTGGTAATGGTTTTAACAACTAATAATATTGAACATAGTTTCATGTGCTTATTTGTCATCCTTATTTCCTCTTTGGTGAAGTGTCTGTTCAAGTTCTTTATCCAGTTTCAATTGGATTGTCTTTTTTCTTATTGTTAAATTTTGAATTTTAAACATATATTCTGGATAGATATATTTTGTTAGATATGTAATTTGTAAAACTCTCTCTTATAAATGTGACTTGTCTTTTGCTCTTCATAGTGTATTTTGCCAAGCAAAATTTTTATTTTCTTTAAACCAACTTTATCATATTTTTTTAGAGATTGTGACTTTTGCATCATAAAGATTTTCACCTATGTTTTCTTCTAAAGGTTTTAAAATCGTATATATTAAATTTTAGTCTATACTCCATTTTGTTTCAATTTTTATAAGATATGAAGATTAGATGGAAGTTTTTTGTTTTCAGAATTCATTAAAATACTATCCTTCATTGAGTTCCTTTTGTAAAAAATAATAATTTTAAGCTTTGTGGTTAGGTATCTCTATATATAAAGAGGTAATATGCAAATTAGCTGGGATGCCGTAACAGTCACGACCGTCTCAGGAGGAAGCTGTGCATGCAGATGGGCAGGAGGGGACTGCATGCCACCCCCAGTCCCAGCAGTCACGGCACAGCTGGGGCTGGGGACAGGCCCAGAGTGGAGACACAACACACAGAGGGGCCGATCCCTGCTGGGAGACAGTGCACCAATAGTCCTGCCTCTGCACATGAGCTGCAGAGGAAACACTTTTTCTTACCACTCATTGGCTAAGCTACCTGTATGCCGTTCACAGTGTTCTTGGTAACTTGGGTAATAAGAATCCAAGAAGGTGATCTAGGTTTTTTCCACCTCACTCCTGTAGGAAAAAACAAAGGTTCGCTGCTGGAGGGGCTAAGAAATGTCATATCCTGCCCTAACCAGTTTGGCTCAGTGGGTAGAGCCTTGGCCTGCAGACCACAGGGTCTGGGTTCGTTTCTGATCAAGGGCATGTACCTAGGTTGCAGGCTCCTCCCTGGCTGGAGCCAAGGTCAGGGCTCATGCTGGAGGCAACCAATTGAAGTGTCTCTCTCACATTGATGTTTCTCTCTGTCTTTCCCTCGCTATTCCATGCTCTCTAAAAATCAATGGAAAAATATCCTCAGGTGAGGAGGAAAACAAAAAGAAATGTCATATCCTATGAAAGAGACATCTTGAAAATGCCTAAAGAAAGTTGTCATTTTTTCGTGATGAAGGAACTGGAGTTCATGTTGATGAAAACACCTTAGTGGCTGCGGCAGCTGACAGTGGCAGCAGCAGCGGGGTGATGGGGGTGGTGCCTTCCCCTGACCAGCCGGTCACCTCCTGCAGAGGAGTGGGCCTAAGCCATCAGTAGGACATCCCCTGAAGGCTCCTGTACTGTGATAGGGGGCAGGCTGAGCTGAGGGACCCCCCTCCCAAGTGCACAAATTTTATACACCGGGCCTCTAGTATACACATATTTGGTTTATTTTATCTTCTTGGAGAATTGACACATATCATTTTGTAATGTGGCTCATTATCACTGGCAATTTTCTGTGTTTTGAAACTTAATATTTCTGATATTAATATAACTACCTCAATTTTCTTTTAATGAATATTTGTGTAATATATCTTTTGGTGATCTTTTAATTTTAACATTTTTCTATTATATTTGAAGTAAGTTTATTGTGGAGAGCATACAATTGGTTCATGTTTATTCTGGTACTCTCTGTAATTTCATTGATTAGGTACATTTTCATATAATTGATATGCTTAGATTTAGTTTTACCATTTTATAATGTTTTCTCTTTGTTACATTCTTTGTTTTCCTTTTTCTTCTTCCATTTTGTTTATTTGAATATGTTCTTAATATTAAATTTTTCTTTATCTGTTGTGTTTCTGTTTCTTTGTATATATATTTTAGTGGTTGTTTAGAGAATAAATATAAAAATATATGTTTCATTTTCATAGTCTAATTTGAATCAATATTTTACCATTTCCATTAAATTATCAAAGTCTTAACATCACATAGTTTTCTCTATACTTTCCTTTTATGTTGTAGTTGCCTTATACATTATCCATGTATTTGGAAAATTTTAGTAGACAGTGTTATACTTTTTGCTTGCAATTGAAAATCTATTTTAAGAAAATCAAGATGAAAAGAATAGCTGATTATATTCACCCAGATATTGAAAATTTATGTTGTTCCTCTCTCATTCCTAATGAAAGGAATTTTAGAGACAAAACAGGCAAGTTTAGATAATAAAGAGGGTCAATGGGAAAGGAATGCATATGTCAAGGGCAGAAATAGCTCCAAGACGCCAAAATGCTAATCTTACTTGTGCAGAGGATAGACAAATGCCACAGGATAAGGGGGGAGGAAGACATACATTCACAGAAGATAAAGAAAAGTCACAGAATACTGGGAAGAGGGAAATATATTTTCACAGAGGACAGAGGAATATTGCAAGATAAGGGGGAGGTGGGCACCATATGGGGTTTGGACTTTGAAACTGATACTATGTAGCAGAGTGGCCAATAAGGAAAGCATGGGGGTCCTAAACTAAGGAAGGATCCAATTAGAAAATGTCATGTCCAAAGAAAGAGCTACAGTGATATATACCAGAAACAAAGGGATACCAGACAGATTTTTTTAAAAAATTTTTTCCCATTAGAGAGGGCGAGAGCAGGCTTTTGGCCCTTTGGGGACTCCCTTACCCAGATGGAGTTTGTATACGCTTTCAATAAACTTCCACATTTTTTGTTAAAGAAGCCTTTTTGCCCATTAATTTATTCTTCAATTTCATCAGACAAGAACCTATAAGAAAATTTGCACCTCGAAATCCCATGTTTCACTAATGTTGTAATTGTTCTAGTGGGTTTTTTTGTTTTTGTTTTTCCTGTATAAAGAAATTCCTTTAGTAATTCTTTAGAACAGATCTGCTGGCAACAAATTTTGTTAGTTTTTCTTCATTTGAATCATTCTCTCATTCTTATTTTAAAGGCTGTTTTCCTTGGAAATAGAATTTTGAGTTGACAGTTCCTAAAATCAGTTAAAAAATATTTTGCCTCTTGCATATAGCCTCTGGTATTAGGTAAAAAAAATTTTTTTCTGTCATTCACATCACCATTTCTATATTGATAATGAACCCTTTTCCCCTTTGAGTTTATTCAATAATTTATTTGACCTTTGTTTTCAGCAGTTTATAATACATCTCTGCATTAATTTTGGGGGAAGAATGTCCTCTTTCAAATTTGGTTAGCTCTTTTAATATGTAGATTTATATTTTTTGTCAAACTTAGTATGTTATCATAGTTTCCTCTATACTTTCCTTTTATGTTGTAGTTGCCTTATACAATTAGAAAATTTTTTCTTTAAATAACTTTTCAGCAATATTCTTTTTTTGATCCCTTTCTGGGAACCTGATTAACGCAATCAATTTTTATTTTGTTGGTGTTTTACATATCCCTGAACCTCAGTAACTATTTTGACATTTTTATTCTGTTGTTCATACTGGATCTCTTCATTCATTCATTCATTCATTCATTCATTTTTAGAGAGAGAGCAACAAAGAGTGAGAGAGATAGAAACATCAATGATGTGAGAGATATTCTTTTAGTAATACTTTAGAGCAGATCTGCTGGCAACAAATGTGTGTGTGTGTTTGTGTGTGTGTGTGTGTGTGTGTGTGTGTGTGTGTGTGTGTGTGTGTATCACATCAATCAGCTGCCTCCTGCATGACCCCTACTGGAGAGCAAGCTGGACACCCAGGCATGTGCCCTGAACAGGAATTGAACTGGCAACCTTTCGTTGGACATGATGATGCCCAACCAACAAGCCACAACAGCCAGGGCTGGATATTTTCTATTGATCTAATCTATAAGTTCATACATGGCTTCATCTCATCTATATTCTTCTAAGTCCACCTAGTGTCTTTTTTAGTTATTATATTTTTTAATTCTAAATTTCCATTTAGTTTTTTTATATTAATAATATTTTCTTGAAACTTTATTTTTTACCATTTGTCTCTAGAATTTTTTAATTTAATTTTTTGGGTAACATTGGTTAATAAAATTTACAGGTTTCAGGTATACAATTCTACAATGAATCATCTGTTTATTGTATTGTGTGTTTATCACCACATCAAGTCTCCTTGCATCACCATTTATCCCAATTTTACCAGAAACTTTATGATTATCCATTTGAGCATTTAAATAATAGTTGCTTTAAAGTTGTGGTCAGACAATTTCAACATGGTTTATGTTATTGTTGGTCTCTTTTCTCCTCATGGAAACTGGTATCTTCCAATTGTTTATATGCTGATTAATTATAGATTGTACCTTGGACATTTCGGATATTACATTATGTTGATCTGGGTCTTGTTTCAATGCTGTGAAGGAAGTTGATATTATTGTTTAAATAAACAATTGACCTGTTTTACTCAGGCTACAAGTTCCAAACTGCCTTTTGTGATTTTTTTTTAGTTTAAATTCTTTATTGTTGAAAGTATTACATATGTCTTCTTTTCCACCCATTGACCTCTTCCCGCTGCTCCCACCCCCCAGCACATGCCCTCACCCCCCTATTGTCTGTGTCAATTGGTTATGCTTATATGCATTCATACAAGTCCTTTGGTTTATCTCTTGCTCCCCCTTCCACTCTCCCCTACTTTCCCTCAGAGGTTTGATGGTTGGTTCTATGTCTCTGGATCTATTTTTGTTCATCAGTTTATGTTGTTCATTATATTCCACAAATGAGAGAGGTAATGTGATATTTATCCTTCTCTGACAGGCCTATTTCACTTAGCATAATGCTCTCTACGTCCATCCATGCTGTTGCAAATGGTAAGAGTTCTTTCATTTTACTACAGTGTAGAATTCCACTTTGTAGATGTACCATGGTTTTTTAATCCACTCAACTACTGATGGGGACTTAGGCTGTTTCCAAATCTTAGCTAAATTGTGCTGCTATAAACATAGGAGTGCATATATCCTTTTTGCTGGTTGTTTCTGATTTCTTGTGATGTATTCCTAGAAGTGGGATTACTGGGTCAAATGGGAGTTCCATTTTTAATCTTTTGAGGAAACTCCATACTGTTTTCCACAGTGGCTTCACCAGTCTGCATTCCCACCAGCAGTGCATGAGGGTTCCTTTTTCTCCACATCCTTGCCAGCATTTGTCATTTATTGATTTGTGAATAATAGCCATTCTAACAGGTGTGAGATGGTACCTCATTGTCATTTTGATGTTTGTCTCTCAGATGATTAGTGACTTTGAGCATTTTTTCATATGTCTCTTGGCCTCCTGTATGTCCACTTTTGAGAAGTGTCTATTTAGGTCCTTTGCACATTTTTTGATTAGATTGTTTATCTTCCTCTTGTTAAATTGCATGGGTTCCCTATACATTTTGGAGATTAAACATTTATCAGATATCACATTGGCAAATATGTTCTCCATGCAGTGGGATTACTTGTTATTCCAGCCGGAACTGGGCTCCACTCAAGGCTACAAAGTTTCAATTATAGAAGATAAATAAATCCCAGGAAAAAAAAGAAAAAACAGAGAGGCTGGGGGCTTGGGTTGCTGGGGGCATGACCAGCTTGAAAACAACCATCAGCCCCTCACCCAGGCTGTTCAAGTACCTCAGCAGGACCTCCCCACCCTGAAGGGGCTATGGCCAGCCTGCAAACAGCCATCAGCCCCTCACTCAGGCTGGCCAGGCACCCCATGGGGGATCCCCACCCTGAAGGGGGTGTGGCCAGTCTGAAAACAGCCCTCAGTCCCTCCCCCAAGCTGGCCACACCCCCATGGGGTGAGGGTCCCCACTGGGGGGCTTGACCAGCCTGCAAACAACCATCAGCCCCTCAACCAGACTGGCCAGGCACCCCAGTGGGGACCCCTGTCCTAAAGGGGGTGTAGCCAGCCTGAAAACAGCCCTCAGCTCCTCACCCAGGCTGGCCAGGCACCCCAGTGGGACCCCCACCCTGATCCAGGACACCCTTCAGGGCAAACCAGCCAGCCCCCACCCATGCACCAGGCCTCTACCCTATATAATAAAAGGGTAATATGCAAATTGACCCTAACAGCAGAACGACTCAGAATAACTCATCACTATGCCACACACTGACCACCAGGGGGCAGACGCTCAATGCAGGAGCTGCTCCCTGGTGGTAAGTGAACTCCCACAGGGGGAGCTCTGCTCAGCCACAAGAAGCCAGGCTGATGGCTGCCAGCACAGCGGTGTTGGTGGGAGCCTCTCCCGCCTCCTCAGCAGAGCTAAGGATGTCCGACTGCAGTTTAGGCCTGCTCCCCGCTGGCAAGTGGACATCCCCCGAGGGCCCCCGGGCTGCCAGAGGGATGTCTGACTGCCAGCTTAGGCCCAATCCCCTGGGTTGCGGGCCTAAGCCAGCAGGTGGACATTTCCCGAGGGGTCCCAGACTGTGAGAGGGCACAGGCAGGGCTGAGGAACCCCCCCCCCCCAAGTGCACAAATTTCTGTGCACCGGGCCTTTAGTTATTAAACATTTGGCTTATCTGTAAGTATTTTTCCTTTCTCATATTTTGTTCTTTTTTTCTGGTTATAGCTTTTCCTTTCTACTTAAAGAAGTCCTTTTATCATTTCTTATAAAGCTGGTTTAATAGTAATGAGGTCCCTTAGTTTTTTCTTATCTGGGAAATCTCTCTCCTTCAACTCTGAATTACAACCATGCTTAGTTAATTATTCTATATTATAAGTTTCTTTCTTTAAGCACTTTAAAAATGTCCTGCTACTCCCTTCTGACTTATAAAGATGCTGATAAGGAATCTGTTGATAGACATATAGGGTTTTATTTGTATGCAACTCATTTTAATCTTGCTTCCTTCAAGATTGTCTTTATCTTTAACCTTTGCCAGTGTAACTACAATATGTTTTGGTGTGGGTCTTTTTGGATTTACCTTGTTTGGTACTCTCTGTATTTTCTGGAGCTGGATGTCTGTTTCCTTTCCCTGGTCAAGATATTTTTTAGCCATATTCGTGTGTATTTTAAACTGTTTTTATTCCTAGGTTTATTGGGGTGACATCAGTTAATAAGATTATATAAGTTTAAAGTGTACAATTCTATGATATATCTTTATTTCTTCAAATAAATTTTCTGTTTCTTCCTCTCTTCCTATCTTTCTTCTCCTTCTGGTTTCCCTATAATATGAACATTTGAGAGCTTGAGAATGTCCTAAAGGTCCCTTAAACTATGTATATATTTCTTTCAGCTGTTCTGATTTGTTGAAGTCCACTAGTCTGTCTTCTAGATGAGTGATCTGTTCTTCTGTGTTAATTCATATGTTGTTTTTAAAATATCAAATTATTGTATTCTTCAAGTCTACTTGTTTCTTTATTGTACTTAATCTTTGTTGAAGTTTTCTCTATGTCCTATATTACATTTTTAAGTTTAGTGATCATCTTTATGACTGTTTCTTTGAATTCTTTATCAGACAAATTACTTATTTCAATTTCCTTTGTTGTTGTTTTCTTGTAATTTTTCTTGTTCCTTCATTTGAGAAATATTTTTTCTGCCTTTTTATTTTGTTTGACTTTCTAATTTTGTTTATATGAATTAGACAGAAAATCTGTCTCTTCCAGGGTTGGAAAGTGGCCTTATATAGAAGTGAGCTCTTTGTCTACTGTGTGTGCAGGGTGGTTTTGGCAGGCTAGTAGGAGTTGAGCAGGTGCTTAAGATATATGGTGCAATGGCCTACCATTCTGGGGCAGCTCTGGGTGGGGAGGACAGATGCAGTAATAATGCCCTCTTGATCCTGCTTGTTCCCTTCATTTGGGCAGAAATAAGCTCTAGTGGGTCTTGGAACACACTGCATTAACCTTTCAGGCATGCTAGAGCACCTGGATAGAGCCCCAACCTCACTTTGGAAAAGGAGTATGTAAATAATGGTACTCACTGGCCCCTCTGAACCCAGAGAATTCTCACATTCTCTCGAGAGCTCCCATGGTTCTTCAGTCTTCTCTATATAGTTTCTCTTCTGTTGTCTGTATTGAAAGTGATAATATAGAGAAGAGACCTCTGTGTAGGCTTTATGTGCCAGGGAGTTTGTGGAAGCTACTTGGAGCGGAACAGGCACTTAGGGAACCTGGGGCAATTGCCTGACAGCAGAAAGAGCTTTATGCATGGAGGCCAATTGGCTATGGTGATATTCTGTTGTTCCTACTTGCTATCTTTGTTCAGAGACAAAAGGCTTCATGCAATGTCCTGCTCATACTCTGTGGTGATTTCGCAGGTAGAGCAAAAGCATCTGAATATAGCTTCAGTCCCACACTATTGAGGTATTAAACAATGGTCTTCACCTGTTCCTCTGGCCCCAGAGAGTTCCCACAGCCTTCTCTATTCAGTCTCTTTCTCTCTCTTTATCTCTTTTTTTGTTGTTGTCAGAAGCTCTTTATTCAATTCTCTGTTGTCTAGCAGTAGTAATTGCTACCTGTTTACACACACACACACATATTTTTTTTTTTCACTGAAGGAGGTGATTTCAGTGTTTGCCTATGTTAATGCCATCTTGAATTTTGTATTTTAAATAAAGCTTATATTGTTAGTTTTTTGTTTTGTTTTGTTTTTTTAGCTCATGTCCTCTATCAAGTAGAGTATGAGGCAGAAACATATGTGATACTACTTCATTAAGGAATATAGTCCCATGGAATAGGTGTGAGTTAAAGATGAATAAGTAAGGAAGGACAGCTTAGTACATTAGTCTTTGTTAAAATAAAATCACCATGAAAAAGTAATAATTGTAGCTGTTGTTTTTAATAAAAGTAAGAATTATGGGGAAAAGTGTACAGTGAATCAAGCATGCAGGTCATGAGGACAGCCTCACTACTGAGTCCAAGTAAAGGGTGAGGGATGTAAAAATCAGGGGAAATAATGACAAAGATAATTTCTTTCACATTTTTTTCTAAAAATACCCTGCTCAATGAAATGTTTTTATGTTTTTTCAGTCAAGGATAAATAAGTACTATTATTTCAAATGTTACTCTTATGTTAACTAAATTTCAAATTTTACCAAGGAAAAGAAACAAACTTACTTTCTAGATATTCAAGATGCTTGTTAAATACTGATATTTATAAAGATTTACCTCTCCACCCCCTTCATCTTAAGAAATCCTGTGCATCTGTGATGGCCTCCAATAACATGTTAAGGTTTGGATGTTTCACTTGAATTTCTTGGATGGGATATTAATAATCACTACTCTTATATTGGAGGCAACCCAATTCTTTCTTTTTTTATTCTTTAGGAGAATTCTGTGATCTTTTAGGGGGCACTAAAGTGAGAACCTATATTGATAGCCCAGTGACAAACTAATTTACTTTTAAGTTAAAACAAATTTGGGAACAAGTTCATTCATTATGATAGTTATTAAAAATAAACTTTAAAAGAAAACACATGTTTAATAATTTATATTAAAATCACAATGAGTTTTGACTACTAAGTATTTATAATGATAATTTAGCCTCTCTTTCTTTCTCTCTCTTTCACTCTATCAGTCTTTCTGCCTCTCTTGTTCTCCATGATGTATCTATCATTGCTGCGTTTAAAACAAAAGAAGAACAATCCTTTGGCGTCAATAGACTATTGCTTATCAGTGGTTTGGGGAAAGGTGATTTGAAGAAAACTAATAACATAAAGTGTGGCAAATCAATAATACCATTACAATATGATAGGTAGAATAAAATAAAATGAGTTGATAAATGTGAAAGCATATTTTACTATATTTGAACTGTAATTTTTACACACATTTCTCATTATCACATAGCATTATGATTCATTTATACTTATATCACATACATTAAAAACTTTTATTTGGCTTTCATTTTAAAAATTATTTTCAAGAATTTAGAAACTATGAGAAAAAAAACCCTTAAGAAAAATAAGGAATCAATAAACATATCCCCAAAAGTATCTTTCACTGGGCTCATTTTGCTTATCCCATTTTTTACAAATGTGTTTTCTTTTCATTTCTGGACTCCCCAAATTGTCCATCTCCATTTAGGTGGGAGGGACCCAGAAAGAGAGGGTAGGAATGTAGAGTGGGATAAGGTTTAATCTAGTAAAAAATATTACCTCAGGCCCCATATTGGTCACTGACAGATTCTCTGTTACATAGGGGGGAAAAAAGCTTTGATATATAGACAAGATCTAATTTCTGTGCAAATAAAATAATCCTAAATTACTTGCAATCATTATTCAAAAAAATTAATTGTAAATAACTAGAAGTCAATTAAAACAGGGTTCTGCTGGGTAATGCAAATCTTTTATAGTTTTGTTTCAGTTAACTGCCTCATTATTGATTTATAGATGTGTGTACAGCTGTGGGAACCATAGCATTATCTAATGCACTCAGAGAATAATTACATATGAAAAGAACTGTGTAGCTCAAGGGAAAAATCTCTGAAATTATTTACTGCCTTAACTTCAACCATATTAAAATGCAAAACATTTAGAAATAGGTTGTGATGTTTTATCATGTTTTCTATTCATAATGTTGCCAACTTTTAAAAGAAAGATTTGTATTTTTAATCATATTAAAATGTTTGCAAACTTCTATAGTGCACAGCATGCAGAAATATCAAGGCTTGTCCAACAAAGAATGTAATAAATGTATTTATTATTTAGGAGACTAATTCAGAAAATATTTTTCTCCTTGTGCATCTGGTATGTATGAAGAAAGAAAATTTACACCATAAAGAAATGTATAAGCCAAAATTATAATTTATTATTATTGTTGTTGTTATTGAGCACTGGTAATTTTAAGATAGAAGTCATCGAACACCAGTTTCCCACCATATTATGTCTTGTTATTACATCCACTGTTTCATTACCTACAGATTTTGCCTGATCTACTTTATCTGATCATTTGTTCCAATCCCTAACCATTTTTTATTCATAATTTCCTCGCATTTTAACTGACAATGATATTATATACCACCAAAGATTTCTTGCATCTTTTTGCTTTTGTGTTTGATGGATATACATTTAACTTTGACCATCTAGGTTCTTAATTTTGACTTTATATTTGCAAACAATATGTACTCACAAACAGAGACTTCTGTTTACACTAGTGAAAATTCAAAATAAACTGATTTCTGTTTTCTGGATATATGCAAACAGAATAGAAATTGATCAATAAAAAGTGAGAGAGAAGTTAAAAAATCTATACCATTTGGTTTGGTAACACACTAGCTAAGAATATGTATCTTATAAATTAATTACACAGAGTTATAATTTATTATTGGGTATGAGATTCATGCCAAATACAATTAGACATATCTTTCTTTTTGTTAGAATTTTTACTGAGTCAGGCTTCAGGTGACATATAAATCTTTTGTAACTCAAAAACAGCACTTTCTCACTGAAGAAAATGATAGAATGTACACATGATTGCTAAGAAAATTAAATATAATATTGCATGAAATCAGCTGAATTTCTTAAACTTAAAATGGGATTTTGTATTGTCCCATTACAGCTGAATTTTCATTTAAATTTTTAGAATAAAACCAAATCAATGTGCTTTCTGTTTCATAGCAAAACCATCACTCTTATTAAATGTCTTTCTCATCTGTAATTTGTATTATTTAGTGGTAGACCTATTCTATTTGTTCACATCAATGTCATTTTAGGCTATATAAAAAGATAAAAATAATATCACATGAATAACTTTTAATACTTTGATATTAGTAATACAGTGGAAACACCCTGTTTATATACTAATGAAAAATAAATATGATTCTAAAAATGTTATAGATCTTTTAGTCTGTGACCTTTAAAAAGTGTTCTGACATTAATTTTACACACAAAAAAAACATGTTCCCTAGGAAAATTTTATCTTTTCATATCATTATGTATGATCTAGATTCATACTGTTTCTATGGGAGCTAAATTTTGTTTTCATAGCTACTGCATCTTTATAATTTACAACAATTCAGAAGATACTAAATAAAGTGAAATTTTAAAATCACTCAGCCATGAGGCATAAAGTCACTTTCTCATTTCCTAGTAATTCTAGATCATATACATAAAAGCAAATCTTCAGGTTTTCAGTTTTAAATGGGGGGGGGGGAAACTGTCTATGAGAATATTCCTCCTCTAATTATAAGATTCTTAATTAAAAGAACAATTAATAAAAACAACAAATATTAATAGAAGAAAAGCAAAAACAATAAAAAAAGATTAACAATTTCAAAAAAGCTAGCAAAATTTAAACAAGGAAACAAGCACAGCCAACATAATTATTTTCAAAATGTGGTGGCCAAGAAAAGTGGTGATAATGTGGCAAAGAAGATATTAAAAAACATAACAAAGATAAACCCACCCATACACTTAAGAAACAGTAATGGTTATTACATACACACAGACACACACACACACACACACACACACACACAACATACCTGAGAATTCTCACTAATTTTACCAAATGTGAAAAAAACAGGCTAATTTGGTAGCCTCATTTTGACTCTCTCAGGAGAAACAGTTGCTAGAGAGATACATGCCAAACAGAGGAAGTTATGGGATTGAATATTTATTTATAGAAATAAATATACTAAGGCTAAATGAGTGCCCATCACTAGATAAGTGAATAAAAAAGCTGTGGTACATTTACACAATGGCATACTATGCAGCTGTGAAAAAGAAGGATCTCTTACCCTTTGAAACAGCATGGCAAAACCTGGAGAGTATTATGCTAAGCAAAATATGTCAGTCAGAGGGAGATGAGTATCACATGATCTCACTTATATGTGGAATCTCATGAACAAAATAAACTGATAAATCTCAGAGGGAAGGGGTTGGGGAGAGATCAACCAAAGAATTTATATGCATATATGCATAACCCATGGACACAGACAATAGTGTGGTGAAGGCCTGGGGAGGAAGTGACAGCAGAGGGGTGCGGTATACAGGAAAAATATTTCTGTAATACGTTCAACTTGTGATTTATGTAATTATTTTTATACCACCATGTAAAGATGAATTTTTAAAAACTAGTGGAGTAAATTTTAAGTTAAAGAATACATCAAGGGAATGTAATATACCTCAGAACTAGAGGTAGTCCATGTTGTTACAGCAGATATAACAAAACCTGGGAAAGGAAAGCTGAATTCGTGATTGTCCTTTTTTTCTCTCCATGGTCATAGACTATAGAAAAAGTGGATAGGACATAAGATAACCATAAATAACTGCTGCATGGGAAATGTTTTATGCTCAGACACAATGGCAAGGAAGTTAACGTTAACACATTATAATAGAGAACAAAGAAAATGTTTGAACAAAGCTACAGGGATTACATAGTGTGGATGATCTAAAAGAGTTGGCATGGATGTTATAGCAATGGTTATAGCAAAAGAAGAAAAAAGTGACATACTATTAATACAAAATACAGAGAAGAAAATCATAAATAACAGAAAAAATATAACCCATGGAAGACAAGGAAAGTCACCACTAATGATTTTTACTCTAGAACAATTAGGATTAAATAAAATGAAGAGTTAAAAGATGAGAGGAAAAATAAGATTGTTGGCTTAACATAATAAATCAAGGATCAAAACGTCCTTATGAAATTAATAAATAAAGTAAAAGTAAAGACAAGATAGGCATAAAAAGTACATTAATAACATGAAGAAAATGCTTGAGATAATTACAGTGAACATAGCTGTGAAAGACTAAGTAATTGGGGGGGGGGGCAAGAAAATATGGAAGACAAAGAAAATCTCCTAGGTAGATAATTCCAACATATGAATCAGGAAAATTATTAAAATATATAATAAAAGTGAATTTGCATGAAATAAAGAAAGAACTATGAAAGGTTCCAGGAAAAATTGACACTAAATGATCACACTGGTGCTTACCCCATAAAGTTAAGTGATTGAACTTCATGTAAAGAAGTACTTTTTTTTTTCTAAAGGAAATAAAATGTGGCCCCAAATTTCTTTACCCAGAAAATATCTTGAAGCATGAAGACAATAGGCCTTCTAAAATATGGAATTTGAAGGAGTAACACTTCTGAAGTCTTTTTGAAAAGCAAAACAAAAAAACTACTTGATGATGAAACAAAGTGAATTAAAAGATAAATAAAAATAAAAAAGCAAGCCATACAATTCTAAACTTATATAAATTATATTAGAGAACAGAAGAGAATATAAATGTTATAAATCCTGGTGGTATAAAAATAATTATATAAATCACAAGTCAAGAAGAGGAAGAGAAGGAGATAGGATACCATTTGAGAATGCTAATGTCTATTTTTTATAGCAGAGAGACAGTTGATACTGTGTAAACTTTAAAAGAGGAATTAAAGATACAAAATGAAAAAAGTACTTTTTTCAGAATATATTTCCTTATATTTAAAGATAAAATATCAAGAAAAATTTATTTTCTTAAATCACTTTATTGAGTTTTGATTGATACAGAAAAAGCTGCACATCATTGATACATACAACTTTATGAATTGCAGGTAAGTATGCATCCATAAAACCATAACCACAATCTATGCCACACACATATCTATTACTTACAAAAGTTTTCTCTCATTGTCATTATTATTATTTACTAGAGGCCCAGTGTATGAAAATCTGTGCACTCGGGGGATTCCTAAGACTGGCCTGTGCCCTGGTCTGGGACCCCTCGGGGGATGTTCACCCCCGCTCCCTGGGGGATTGGGCCTAAACTGGCGGTCAGACATCCCTCTGGCAGCTGTGGGGAGCAGGGCTAAGTCACAGTCAGACATACTTAGCTTCGCTACAGAGGCGGCGGGAGAGGCTCTCGCCAATACCCACTGCGCTCAGAGCCATCAGCCAGGCTCAGGGCTTCTGGCTGAGCAGCACTCCCTCTGTGGGAGTGCACTGACCACCAGGGGGCAGCTCCTCCTTTGAGCATCTGCCCCCTGGTGGTCAGTGTGCGTCATAGCAACCGGTTTTTCCTGGTCGATCTGCCTTTAAGGTCAATTTGCATATTACTCTTTTATTATATAGGATTATTAGTAGTATTGTGTGATAAGAACACTTAGCATAAGATCTACTCTCTTAGGCAATTTTTAAGTATATAACACTGTACTGTTTTCTATAAACACAATGTGGTATAGTAGGTGACTAGAACTTAGGCTAAGTGAAATTAGCCAGAAAAAGGACAAATACATGATATTACTTATATAAGGAATATAAAATAGTCAAATTCTTAGAAGTAGAGAGTAAAATAGTAGTTGCCAGAGGCTGGAGGGAGGCAGAAACTGGGAGTATTAGTCAAATAAAATAATTCCTTATGATAAAATAACATTTGAATTTTCAGCATTTCCTTCCATTTCATTTTAGTTTCATGATCTGTTAAATTTATGTAAACTTACTTTGAATATACTTATTTAAAAAAATAATGCATGTGTTAAGATTTAATATTTTTAAAACATTTTCTATGATAAATGTATTTATTTATATATCTACCTAACTACCTATCTCATTGCCTAGGGCCAGTATGTTGCAGGAAGTAGAATATGACTTCTAATTTTTTATCTTTAAAATAAAAAATCTAATTTTTAAATAAGATTTTATTCTTGATTAATGAAAATTTTCAAAACCAGAGTTTTACAACTCTGTTAATATACTAGTCCACTGAGTTGTACACTTTTGTAAATTTTATTCTATGTGAGTTATATATAAAAGGCTGTCAAACTAAAATTATATAAGCATGAGTATTTATATATGGCCTCCTTTTCTTCACTGATTCATTTATTTTTCATTTCATTATAACATTATGAAACTTTTTTGATTATTATTGCTTTAGAGTACATCTTGAAATCAAGTAATGTAAATTGTGCAATTTTATTCTTTTAAATATAGTATTGGATCTCCATTTCAGGGGTGGGCAACCTTTTTGTGAGTGCGTGCCAAAACTAGCAAAATCTCTGACTCAAAATTCTTCTGCGTGCCAACCCTAATTTTTTGAGAACATATTATGCCTACTTGATATCTCTTAAGGTGTACGTATGTGAAGAACCTTGAAGAAATAATAAAATTCATTCGAGCGACAAAAACACAGTATATGATGATGAAAAATACATTTATTTTTTAATGTATACATGTACACTGATAGTCCGACAGAAAACTTTATGACTCCGTTTGATATTATCAGTGGGACTTTTGCTGCTGCATCACTGATGACAGAGATTTTACATCAGGTTTATATTTCGTGACCTTCAGAGATATGCACGAGCTACTACTTTCATCCGTCAGGCTACTCCTATTACGAGACTTAACAAAATTCATCACTGAGAACAAAGATTCACAACAAGTGTATGATGAAAACATGGAGAATAACACTGTTGCAAAGTTTTTTAAACAGAAAGAATTTTCTGGAATGGCATTCCAAGTCCTCAATAGTTCGTTTTCGACACTTCTCTCTGGTACTCCTGTCTCTAAACGCTTTTTTACAATGTTTTCCAAGTCAACTCTAAGGTCAATAAATTTCTGCTTCCAAATTGAGCTACTCTGAAATTCAATCAACTGCATTTAAAAGTCAGCCATGTCTATCCATGAAAACATTTGTAAGTTTAGTTCCTCCAGTTTCATGCTGTCTGGAAACCTCATGAATTTTGCTGTCTCTTCCAGTTCTCTGAATTTCGCAAATCTTGAGAAGAACTGCTCAATAGTTGACTCGATGATATTTAAAAACAGCTTTTGAAGGCTTTGACAGTCTGTTCTGTCATCTTTTGGGAGGTCTTTGATGTGCCTCTTGAGGTTTGGGAAATATCTAAATCTCTCACCATCCACATCCCTCTTAAAGACTTCCAGTTTCTTTTCAAAAGCCTTTATGTAACCAAACATAACATCAAGTGTCTTGCCAGTTCCTTGTAATTTAACATTTAAGTCATTCAAATGTTCAACAAAAATTGAAATGGAAGATTACAAGAGAGGGTTTCACGTGCCAGCAAAAGTTACTGGCGTGTCATGTTTGGCACGTGTGCCAGGGGTTGCCCACACCTGTCCTAGATCCTTTTTATTTATATATAAAATTTAGAATCATTTATGATACTGAATTTTTAGACTGGGACCTGGATTCTTTGTCAGCCAGAATCAAAGAATGAATCCACGGACAGAAAGTGGTATAGCAAAGGTGGAGATTTATTGAAGTATAGGTACAGACACCCATGTGGGGAGAGGGAAGAGTCCCACAGAATGGACTCCCATGTAGGGAGGGGGAAAGGCTCCCACTGGGTTCCTTTCCCCATGGCTTATAAAGGCTGCAGATCCTGGTGCCTGATATCCCCTCTGATTGGTCAATATTCCCCTTTGAGTTGGTTACTATAGTAACTCCTGCCTATGTTCCCCCAAAATTCCTGCTTCATTTAGTCAATTTGTACAAAAAAATAAAAATCCTGCTGGGATTTTCATTGGTACTGGATTGAAAAAATAGAATAAAATTAACTTAAATATATTAAGTCTTATAATCCATGAACAGGAGGCATTATCTCTATTAACAAATATCTTTAATTTCTTTTCAGAAATATTTTGCATATTTAAGTTTTGGATTCTTACACTGTTTACATGCATTGCAGCTCTTTGGCCCCTTGAGTGTGGCTCTTCCACAAAATACCGACTTCTGCACTTGGGCCACGAAGTTTCAATCGCACTGTACATGTGCACCCGCACATGGTATTTTGTGGAAGAGCATGTGGCTCTTGAGCCACAGTTTATAGACCACTGCCCTATTCCCTCTGGGCTTTCTTCTTTTCCATCTGAATGAAGGGCTTTCTTCTCTTTATTTTGTAAATATAGACCTTTCTTGGCTACTTCCAGTTCCCTTGTCTTATGTCAATGCCACTGTTGCTGCTCCCTTGTCTTATGGAGATGTAACTATACCTGGCTTCCTTGTGTTATGGAAATGTACCTTCTCCCAGTCTGCAGCCCTGTGCTTTTCCATGGACCCCAATTCTAAAAAATCTCTAAGCCTGCCTATGTTCCCCCAAAATTCCTGCTTCATTTAGTCAATTTGTACAAAAAATAAAAATCCTGCTGGGATTTTCATTGGTACTGGATTGAAAAAATAGAATAAAATTAACTTAAATATATTAAGTCTTATAATCCATGAACAGGAGGCATTATCTCTATTAACAAATATCTTTAATTTCTTTTCAGAAATATTTTGCATATTTAAGTTTTGGATTCTTACACTGTTTACATGCATTTTTAATAATATAATGATTTGTGATACTATTGTATATAGTCATTTATATATTAATTTAATTTTTAATATTTTTATTATACAGAATTTTATTTTTTAAAAACTTTATGTTCTTAGAATACATTTTACATTATAGATTCTCATAGTGGGAAAATAATAATTTATTTCTTAAAGTTTTATATTTGTAGATATTATTTCAGGACAAATAAATTGAACACATTTGAGGATTAAGTCTCAGTTTAGAATGTGTAATATTTTGGTACATCTATAAGGGACCACTTCCCTACATGAGAGTTCTTTATATTCAGAAGCTCTCCAGGCTCTTTCTCCCAGGATTTAGACATTAGTAATGTGAAATATCAGCATTTCCTAACTTTACAGTTTCCCAAAGACATATCAACTGAACAAAGGGGGAAGTTTTCAAAACATTAAGTTCTGCCTAAGTTTCTGGTTTCTTTTGCTGTGTAGAAGCTTTTTATTTTGATAAGTCCCATTTATTTATCTTCTCCTTTATTTCCTTTGCCCTACAAGATGCATCTACAAAAATTCTGCTATGTGAGATGTCTGAGATTTTACTGCCTATGTTTTCTTCTAAGATTTCTATGGTTCCATTATATTTAAGTCTTTTATCCATCTTGAGTTTATTCTTGTGTATGGTGTAAATTAGTGGTCTAGTATATTTATATGTAAAAAATTACTTAATTTAAAAGCTGATAACAAAATTATGGCAATAGCTGCCTTTGCATTGTATAATAATATCACTAACATTAATCACACACATAATATATGCAATAAATATTTCTAAGTTCTCTAGATTTGTTATTTAATCCTCATGACAAAAATTGCTGAGAAATAGTTATCTGTCATCCCCTGCTTAGAGAAGGGAAATGAAAAAAAGAGTGGTGAAGTAACTTGCCTAAGGCTAATATAAAAACAAGATTTTACTCAAGGTATGTAGCTCTAGAGTTTTCAATCTATTTTTTTTTCAGTGTATTTCCTCTCAAAGTGTTTTAAATTTTTTGAATAACAAAAGCAAGAATAATTTTCACTTTTTGTGGAAAGCCTGAGATTAAAGATTGAAAAGTCCAGCAATAAGCACAGGAAGATAAGGTTAAACATAAAAGAAAACCCCAGGAAGCTAGAATCTGTGAAAAATGTGTGTCTAGGGAAAAGTTTCAGTTTCTCAGTATAGCTAAGTGACTTTAACAGCTGGCTTCTCCCCATCAGTGCATTGTGCCTGTTGTACACACCTGGAGGAGCCCTGATGCAAACCCAGGTAGAGCACACAATCTTTTTAAATTACTTAAGGTTGCAAGCTTGTTTCTTTCACTTGTTTATTGTAAGATCCAGCATGTTTTTATTTATCTTATTTTCTATTCACTTACAACTATGGTAGGGTTATCAGGCATATTATTATAAAGAAAAAAGGTACAAAATATTGATATCAGAAAAAACAATTTAAGGTAAAAATATTAAAAATATTTCATATTTATAAAGAAGCAATGATATATATGATATGTAAAGAAGATCATGTGGCAATTATTCATTGCATATAACAACAGTTTTGAAACATGTGAAACAAAATTAATGAAATTATTAGTCCTATAGTATGTATTTTTGTTTTTTTTTCTTTTCTAGTATATTAGTTTTAAGATTTTCTTTTTAAAATAATGATGAGATGTCAGGTAGTTACTGTGACATATTAATCTATTTGTCTTACAAAATGTTTGTATAACCCATGGACAGACAATAGGGTGCTGAAGGCCTGGGCAGTGGGCTGGAGTGAGGAGGAGGAGATCAATGGGGGGGAAAGGGGACACCTGTAATACTTTCAACAATAAAGATAAATAATTTTTTTAAATAATAAGGTTTTTGTTTTGTTTTTTTAAATATATTTTTATTGATTTCAGAGAGGAAGGGAGGGGGAGAGAGAGATAGAAACATCAATGATGAGAGAAAATCACTGATTGGCTGCCTCCTGCATGCCCCCCACTGGGGATTGAGCCTGCAGTGCCAGCATGTGCCCTGACAGAGAATCAAAATTGAACTGTGACCTCCTGGTTAATAGGTCAATGCTCAACCACTGAGCAACACCAGCCAGGCAAAATAATAAGGTTTTTAAATGAGTTAACGAATTATATGAGAACACTCATTAGGAGACAATGTTATGACAGAATTGTTTTTAAGATTGGCATAAAATTGGATTCTGGTTCTCTTCCAATGCAAGGTGCTTAGAAGGTTCTCAGGCAGCTGTTTCATTTGCCAGAAGAAGAAAAAACGGTCTCATGTTTTCAGTTACAAGTTTCCAGATCAGTGTTTAGATTCTTTAGTGAGACTTTGTTAAAAAAAAAATTGTCTTTCATTCTAGTGTTACCAGTTGATGCTAAACAAAACAATATAGACCTCATATTTCTTAAAGCAGCATCAGAAATATAATATACAAGAGACATTTTTGTTCTTAAATCAAGATAAACATGTTTTCCACAGTTCTTTTTCCCACTTTCAAATTCAGGAACCAATTAAGGAAAAGATTATTATTCAAAATCCATTTTAATTTCCCCCCATTTCTTATGTCTATATGGGTACTGCTATCCTGAAACAGCTTCTATAAAATGAAATACATTCAACTATTTGATTCTCCTTGTGTTAGAGGTCTCTAGAAGACCATTTTTTATTCTTTATCTACACTAATAAAAGAGAAACATGGTAATTGGCGTACGACCGCTACCCTTTTCATTGGCTAAT
>NW_005357451.1:2144892-2149922 GCF_000412655.1 Myotis brandtii
CCCTGCTCTGTTCGTGACAGGGGAAGGCGCCCCAACCCCCTGATTGGCCCTGCTCTGTGCGTGACAGGGGGTGGTGCCGCAACCTCCCCATCGACCCTGCCTTGAGTGTGACAGGGGGCGGTGCCCCAACCCCCCAATCGGCCCTACCCTGAGCGTGACTGAGGGTGGCATTGCAACCTCCCGATCCGCCCTGCTCTGTGCATGACGGGGCGGTGCCCCAACTCCCCAATCGGCCCTGCTCTGAGCCTGACCAGGGGCTGCACTTAGGGATTGGGCCTGCCCTCTGCCACCCGGGAGCAGGCCTAAGCCAGCAGGTCGTTATCTCCCGAGGGGTCTCAGACTGCGAGAGGGCACAGGCCGGGCTGGGGGACCCCCCCCTCCCCTGCCCCCCGAGTGCACAAATTTTTGTGCACTGGGCCTCTAGTATTATATAAAATTATGTTATAACTAGAGGCCTGATGCATGAAATTCTTGCAAGAGTAGGCCTTCCTTCCCTTGGCTGCTGGAACCAGCTTCCCTCTGGCACAAGGGACCCGGGCTTCCCTTGCAGCCCCAGCTTTGTCCGGAAGGACATCCAGTCTAATTAGCATGTTACACTTTTATTATTATAGATATATTATATCATATTGTATATTTTCCATCACTATTTATTCCCTCTATGCCCTCTTCTACCCTTCCATGATCAATACACTGTTGTCCACGTCGATGATTACTCTCTCTCTTTTGTTTTCTTTTTTGCTCAATCCTTCCCATTCCCCTAATACCACACTCCCCCCACTAGAGCTATGTACCTACTCTCTATGAGTCTGTCTCCATTTTGCTTGGTAGCTCAGTTTGTTCATTAAATTCCACATATGAGTGAATCATACAGTACATGTCATTCTCTGACTGGTTTATTTAACTTAGCATAATGTTTTCCAGATCTAGCAATGCTATCACAAAGGGTAAATTTTTCTTCCCTTTATGGCAGAGTAGTATAACATTGAGTAAATGTCCCACAGCTTCTTTTAAAATTTTATTTTATTGTTTAAAGTATTACAAATAGTAGTACATATGTCTCCTTTTTTTCCCCATTGGCCTTCCCCCAACCTCCCCTACCACCCGGCATATGCCCTCACCCCCAGCTCAATGTCTTGCATCCATTAGTTATGCTTATATGGATGCATACAAGTTCTTTGGTTGACTCTTACCTCCCCCTCCAACCCTCCCCAGCCTTCCCGCTTATACACTCATCTACAGATGGATACTTGGGCTGCTTCCAAATCTTAGCTGTTGTAAATAATGCTGCAATGAACACGGAGGTACATATATTCTTTCAAATTAGTGTTTTGGGTTTCTTTGCACAAAAGACTTTGAATAAGAACAGCCATCATGAGAAAAAAGAATAAAGTTGGAGGAATCATGTCATGCTTCCTGATACCTAACTACACTACAAGGCCATAGTAATCAAAATATCACAGTACTGGCATAAAAATAGACATATAGATCAATGGAACAGAATATAGAGCTCAGAAATAAATCCCTGCCTTTATAATCAATTAATATTTGACAGTGGAGGAAAAAACATACAGTGAACTAAAGATTACCTATTCAATAAATGGTGTTGGGAAAATTGGACAGATACATGCAAAAAAAATGAAACTAGACCATCTTCTAACACCTCAGACAGAATAAACTCAAAATTGATTAAAGACTTGAATATGAGACTCAAAACCATAAAAATCCTAGAAGAAAACATAGGCATTAAAATATCAGACATTTATCATAGCAATATTTTTTCTGATATATCTCCTTGGGCAAAGGAAAAATAATAAACAAATGGGACTGCATCACATGAAAGAGATTTTGCACAGCAAAGGAAACCATCAATGAAATGATAAACAGTCCACTGAATGGCAAACATGTTCGTCATGATATATCTGATAAAAAATTAATATCCAAAATTATAAAGAACTTATAAAACAGCACCAAAACTAACATTCCAATTAAAAAATGGGCAAAAGACCTGAATAGACACTTCTCCAAAGACATATGAAAAGATACTCAGCATAATCATCAGATAAATGAAAATTAAAACCACAATAAGATATCACCTCAGACCACTTAGAATGTCTATCATCAAGAAAATAACAAGCAACAAGTGCTGGCAAGGATGTGGATAAAGGGGAACCCTTGTGCACTCTAATTGGGAATGCAGATTGTGGCAGCCAGTTTTTAAAGCAGTATGGAGTTACCTCAAAAAATAAAAAATGTGTTTGCCTTATAACCCAGTGATTCCACTTCTAGAAGACCATTTAAATCATAGAACAGTTCCCCTCACTTCAACAAAATGAAAGTCAACATTCTGATAAATTGTGACTGTGGGTTTTAGCTAACAACTGTTCTCATTAAAAATTCCTGCACAATGTATAATTTTACATTTCATAAGAATTCAATAGAACTTCAAGAACTAATACCAGAGTCTCTAAAGATATTATCCATGCTGTTTCTATATTTTCCCAAACATTTTAAAAGAAATTATATGTGAATGTTTTAATATTCCACCAAAACCTAAGCAGTTAGTAACTCTGTAAGTTGACTAATTCATCATTCACAAATCATTTAGAATGTAGAACTACATTAAAACAGGGGTGTGGAACATGGAAGCCCGCAGGACAGCAGGGAAAGAGAGAATATGAGTGAGTAAAGGAGCAAGAGAAGAGTGTGTGGACATGTGTAATGTGTGTGTGGGTGAGTGAGGAACAGTTAGATCTCCCAGGAGTCTCAGGGATTGGCAGATTGGGCTCTTCTAGACAGTGTGCCCCTGCTACCCCTGCAGAAGTGGCTTTGGCACAGACCCTACGCCATCTTGTAGAGGGAAGCACTGGAGGTCAGGAGGGCAGCCACACCAACACCCATACTGGCCTTGGGCACCACCCTTGACCATGCAGGGAGCCATTTAACAGCCATAATCTCCATGGGGACCACCACTGCACCCCAGCAGTGAATGGTGCAGTACCTCACAAGAGGTTCCCAGACATCTGGAGTGAGTGCTCACCAGAGAGACCTTCCACACTTCGCCTCCTTGCCTACGTGCTGGGACCCAGGATTCCAGGATCCTACTCTCCAAGACTCCACTGTGAGTGCACGCCAGGGGTCCCCCTGCATCCCACTCCCACCCTAGGCCCCGTAACTGTGCTGCTGTTCTGACCTAGAAACACCCAGCACCTACTTCACCCCGGTCCGGGACAGTTCTGCTAGGGAAACCTGAAGTAACCAAGCGTTCACCCCACCCTGGGCCAAGGAGAGCACTCCCTTTGCAACCCAGAGCAACTCGCACCTGCTCCACCCTGGCACAGTGCTATAGGGGCAACTCAGAGCAACCCCAGGTATGCCCCATTCCAGGCCACAGGACAGAACTGCCAGAGCAAACTGGTGTACCCACCCATGGGCCACAGGATTGCATTACATTTGCACTGCCAAAAGGACCTAGGGAGTGACCCAGCCACAGGTGCTAGGGCCACAAAGCAAATTGCATGCCAGAGGGCTCCAGATCCTCACAGGATTTCACACATTTCACACACCAGAGGACTGTGCATGTCTCCTCACTACCCTGAGCAACTGAAGAGGATAACTGAGGGACCAGATCCATGGGAGAAGGGGATACAACTCAGAGCAGAGACATTAAAGGTGTGAGATTCAAGGCAGACCCAGCTGCTGGGCTGATTTCTACACCATTGGATAGATAAGGGCTTCAACCTCTTGGACTCCAAGCAGAGTGCCCAGGGACAGAAAGAGACGGCAAAAATGGGGAGACAAAGAATAAGCAGAAGATAGAATAAAAAAGTTAGAGGACAGGTTAAAAAACAACCAATCTAAATAGCAATTGGAAAAAAATTTGAAAAGCAGGAGAAGAGTTTAAGGGAGCTTTGGGACAACATGAAATGAAGCAAATTCTACATAATAGGGATGCCAGAAGGTCAAAAAAATGAGCAAGAAATAGAAAACCTATTTGAAGAAATAATGACAGAAAATTTCCCTGACTTGGAGAGAAAAAAGTCACACAAGCACAGAGTCCCAAACAAGATGAATCGAAAAATACCCATACCAAGACACATCGTAATTACAATGGCAAACATTAATGACAAAGGAAGTATCTTTGTGTGTTTGTGTTTTAATTCTTTGTTGTTTAAAGTATTACATATGTTTCTTTTTTCCCTCATTGAACTCTCCCCTGCCACTCCCACACCCAGCACATACCCTCAACCCCCGCCCCCCCCCGTGTCTGTGTCCATTGGTTATGCTTATATGCATGCATACAAGTCCTTTGGTTGATCTCCTACCCACCCCTTTCCAACCTCCCTGCCTTCCCTGTGAGGTTTTATGGTCTGTTCAATGCTTCTATGTCTCTGGATCTATTTTTGTTCATCAGTTTATGCTGTTAATTATGTTCTACAAATGAGTGAGATCATATAATATGTACCTTTCTCCAACTGGCTTATTTCACTTAGCATAATTTATAGAGAAAGAATCTTAAGGACCGCCAGAGAGAGACAGAAAGTTACCTACAAGGTATCTCCTATTATATCATCAAATGTTTACTCAAGAGAAACACATCAGGCCAGAAAGGAATGGAAGGAAGTATACAAAGTGATACAAAGCAAGGGACTGTATCCAAGAATACTCTATCCAGCAAGTGTATCCCTCAAAATTGAAGGGTAAATCAGGAGCTTTGCAGACAACAAAAGGATAAGTGAGTTTATCACAACCAAGCCAGCAATGCATGAAATGCAAAAGGGACTGTTGTAAAAAAAAAAAAAGAATAAATAGAAAAGGAAGAAGGAACAAAATCATAAATAATAAAAATGGCTACAAATTCTTTTATTAAGTCTAATAGTTTTTTGATGGAGTCTTTAGGGTTTTTTCTGTATAATATCATGTCATCTGCAAATAAGGACAGTTTTACTTCTTCTTTTCCAATTAAGATGCCTTTTATTTCTTCTTCTTGTCTAATTGCAATGGCTAATACTTCCAGTACTATGTCGAACAGG
>NW_005357451.1:2152713-2156730 GCF_000412655.1 Myotis brandtii
CATGGATGGAACTGGAGAGCATTATGCTAAGTGAAATAAGCCAGTCAATGAAGGAAAAATACCACATGATCTCACTTATTTATGAATAATAAAGACCATTATAAACTTATGAACAAAAATAGATACAGAGGCAGAACAGCCTGGAACAGACTTTTAAACTACAGTGGGAAGGCCGGGGAAGGTTGGGGGGCAGGAGGGGGGGGTAAGAGATCAACCGAAGGACTTGTATGCATGCATATAAGCATAACCAATGGACATAAGACACTGAGGGGTAAGGGAGGCCAGGGGATTGTCAAGGGCGGGGAAAAAAAGGAGCCATATGTAATACTCTTTGTAATACTTTAAGCAATAAAAAATATATATATCAAATGGTAAAAAAAAATGGCTACAAAAAAGAACCTATCAATAATAACCTTAAATGTAAATAGATTAAATGCCCCAATCAAAAGATAGGGTGGCTGAATGAATAAGAAAACATGACCCATATATATGCTGTGTACAAAAGACTCACCTCAGAACAAAGGACTCACACATATTGAAAGTAAAGGAATGGAAAAATTTTTTTACAGGCAAATGAAAATGAAAAAAAGAAAAGCTGGGGTAGCAATACTTATCTCTAACAAAATAGACCTCAAAATGAAGGCCATAAAAAGAGCTAAGGAAGGACACTTCAAAATACTAAAGGGATTGATACAACAAGTGGATATAACTCTGGTAAGCATATATGCAACCAATACATGAACACCCAAAAACATAAATACTTCTGGAAGATATCAAGGGTGATATTTATAGCAATACAATCATAGTAGGAGACTATAATACCCCAATGACATCACTGAATAAATATTCTAGACAAAAAATTAACAAAGAAATAGCAATCCTAAAAGACTCAGTAGATCATATGGAACTAATTGACATCTTCACAACATTTCACCCCGCAACAATGAAATACACATTTTTCTCAAGTGCACATGGGACATGTTCAAATACAGACCACATATTAAGACAGAAGTTAAGTCTCTTCAAATTTAAGAAGATTAAAACTCATCAAGCTTTATCTCAGATCACAATGGAATCAAGTTAGAAATCAACTACAAGAAAAACAATAAAAAATCAAAAAGTTGGAGGCTAAATAGCATGCTATTAAATAATGATTTGGTTACCAAATAGATCAAAGAAGAAATAATAAACATTCTGGAAACAAATGACAATGAAAACACAACAATCCAAACTCTATGGCACACAGTGAAAGAAGTCAGTCATGAGAGGGAAGTTCATAGCAATACAGCCCTACCACAAACAAATAAACAAAAACAAAACCTGGTAATAAATTATCTAACCCAACAACTTAAAGAATTAGAAAGAGAGAAACAAGAAAAGGCCATAGTGAGAAGAAGGAAGTAAGTAATAAAGACCAGAGGCACAATAAATGACATAGAGACAAAAAAAAAAAAACAACAACAAAAATAAAAACCCACAATACAAAAGATCAAGAGAACCAAGAGCTAGTTCTTTGAAAGGGTAAAGATTGATGAACCTCTAGCCAGGCTTACCAAGAAGCAAAGAGAGAGGACCCAAATAAACAAAATCAGACGTGAAAGAGGTGAAGTAACCACCTACCTCACAGAAATACAAAGGATTGTAAAAAAAAAAAAATTACAAACATCTCTATTCCAACAAACTGGACAACCTAGATGAAATGGACATATAACTAGAAAAATATAATCTTCCAAAACTCAATCAGGAAGAATCAGAAAATCTGAATAAGCCAATAACTAGGGAGGAAATTGAAGCAGTAATCAATAAACTTCCAGAAAACAAAAGCCCTTTGCTGGATGGCTACCCAGGGGAGTTTTACCAAATATTCAAAGAAAAATTAAAACCTATCCTCTGCAGACAGCTCTGAAAAATTCAAGAGGAAGGAACACTTCCAAGCTCTTTCTATGAAACCAGCATTACCCTAATCCCAAAACCAGATAAAGACACTATACAGAAAGAGAATTACAGGCCAATATTCCTGATGAACATAGATGCTAAAATCCTCAACAAAATTGTAGCAAATCGGATCCAACAATAAATTTAAAATATCATGCACCATGACCAATTGGAATTTATTCCAGCAATGCAAGGCTAGTGCAATATCTGCAAGTCAATAAATGTGATACATCATATAAACAAATTGAAAGACAAAAATCATATCATTTCAATTGATGCAGGAAAAGCATTTGACAAAATCCAACACCCTTTCTTGAAAAAACTCTCAGCAAAGTGGGAATAGAGTGATCATACTTCAACATAATAAAAGCCTTATATGACAATCCTACTGCCAACATCACACTCAATGGGAAAATTCTAAAACCATTTCCTCTGAAAACAGGAACAAGACAGGGATGCCCACTCTCACCACTCCTGTCCACATACTATTGGAAGTGCTAGCCATAGTGATCAAACAAGGAAAAGAAATAAAAGGCATCCAAATTGAAAAATAAGTAGTAAATCTGTCATTACTCACTGATGACATGATAATGTACATAGAGAACCCTAAAGAATCCATAAAAATACCTACTAGATTTAATAACTGAATTCGGTAAGGCAGAAGGATACAAAATTAACACCCAGATATCAATGGCATTTTTATACACCAATAATGAACTCACAGAAAGGGAAACTAAAATCAAAACAAAACAAAACAAAAACACTTCCATTTACCATTGCAACAAAAAAAATAAGATACTTTGGAATAAACTTAACTAAGGAGGTAAAAGACCTGTACTCGGAAAACTACAGGACATTGAAAAAAGAGATAGAGGAAGACATAAACAAATGGAAGAATATACATCATTAAAATGTCTATACTATCCAAAGCAAGCTATAGATTCCATGCAAGCTCCATTAAAATACCAATGGTATATTTCACAGACTTAGAACAAACTCTCCAAGAATGTGTATGGAATTTAAAAAAAGACTCCAAATAGCCACAGCTATCTTGAGAAAGAAGAAAAAATCTGGAGGGATCACAATAAAAGATATCAAGCTATCTTACAAAGACACTGTTCTCAAAACTGCCTTGTACTGACATCAGAAGAGACCAATGGATGGAACAGAACAGAGAACCCAAAAATAAACCCAAGCTATTATGCTCAATTAATATTTGACAAAGGAGGCAAGAGCTTACAATGGAGTCAAAACAATCACTTCAATATATGGTGTTGGGAAAATTGAACAGATACATGCAAAAAAATGAAACGAGTCCACCAACTTATACCATACCCTAAAACAAACTCAAAATGGACAAACAACTTAAACATAAAATGGGAAACCATAAAAATCTTAGAAGAATCCATAGGTAGTAAAATATCAGGTATATCTCATAACAATATATTTACAGAAACATCTCCTATGACAATGGAAACTAAGAAAAATAAACAAATAGGACTACTTCAAAATTAAAAGCTTCTGCACAGTACAAGAAACCATCAACCAAATAACAAGAGAGCTCACTGAATGGGTGAACATATTTGCCAATGTCACATCTGATAAGGCTTTAATCTCCAAAATTTATAGGGAACTCATACAACTTAACAACTTAACAAAAAACAATCCAATCAAAAATGGACAAAGGACACTTCTCAAAAGTGGACATACAGTAGGTCAAGAGGCATATAGGCATATGGCTCAGTCACTAATTATCTGAGAGATGCAAATCAAAACAATAATGAGGCACCATCTCACACCTGTCAGAATGGCTATCATCAACAAATGAACTGACAAGTGCTGGCGAGGATGTGGAGAAAAAGGAATGATCATACACTGCCGGTGGGAGTGCAGACTGGTGCAGCCACTGTGGAAAACAGTATGGAGTTTTCTCAAAAAATTAAAAATGGAACTTCCATTTGGCCCAGTGATCCCACTTCTAGGAATATATCCCAAGAAACCAGAAACACCAATAAGGGAGAATATATGTATCCCTACGTTCATAGCATAGCAATTTACAATAGCTAAGATTTGGAAACAGCC
>NW_005357451.1:2159835-2168478 GCF_000412655.1 Myotis brandtii
AAAAACTCTCAGCAAAGTGGGAATAGAGTGATCATACTTCAACATAATAAAAGCCTTATATGACAATCCTACTGCCAACATCACACTCAATGGGAAAATTCTAAAACCATTTCCTCTGAAAACAGGAACAAGACAGGGATGCCCACTCTCACCACTCCTGTCCACATACTATTGGAAGTGCTAGCCATAGTGATCAAACAAGGAAAAGAAATAAAAGGCATCCAAATTGAAAAATAAGTAGTAAATCTGTCATTACTCACTGATGACATGATAATGTACATAGAGAACCCTAAAGAATCCATAAAAATACCTACTAGATTTAATAACTGAATTCGGTAAGGCAGAAGGATACAAAATTAACACCCAGATATCAATGGCATTTTTATACACCAATAATGAACTCACAGAAAGGGAAACTAAAATCAAAACAAAACAAAACAAAAACACTTCCATTTACCATTGCAACAAAAAAAATAAGATACTTTGGAATAAACTTAACTAAGGAGGTAAAAGACCTGTACTCGGAAAACTACAGGACATTGAAAAAAGAGATAGAGGAAGACATAAACAAATGGAAGAATATACATCATTAAAATGTCTATACTATCCAAAGCAAGCTATAGATTCCATGCAAGCTCCATTAAAATACCAATGGTATATTTCACAGACTTAGAACAAACTCTCCAAGAATGTGTATGGAATTTAAAAAAAGACTCCAAATAGCCACAGCTATCTTGAGAAAGAAGAAAAAATCTGGAGGGATCACAATAAAAGATATCAAGCTATCTTACAAAGACACTGTTCTCAAAACTGCCTTGTACTGACATCAGAAGAGACCAATGGATGGAACAGAACAGAGAACCCAAAAATAAACCCAAGCTATTATGCTCAATTAATATTTGACAAAGGAGGCAAGAGCTTACAATGGAGTCAAAACAATCACTTCAATATATGGTGTTGGGAAAATTGAACAGATACATGCAAAAAAATGAAACGAGTCCACCAACTTATACCATACCCTAAAACAAACTCAAAATGGACAAACAACTTAAACATAAAATGGGAAACCATAAAAATCTTAGAAGAATCCATAGGTAGTAAAATATCAGGTATATCTCATAACAATATATTTACAGAAACATCTCCTATGACAATGGAAACTAAGAAAAATAAACAAATAGGACTACTTCAAAATTAAAAGCTTCTGCACAGTACAAGAAACCATCAACCAAATAACAAGAGAGCTCACTGAATGGGTGAACATATTTGCCAATGTCACATCTGATAAGGCTTTAATCTCCAAAATTTATAGGGAACTCATACAACTTAACAAAAGGAAGAGAAACAATCCAATCAAAAATGGACAAAGGACACTTCTCAAAAGTGGACATACAGTAGGTCAAGAGGCATATGAAAAAAATGCTCAGTCACTAATTATCTGAGAGATGCAAATCAAAACAATAATGAGGCACCATCTCACACCTGTCAGAATGGCTATCATCAACAAATGAACTGACAAGTGCTGGCGAGGATGTGGAGAAGAAGGAATGATCATACACTGCCGGTGGGAGTGCAGACTGGTGCAGCCACTGTGGAAAACAGTATGGAGTTTTCTCAAAAAATTAAAAATGGAACTTCCATTTGGCCCAGTGATCCCACTTCTAGGAATATATCCCAAGAAACCAGAAACACCAATAAGGGAGAATATATGTATCCCTACGTTCATAGCATAGCAATTTACAATAGCTAAGATTTGGAAACAGCCTAAGTGCCCATCAGCAGATGAGTGGATTAAAAAACTGTGGTACATCTACACAATGAAATACTATGCTTCTGTAAAAAAGAAAGAACTCTTACCATTTGCAGCAGTATAGATGGAACTGGAGAGCATTATGCTAAGCAAAATAAGCCAGTCAGAGTAAGATAAGTATCACATGATCTCACTCATTTGTGGAATATAATGAACAACATAAGCTGTTGAAAAAAAAAAAAAGATCCAGAGACATAGAATTATTGAACAGACAAACCTCAGAGTGAAGGCAAGAGAGGGTGGTCAGGGGGTTGGGGGGTAATAGGTCAACCAAAGAACTTGTATGCATTTAAGCATACCCAATGGACACAGACAATTGAGGGGGGGTTAGGCTGGGACTGGGGGGTGGGTGCAGGAAGGGAGACGGCAATGGAGGAGAAAGGGGACATATGTAATACTTTCAACAACAAAGAATTTAAAAATAAATAAATAAATAAATAAAAACAACTTTCTGTAAGTTGCAAAATCAAGCAGCAATATCTGTGAGACAGAGAATTTCTAGGAATTTTTAGCATTTTCATAGTTGTGGTTTAGAGCTCCAATTGTATTGTATTGTATTTCACAAGATGGCTAGGTCTATAGAATATTACTTGTCCATGGGGAAAGAAATTTTTAAAGTTTACAAATTTGTATCTAATGCAGAAGAACAATCCAATAACATATTATTTTTATACTAGAAGCCCAGTGCATGAAATTCATGCATGGAGAGGGGTCCCTCAGCCTGGCCTGCACCCTTTCCATTCCAGGACCCCTCAGGGGATGTCTGATGGCTGGACATCCCTCTCGCAATCCAGGACCACTGGCTCCTAAACGCTTACCTGACAGCCTGCCTGATCGCCCCTAACCACTCTGCCTGCCTGCCTGGTCACCCCTAACTGCCCTTCCCTGCTGGCTTGGTCGCCCCTAACCGCCTCTGCCTCGGCCCCCATCACCATGGCTTTGTCCTGACGGACATCCGATGTCCTGTATAATTAGCATATTACCCTTTATTAGTATAGATATTACTAATTAAAATTCTTTCTTATCATTTACTTAGATCATTCTTCCATCCACCATAGTTTCAAACTTGTATGTAGAGATACTGCTCTGCCTGACTTTTCTTCCCTGAAATCTTCAACTGGCTTCCCTTCATTCTTCAAAAGCATTTGCTCTTCAAAATTTGTTTTTTTTCCCCACTGGAATAGTAAATTCCATGTGTCACATGCTCTCATAGTACCATGTGTTGTTTACTCATAGCATGTTTCAGAATAGTAATAAATTGTTCTTTTTCTATAAGGAAGGAACTGTTTCTCTATGTAAGTTGTAAGCTCAAGGAGAGAAAGAAATGCATATATTTTTCTCTGGTGTATTAAATCACCTACCATACCACTGAGAACAGAGTGGTGTTCAACAAGTCTGTTCTATGAGTTATTAAAAATATGCACAAATAAAAGAATGAAATTACTGATAATCAATAGGAAAGTCATCATAGAAACCAACCATATTGTTCACATACTTAACTAATGCTAATTCTCTCATTTAATTTACTTAACATATGAACATTCAGGCCCTTCTTTAAAATAATTCATACAGCCCTAACTGGTTTGGCTCAGTGGATAGAGTGTTGGCCTGCAGACCGAAGGGTCCCAGGTTCGATTCCGGTCAAGGGCATATACCTTGGTTGCGGGCACATCCCCAATAGGGAGTGTGCAGGAGGCAGCTGAATTGATGTTTCTCTCTCCTCTGTGTTTCTAACTCTCTATCCCTCTCCCTTTCTCTCTGAAAAAAATCAATAAAATATATTAAAAAAATAAAACAATCCATACAATAATCCACAACATTTTGAATGAGTTTAAAATTAAAATTAAATATATAATTTCATTTGAATATATCTCTTGAATGGGCTAATGTTGCCAGGTTAAAATAACATTTTGTAAATTACAATAGATATTCCAGTTGGATTAAATTTGTGTCTGTTGGTACATTTATTGAAACATTCATTTAACTTTACAGATTTAATTATATTTGGTATGTGTCTTTGTACGAAGTGTGCTATTTCTTTGCTAACACAATCACAAATACACATTCATACATGCAAAGATTCACAGTACCAACTCTAAATCCCATCAATGCTTATTGAAGATAAGACTAAATATCTTTAGTTTTAACACATAATTTAATTTATACTGAGAAACATACTAATTTTATATTATATACATAGTGGGCACTTAATAAACTTTTAATTAAATTTAATTTTAGGCTATCAGGGAAAAGCTTTGCCTGAACTTTTCTCCTCACTTTCAAATGCATTAGGAGAGATTTAGACAGCTTTGTAGTTGTCTAAAGTAATAAAAAACATATCAGTTTGATTAAATAGCTTTGGGTAACTTTCTTTCAGAAAAATGTTGAACTTTTGATACAGTGTTCAGTGATTGTGTGAATAATAACAACATTAAACAAAAGGGAAACAAAACAGAAAAAAATCTATTAACTGTATATATTCCAAAGTCATGAAATTAACATTTTTGAGCAGGAAAAAAAATCTTGGCAGTAGATATCTTTATTAGAAATTAATGAGAGAAGGCATTTAAATGAAACTTGATAGGGTAAGAAAGGTGAAGGGGTTCAGAAGTACAGATTTGTAGTTACAGAATAGTCATGGGGTATAAATTGCAGCATGGAGAATATAGTCGATAGTGTTGTTATGTATGTTGCCAGGTGGGTGCTGGATTTACTGGGAGAATCACTTAGTAGGTTATGTGATGTCTATTCATAGGGTTGTACACCTGAAAGTAATATAATATTTTATGTCTACTGTAATGGAAAAATAAAAATGTATTATTAAAAAAATTAATGTAATGATAAAAAATCACTATTATGCTCAGGCCCAATTATGGGCATTTTTCGTTTTTAATTAATCATTTACTTTTACATTTCAAATCTTATAAGCATAGATGAACATAGCTTATTGATAGGTTAATTATTTTTGCATTGATTCAAACATTTTTTAGGTTATTGTAATTTTGTTGAATAGTACTGCACATATAAACATAATTACTTTTCCACTAAAGGAACGAAATATTCATTAGAGCTTGCTTTTATTATACATTTGGCAAATGTTTAAAAAATGCTTACTCTTTTTTTCTCAGTCTTCTAGGACCTATGTGCTAGGCAGGAACAAGATTATCATGAAGATATTTTAAAAGGTCTGAATCCCCTGGAGTTACCCCCTCCCTTCAGTATTTAATAAGGAAAATCACCTTCTGTGAATTCAATAAAAGTTGAGGCCTCACAAAGATTTATACCATATTAAACACTGAAATCCAATGTACAATGGTTCCCATGTGTACTCAGTTATCAGAATAATATACTTTGTCCGATCAGCTTACATTTTATGCCAACAACAGAAAATTTAATATTACATGGTGCTGAGACAAGAAAAATATTTATTTATGTATCTACTTGCACAATGCCTTACATAGGCTAAGTAGACAAATAATTTTGGATGTTTATATTTATTTCTAGTACACAATGCAAGATTTTAACCCAATAAGAAGACTTTATCATCTGTCCAATTTTAAAGTAGATTTTCAAGTGAAACAGCCTCTGTTTCGTGACAAACACATCTTTGAGCCAAATAATTGTTAGCTAGGACTGTCAACTTATTTTAATATAAACAGCCTTCATTAATACATAGATTTCTATTGTTTATAAAAATAAACCTCTAAAAAATTGGAGTCACTGCTCTCATGGACATACTCATATTCTTAAACACTCTCTTTGCTTAAATTAGGAAAACACCTAAAATGTGAAGAAACTGAATTTGCTTTGAAGGAAAAATATACCATTTAATTGCATGACTAAATAAGGCTTACATGTAAACACAAAGTGCTTGATCTGAGATACTAAAATGTCTGACATCTGTGGAATTTTGCTTGCACAACACATATTTGTGGTTTATTAGCCAACCTGCTCTTTGTTTACAGTAGCTGCATTTGTTGCATAAGCAGCTTTAAATTATGATATTGAACAACTGTGCTCTAGTGGACTCCAGAGATTATTCTCTGACAGTGCTTGCACACACATACATACACAGGCGTGTACTTGCAGGAACAAAAAATTCTGGTGAGTTAAATGTTTCTGTAATACAAAAATGTCTTTCTGCAATAACATATTAGGTATGACAAAGAAAAATAAATTAAACCATATTAATATTAGTGTTAGTGTAGTAAGCAGAAGTTTCAGGAATGTCATACACATTTGCTATCACAAAATGACTTTTTCTTCTTTAATGCTATGTTACTGGTTCAATTAATATGTTTATTTAATAAAATATAGTAAGTTGTCATGTTAATAACATCAATTGATTTAAGAAAACCACATAATTGGCCAATACATTAGAAATAAATTCAATTAAAATTCAAGATTATTTTTCCAGAGCAGTATTCTCCCAATATTGTAAGAAGAAATGTAAGGAAGGATGAAATCATTTTCAACTAAAAATGAAATGAGAGATTTTATATACTCAGCCTGAGCCCCTTTGGGTTTTAATTACTATTGGATATTTGAAAACTTTCTAATAAACTGGTGACCATTTTCATCCATTAAACCATCAAGCAACCAGCAGAATTAAAAACACTTTTACAGGAGAATCATATTTTAACAGTCATCATTATAACATCTTGTTTTTTATAATGATGTTGTAGCATGTGTGGATTTGGTGATCTATTAAATCACAAATCCTATATAACAGATGGTGTATAAAAAAGCAATAGATTTCTGGATGTTAATTTTATATCCTGCTACATTGCTGAATTCATTTATTAAGTATAGTAGTTTTTGTTTTGTTTTGTTTTATTTTTATTTAAACAAACAAACAAGAAAAACCAAAAGCCAATATTTTTCTTTCCTTCAGCTACCAATGTAGTATAAAACAGTCCCCTTTGTTAAGAGTTGGGAGGATATTTTTGCAGACTCTATCCTCTGTATTCATATGCATGCATATGTACTTCTTGTTTTAATTCTTTATTGCTTAAAGTATTACATGAGTCTCCTTTTTTCCCCATTGACCTCTCCCCCACCACCCCCTCCCCCAAGCACAAGACCTCACTCCCCTACTGTTTGTGCTCATTGGTTTTGTTCATATGCACACATACAAGTCCTTTGGTTAATCTCTTACCCCCTCACCCCTCACCTATCCTCATAAGTTATACAGTCTGTTTAATGCTTCTATGTCTCTTGTTCTATTTTTATTCATCTATAATAATGAAAGTGTAATATGCAAATTGACAGAACTGTTGAACAGTGGAACAACCATCCAGATGAACTTCCAGGTGACCCTCTGGATGAAGCCAGAGCTGTGAGGTCCAAGGCAGCCGGGGCTGCAAAGGTCTACTCTTGCACGAATTTTATGCATTGTGCCTCTAGTCAGTATATGTTGTTCATTATATTCCACAAATGAGTGAGATCATGTGATATTTATCTTTCTCTGACTGGCTTCTTTTTTTGCTTAGCATAATGCTCTCTAGTTCCATCCATGCTGTTGCAAATGATAAGAATTCCTTCTTTTTTTACAGCAGCATAGAATTCCATTGTGTAGATGTACCACAGTTTTCTAATCCACTTGTCTGTTGATGGGCACTTACCAGGTGTACCGGTTAATAATTCAGATTTTGTAATAAAAGAAAACACGATCATTTCAAGAGAAACATCAAAAGTGCTTTGTTCAAAGTAATGTCCATCGGGGGAACCAAGATGGTGGCATAAGGTATAAACCTGTGTGTGCTGCCTCCCACAACAACACTGAAATTACAACTATAAGACAAAACAGCTATCATCCAGAACCACGGGAAAGCTGGCTGAGTGGAAGTTCTACAACTAGAAGGAAAGAAGTGCATTGAGACTGAGTAGGTGGTGCAGAGGTGCCAAGAACAGAGGTACGAAGGCACGCGAGAGGCGAGCTGCAATCGGAAGGGGATACAAGCTCTCGAATGCGCTGAGCTCGTTTAAGGTGAGATTCTGAGGTCCCAGACTCCTACGGGGAGAAACTGGACTGTCTTGCAGCGGGTCAGAAAGCGAGGGTGGCTTTCTCGCAGAGCTGCTCACAGGGATCATTGTCACCTTGGGGCACGGGACTTGGAGACGCAGAGACGTGGAGTAGGAGTCACGGAGACGCAAGGAGTCATGGAGACGCTGACGACAACCATTGCTGTTTGCTCCGCCCTGGTGATTCTCTGAGACCCCGCCCCATTCAATTTACATCCCCACCCAAGCTGTGCCAGTGGCGCAAGGAATCACCTGCGTTTTTGCAGCCTAACCCAACAAACTGCAGCTGTGTCAGAGAGCTCCAAAACTTCCAAATTCCAAACAAAGAGGAGAAATCTGTTGATATCACTGTACCTCCTGCTGGGTGGACCCACACAGTGGTTGACTTGGAGATCCAGGAGCCAGGGTACTCCTGGTCAGATACCAGATTTCAACTCTTCACATCCATAAGGGACACACTCAAGAAACAAACTCAGTGAGCACTAAAGCCCCACTGAAACAAGTCCTGCTCCATAAGGGTGTCTCCAGCACAGCAGTTCTTCCACTATAGACACAACAGATCCTCGCAGTCAGCCAAAAATGCGGAGACAAAGAAACATGTCACAAATGAAAGAAATGGAGGAAAGCAAATTAATGGAGGACATAGAGTTCAAAACCACAGTTATAAGGTTACTCAAGAATCTTCTACGAACCTCCGAGGAACTTAGTGAGACCTCCGAGGAACTTAGTGAGACCTTCAAGGATCTTAATGAGAATGCCAAAAAAATGGAAAAGGACCAGTCAGAAATTAAACATACACTGACTGAAAT
>NW_005357451.1:2169125-2170377 GCF_000412655.1 Myotis brandtii
GGGGGGAAGGGGGTGTGGGGGGGGCGGGAAGAGATTGGACAAAAATCTTACACCTATGGATGAGGACAATGGCAGGGGGTAAGGGCATGGGGTGGGATGGGAACAAGGTGGAGGGGAGATATGGGGGGAAAAAAGAGGAACATCTGTAATAATCTGAACAATAAAGATTTATTAATTAAAAGACAAAACAAAAAAAAAACAAAGTAATGTCGATTGCTAGCTACACATTTCCCCCCTCTTTGGGTAATTTATCGATATTCTCCCAATATAAATTTTCTTGCTTTGAGGCAAACCATTCAGAGACCAAATTTTCCGCTTCTTTGTACATTTTGAAGTGCTGCTCAGAAAGTGTGTGTCCCATCGAGTGGAACAAGTGGTAATCTGAAGGAGCAAGGTCTGGTGAATATGGAGGGTGGGTTAATACTTCCCAGGCAAGATCTTTTAACATGTCTTTAACTGGTTTTGAAATATGTGATGATGCGTCATCATGAAGCAAAATTACTTTGATGTGTCTTCTGGGACATTGTGGTCATTTTATGATCAAAATATTGTTTAAATTGATTATTTGTTGTCTGTAGCGATCAGTATTAATGGTTTCACCAGGTTTTAGAAGCTCATAATACACCACACCTTCCTGATCCCACCAAATGCAAAGCATTGTCTTCTTTCTGAAGCGATTTGGCCTTGCAGTAGATGTTGATGGTTGACCTAGGTCAACCCATGATTTTGTGCATTTGGGATTCTGAAAATAAATCCACTTTTCATCGCCAGTCACAATTCGATGCAAAAAAGACTTTCTTTCATGCTGTTGAAGCAACATATTACTGATGACTTTTCATTTTTCCATTTGTCTTTCGTTCATTTGATGTGGCACCCATTTTCCTTCCTTTAAAATCTTTCCCATTGCTCATAAACGATCGGAAATTGTTTGATGAGCAATGTTTAATCTTTTTGCAAGTTGTTTTAGACTCAACATGCATCTTCATCCAATAATGCTTCACCTCTTTCATTTCTGATTTTGTTTGTTTGGGTTCTCTCTCTTTGCTTCTTGGTGATCCTGGCTAGAGTTCATCAAGATTTTTATCTTTTCAAAGAACCAGCTCTTGGGGGAGCTGGAAAAATGGCGACCAGCAGGAAGGTAGGGAGGGAGAGAGTGTGAGAGAGCAAGGAAGTGATAGAGGAGTGTGTGGACGTGTGTGGTGTGTGTGTATGAGCTAGGGACAGTTAGATTCTGCAGGTATTCTAAGGGGCT
>NW_005357451.1:2176500-2180689 GCF_000412655.1 Myotis brandtii
GGGGGGAAAAAAGGAGAAACATGTAATACTCTTTGTAATAATTTAAGCAATAAAAAAAAAGTCTAGAAAAAAAAAAAAAGAACCAGCTCTTGGTTACATTGATCTTTTGTATTTGGTCTCTATATCATTTATTTCTGCTCTGATCTTTATTATCCCTTTCCATTTGCTCACTCTGGCCTTTTCTTGTTATTCTCTTTCTAATTCTTTAAGTTGTAGGGTTAGATAATTTATTACCATTTTTTGTTTTTTGAATTAGGTCTGCAGTGCTATGAACCTCCCTCTCAGGACTGCTTTCATTGTATCCCATAGATTTTGGATTGTTGTGTTATCATGGTCACTGATTTCCAGAATATTTTTAACTTCTTCTTTGATCTCCTTGGTAACCCAATCATTGTTTAATAGCATGCTGTTCAACCTCCAAGTGTTTGGATTTTTTTGATTATTTTTATTGTAGTTGATTTCTAATGTTATGCCATTGTAGTCTAAGAAGATGCTTGATACGATTTTGATCTTCTTGAATTTGGAGAGACTTTGCCTGTGACCCAATATGTGATCTATTTTTGAAAATGTTCCATGTGCACTTGAGAAGAATGTATATTCTGTAGTTTTGGGGTGAAATGTTCTGAAGATGTCAATTAAATCCATCTGATCTATTGAGTCATTTAGGATTGCTGTTTCTTTGATGATATTTTGGAAGGCAGCTATGCTCACCACTATACCACCAACAAAACTTTGATGATATTTTGCCTAGAATATTTATTCAGTGATGTCAATGGGGTATTAAAGTCCTCTCCTATGACTGTGTTGCCATTGAGCTCTCCCTTGAAACCTTCAGAAGTTTGTTTTGTTTGTTTGTTTTTATGTATTTGGGTGCTCCTGCATTGGGTGGATATATGTTTACCAGAGTTTTATCCTCTTGTTGTATTGATCACTTTAGTACTATGAAGTGGACTTCCTTATCTCTTCTTATGGCTTTCTCTCTGAGGTCTATTTTGTCAGATATAAGTATTGCTACTCCAGGTTTTGTTTTTCAAAAATTTCCATTTTTCTTAAAGATATTTTTCCATCACTTCACTTTTAGTCTGTGAGAGTCTCTTGCTCTACGGTGGGTCTCTTGTAGGCAGCATATATATGGATCATGTTTTCTCAACCATTCAGCCATTTGATATCTTTTGACTGGAGCATTTAATCCAGTTACATTTAAAGTTATTATTGATTGGTACTTGGTTGTAGCCATTTTTTAATTTTTTTGTGTCTGTATTCCTTCCTTTTTTTCTTCTTTTTACAACAGTCCATTCAGCATTTCTTGCATTGCTGTCTTAGTAGCAATAAACTCCCTTAGGTTTTTTTGTTGTTTTTTTTTTTTTGTGAAGCTCCTGATTTTCCCTTCAATTTTGAATGATAGCATTGTTTGTTTGAGTATTCTTGGATTCAGTTCCTTGCTTTGCATCACTTTTTATACTTTCTTCCATTCCTTTCTTTCCTTTCTGTGATGTGTTTCTGTTGAGAAATCATTTGATAATCTAATGGGAGATCCCTTGTAGGTAACTTTCTGTCTCTTTCTTGTAGCCTCTAAGGTTCTCTCTTTGTCATTAACTTTTGCCATTGTAATTACTAGGTGTCTTGTTTTTTTCATCTTGTTTCAAATTCTCTTTACTTATGTGACTTGTTTTCTTCCCCAAATCATGGAAGTTTTCTGACTTTATTTCTTCAAATAGGTTTTCTAACCCTTGCTCCTCTTCTTTTTGTTCTGGCAGCCCTATTATATGTATGTTGCTTTGTTTCATGTTGTCACAAAGCTCCCTTAGGCTTCTCTTCTGTCTTGATTTTTTTCTCCAATTGCAGTTCAGATTGGGTGTGTTCTGCTTCCCTGTCTTATAATTCGCTAATTCGGCCCTCCACTTCTCCTAGTCTACTGTTGAAACCTTCCATTGTGTTTTTATTGTAGCTATATCAGTGTTTATTTCCTCTTGATTCTTGTATAGGTTGTTGATTTTCTCATACATCTTGTTTATGAACTGTATGACTTATTCTGAATCCTTTGTCTGACATATTGCATACCTCCATTTCATTTAGTTTCTATTCTTGTTAGTCCTCCTTTTCTTTCCTTTGGGGGTTGTTCTTCTGTCTCCCCAGTTTTGCTCTCACCAAAGGATCTTGATGTCAAGTTTTGCAGGGCCTGCGGCTACAATTGTGGGCTTGGTGGTGGGTCACACAGTCACAATGTTGGCTGTTCCTCGGGCAGTCTCTGACCACTGCTGCTCCTCAGGTGTTCACTGGCCTACGTAGCTGCTCCTCAGGCAGATGCGGTGGCTGCTTCTCACACAGTTTGTTGCATGGTTGACAGCTGCAGCTGCCCCTCACGTGGTCACAGCTGCTGCTGCTGCTTGCGTGGCTTTTAGCATGGTCCCTGGCCGTGGTGGCTCTTTGGGCTGTTGTTGGTTGCGGCTGCTCCTCGGGCATTTAGAGCTGTTGCTACTCGCATGGCTTTTCCTGTGCTTGTGGGCAGCGACTGCTCCTCAGGTGGTCACAGCTGCTGCTGCTTGTGTGGCTTTTAGCTCAGTCCTTGGCCTTGGCTGCTACGCAGGCTGTCGTTGGTGGCGGCTGCTCCTTGGGTGGTCATGGGCCCTGGGTTTGCCTCGGCGGTCTTGGCTGCTGCTCCTCATATGGCTTTTGGAGTGGTTGCTGGACACAGCTACTCCTTGGGCATTCATGGACAGAGGCTGCTGCTCATGCAGCTTTTCCCATTGTTGCAGCCTGCAGCTGCTCTTTGGGTGGTAGCAGGCAGTGGCTGCTCCCCGGCAGTCACTGGCTGTGATTGCTCCTCAGGCAGTCACTGGCTAGCAGTGGCAGCTGCTGATGTGTTTGTGGTGCCTAGGGCTAAAGCTTTTGGCCGGCGGAAGGGAGTGTGTTGTGGAACTCACAGGAAACCATGGCTGGGGAGGCTTGAGTCCCAGTGTCCAAGGGTCCACAGCCGAGGCAGCAGGTCCCTGGCCGGAGTGGCTGTATGGTTCTGGGTAGTATCTGAGAGCACCCTGGGTGAAGGTGAGGCTAGGTTCCCAGTCACAGCAGATGTTAGGTTGTTTACTTGGGATAGTTCTTGTTTCTTGAAATAGGCCTGTAATGATATAAATTCCCCTCTTATTACTGCTTTCACTGAATCCTAGATGTTTTGATATGATGTATTATCAGTCTCACTTGTCTCTATACATCTTTTAACCTCATCTTTTATTTCTTCTTTGACTAAGTCATTTTCAGTAGTATATTTTTTAATCTCCATGTATTTGAACATTACTTCCTTTTTATAGTTGATTTCTAATTTCAAGGCATCATGTTGAAGAATAAGCTTGGTATAATTTCAATCTCCTTGAATTTGTTGATGCTAGTTTTGTGACCCAACATATGATCTATTCTGAAGAATCTTCCATGTAAAATGTAAACAATGTATAATCTGATGTTCTGTGATGAAAGATTCTGTACATTTCAATTATGTCTATTTGGTATAGTGTTTCTTTTAAGACCTGTATTTCTTTATTGATTTTATGTTTGGTTGATCTGTCTAGCGCTGTCAAATGAGTATTAAGTTCCCCAGCTATAATTATGGTTTGACCTGTTTCTCTCTTTAATTCTCTGAGCAGTTGTTTTATATATTTCGGTGCTCTTGGTTGGGTGCATATATATTAAGAAGTGTTATGTTTGCTTTGATGTAGTGTCCCCTCTATCATTATAAAGTGTCCATCTTTGTCTCTTGTTATATTTCTTATATTGAAATCCATTTTTTCAGATATAAGTATGGCTATACCTGCTTTTACGTGGATGTTATTTTCTTGAAGTATCATTTTCCACACTTTTACTTTGAATCTACCTTTGTCTTTGCAGCTTAAATGTTTCTCTTATAGGCACACTTTTGGATTTGGTTGGATTTTGTTTTTTGATCCACTCTGATACTCTGCCTCTTTATTGGTGAATTCAGACCATTTACATTAAGGTAATTATTGATGTATGAGGATTTCCTATAGCCTTTGCATCTTTGTTTTCTGTTAGCTCTTTGCTTCCACTGGTTCTTTTTCTTTGTGCATCTGTATGGTTTTTTTTCTTGTTGTTTGTTTGTTTGGTGGTATACCATACTTCTTTCCTCTGTTTCCTCTTTTTGTAAGTTATGCATACTGGTTTGGGGATTATGTGTGTG
>NW_005357451.1:2180985-2186395 GCF_000412655.1 Myotis brandtii
AGTTTTAATACCAAGTGTATTGGAGATGGCTTCTTTGGATTGAGGTAACTAGACATCCTGTTTGCTTCTTGGATTTGAGGATCTAGTTCTTTCCATAGGTTCGGGAAGTTCTCATCCATTATTTGTTTGAATAGATTCTCTGTTCCCTGCTCCTTCTCTTCCTCCTCCAGAATGCCTATAATTCTAATATTGCTTTTTTTATGATGTCAGATAGTTCACATAGAGCTCTTTTATTTTTATTTATGCTCAGTTCTCTCTCTTCTTCCATCTGCATCATTTCTAGAACCCTATCTTTGATATCACTAATTCTTTCCTCCATCTGGTTGGCTCTGTTTTCTATGCTCAGTAGTTCACTCTTAATCTCTTCAATTGCATGCTTCATTACCAGGATTTATTATGAGTTCTTTTTTTTTTTTTTTAAATATATTTTATTGATTTTTTACAGAGAGGAAGGGAGAGAGATAGAGAGTTAGAAACATTGATGCAGAATTATATAGTTTAAGTTTAAAAAATTTGGCTCTCAAAAGAAATTTCAATCATTGTACTGTTGATATTTGAAATTGCAAATGTCAATATCAGAATTATATAGTTTAAGTTTAAAAAATTTGGCTCTCAAAAGAAATTTCAATCATTGTACTGTTGATATTTGAAATTGCAAATGTCAATATCAGAATTATATAGTTTAAGTTTAAAAAATTTGGCTCTCAAAAGAAATTTCAATCATTGTACTGTTGATATTTGAAATTGCAAATGTCAATATCAGAATTATATAGTTTAAGTTTAAAAAATTTGGCTCTCAAAAGAAATTTCAATCATTGTACTGTTGATATTTGAAATTGCAAATGTCAATATCAGAATTATATAGTTTAAGTTTAAAAAATTTGGCTCTCAAAAGAAATTTCAATCATTGTACTGTTGATATTTGAAATTGCAAATGTCAATATCAGAATTATATAGTTTAAGTTTAAAAAATTTGGCTCTCAAAAGAAATTTCAATCATTGTACTGTTGATATTTGAAATTGCAAATGTCAATATCAGAATTATATAGTTTAAGTTTAAAAAATTTGGCTCTCAAAAGAAATTTCAATCATTGTACTGTTGATATTTGAAATTGCAAATGTCAATATCAGAATTATATAGTTTAAGTTTAAAAAATTTGGCTCTCAAAAGAAATTTCAATCATTGTACTGTTGATATTTGAAATTGCAAATGTCAATATCAGAATTATATAGTTTAAGTTTAAAAAATTTGGCTCTCAAAAGAAATTTCAATCATTGTACTGTTGATATTTGAAATTGCAAATGTCAATATCAGAATTATATAGTTTAAGTTTAAAAAATTTGGCTCTCAAAAGAAATTTCAATCATTGTACTGTTGATATTTGAAATTGCAAATGTCAATATCAGAATTATATAGTTTAAGTTTAAAAAATTTGGCTCTCAAAAGAAATTTCAATCATTGTACTGTTGATATTTGAAATTGCAAATGTCAATATCAGAATTATATAGTTTAAGTTTAAAAAATTTGGCTCTCAAAAGAAATTTCAATCATTGTACTGTTGATATTTGAAATTGCAAATGTCAATATCAGAATTATATAGTTTAAGTTTAAAAAATTTGGCTCTCAAAAGAAATTTCAATCATTGTACTGTTGATATTTGAAATTGCAAATGTCAATATCAGAATTATATAGTTTAAGTTTAAAAAATTTGGCTCTCAAAAGAAATTTCAATCATTGTACTGTTGATATTTGAAATTGCAAATGTCAATATCAGAATTATATAGTTTAAGTTTAAAAAATTTGGCTCTCAAAAGAAATTTCAATCATTGTACTGTTGATATTTGAAATTGCAAATGTCAATATCAGAATTATATAGTTTAAGTTTAAAAAATTTGGCTCTCAAAAGAAATTTCAATCATTGTACTGTTGATATTTGAAATTGCAAATGTCAATATCAGAATTATATAGTTTAAGTTTAAAAAATTTGGCTCTCAAAAGAAATTTCAATCATTGTACTGTTGATATTTGAAATTGCAAATGTCAATATCAGAATTATATAGTTTAAGTTTAAAAAATTTGGCTCTCAAAAGAAATTTCAATCGTTGTGCTGTTGATATTTGGCTCTGTTGACTAATGAGTTTGCTGACCACTGGTCTAGGCGATATCTGACCTTTCTGTCCACAGATTGCCTCACCAGCTGTCTTTAATTCACCAATTCCTGATGGGTGTTGTTCAATTCAGCTGTTCCTGCTATCTGCTCTGTGAGAATGCACAGGGCCCATCTGTGTATTCAGTGCTGCTTTGTCTCCCACTGGACAGACTTTTTAGGCACCTGCAGTCAGGGAGGCTGGAGTCCTGGTGTTCATGGGTTCACAGCTGAGGCATCTGGTCTCTAGGCGATGTGGTTGTAGGGTCTCAGGAGGTAGCTGAGGTCTCCCTGGGTGAAGGTAAGGCTGAGCTTCTGATCACAGCCAGTCTCCCCTTCAAGTTGGTGCAGTCTCTTCAGTGGAGCCAGTGCTCTGGGAGAGATTTCAGCAGCAGTAGAGGCTGGCCAGCCAGTGGAGTATAACTGATCATCACTCAAAAATACAGACACTCCCTTTGATCCTCTCACAAATACAGACACTCTCTACATGTCCACACACTCTCCTTTTGTTCTCTCACTCACACACTATCTTGCAGCCTGCTGTCCCATCAGCAGCCATCTTGGATCCCCGTATCAGTAAATATTTTACTGCAACATATGTCTGATATTTTGCTGCCTATGGATTCTTCTAACATTTTTATGGTTTCCTGTCTTACATTTAAGTCTTTTATCCATCTTGAGATAATTTTTGTGAATGGGTGTAAGTTGGTGGTCTAGTTTCATTTTTTTTGCATGTATCTGTCCAATTTTTCCTACACCATTTTTTGAAGAGACTGTCTTGACTCCATTGTATTCTCTTGCCTCCTTTGTCAAATATTCATTGAGCATAATGGCTTGGATTGATTTCTGGTTTCTCTGTTCTATCCCATTGGTCTATATGTCTGTTCTTGTGCCAGTTAAGGCAGTTTTGAGAACAGTTGCTTGTAATATAGCTTGATATCTGGTATTGTAATCCCTCCAACTTTGTTCTTCTTTGTCATGATTGCTGTGGCTCTTTGGGGTCTTTTTTTATTCCATATAAATTTTTGTAGAGTTTGTTCTAGATCTGTGAAATATGCTGTTGGTATTTTAATAGGGATTGCATTGAATATATAGATTGCTTTGGGTAGTATGGAGGTTTTCTTGTTGCTCTATTTCTAATTATTTAAGTTCTGGAGTTAGATCATTTAATACCATTTTTTTTCTTGTCTTTTGAGGTACACCTGTAGAGCTAATAACTTCCCTCTCAGGACTACTTTCACTGTGTCCCATAGGTTTTGGATTGTTGTGCTTTGATTGTCATTCATTTCCAGGATGTTTTTAATTTATTCTTTGAACTCTGTGGTAACCTAGTCATTGTTTAATAGCATGCTATTGAGCCTCCAAGTGTTTAAATTTTTTTAATTATTTTTAGTAGAGGCACAGTGCACTAATTTCTGCACCTTGAAAGGAACTGTGGGCTGTGAGGCTGCAGTGACAATGGAGTCTAGGCCCATCCTTCATGCCCCCACCTGGCTCCTTTTGCCATGGGTGTGAGCTGGGCTGGCAACATCCGTGGGTGCATGCAGAAGCTGCTGCCCCAATTGCCCCTCAGGAGCAGGGGGAGTTGGAGAAGCCCTCAGGGGTGATCAGGGCTGGCAGCTGCCAATCGCACACACTGACAGTGACAAGTGATCTGGACCAGCACTGGGCACCAGCAGCGGGTGCAAGCGGTGGGTCTGGTGCAAGCTGTGCGTGCAAGGGGAGCCATTGCCAGCAGTGGATTTGAGAGTGGCTGCTGGCCACAATTGCTCCTCAGGATCAGGGGGAGGTGGAAAAGCCCTGAAGGCCGATTGGGGCCAGCAGCGGTCACTTGCACCTGATAAAGGCACCGAGCAATCGGGACCAGTGCCAGGCACCAGCAGTGGTTGCGAGCTGTGGCTCCAGCAGCAGCTGTGGGTGTGAGCGGGGCTGTTGCCATCAGCAGGTCTAAGGGACAGCTACTGGCCCAGATCACTCGTGAGGAGCAGGAAGAAGTGGAGAAGCCCTAAAGGTCAATTGGGGACAGCAGCTGCCATTTGCACCTGTGGACAGTGCTAAGCAATCAGGACCAGCGCTGGGCACCGACAGTGGGTTAGAGCAGCGGGTTGGGTGCCAGTTGCAGGTGCAAGCAGGGCTGGTGCTGGCAGTGGGTGCGAGCAGTGGCTCTGGTGTCAGAAGTGGGTGTGTGCAGGGGTGATTCATCCTTTTTTTTTCCTGTGGGGGTTGCTTTTTGTCTCCTCATTTTTGCTGTCGCTAAAGGGTCCAGTGACTGAGTTGTGCGATTCCTGAGCTGTGCAGCGGGCTTGGCGGAAGTGTAGTGACCCTGACAGTCAAGGGCAGTTTTGGGGTATTGGGAGGCCCAGATGTGCAGTTCAGCTGGAACCCCATGAGGACCGTGAGTCAGGGACCGGCTCGGTTGCCCAGAAGATGCAGCCACTGTTATTCAGAGGCTGGCTGGGTTGTCCTTGATATTTGGCTGGCAGGAGCCATGGACACCAATAGTCAGGGATGGCTCGGGTGCCCGTGAAACATGGCCAGTGGGAGCCCTGCACACTGATGGTCAGTGCTGGCTCAGTTGCCCAAGAAGCTCTGCCAGTGGGAGTCCCATGTGCTTACAGTCAATGCTAGCTCAGGTGCACCCAAGGTATGGCTAGGGAGAGCCCCATGCACCCACAGTCAGTGCTGGCTCATGTGTTTGGGAGGCGTGGCCAGTGGAAGCCCTGTGCGCTGACAGTCAGTGCTGGCTCATGTGCCCAGGATGCACACGTGTGGGAACCCCACACTCTGACCGTCAGGGCTGACTCAGATGACTGGGTGACAGTGGCCAACACAGTCCTGTGGGAGTCATGTACTGACAGTTAGGGGGACACCACCAATATTCAGGGTGGCATGGAATATGTGGGAGGGACCTATGCCCCAGCAGTGGGTAGGTGGGGAGGGAATGCCTTCTGAGACTCACAGGAACCTGAGACCAGGGTCTACATCTGTGGTAGCAGGTATTTGTCCAGAGTTCCAGGGTCTCAGTTTTCATCTGATTCCAGTATGGGTGATGGTTTGGCTGGGTTCCTAGTCACAGCAGCTCTGCCCTTCAAGATTGCATGGTTTCTGTGCCAGCGTCATTGCAGGAGAGTGCTTGTAGCGGTAGAGTGGGTGCCCCATCTACCAGAGCCTAGAGAGCCCTTTCCGCCAGCCCCAGAAAGTCTTGCAGGATCTAACTGTCCCTCCCTCGCGCACACACACACACACACACACACACACACTCA
>NW_005357451.1:2186667-2187626 GCF_000412655.1 Myotis brandtii
GACATTTGAACATCCTTATAACCATTATTCTAATTCTTTCTCTGACAAATTATTTGCCTCCATTTCATTTAATTCCTTTTCTAGTGATTGCTCTTTTTCTTTCCTTTGGGGATTGTGCCTTTGTCTCCCCATTTATTCTGTCCCATTGTAATTGTTTCTATATCTTAGATCAATGATGGTGAAACTTTTGAGCTCGGCATGTCAGCATTTTGAAAAAACCTAACTTAACTCTGGTGCCGTGTCATATATAGAAATTTTTTGATATTTGCAACCATAGTAAAACAAAGACTTATATTTTTGATATTTATTTTATATATTTAAATGCCATTTAACAAATGAGTTTGCGTGTCACCTCTGACACGCATGTCATAGGTACGCCATCATTGTCTTAGATCCAACTGCTATGCTACCTCGGTTCTTTTGGCAGTCATCCTCCTGTGTAGTTGGTGATTTGTGGAACCCAGTGGTGCAATCTCTCACATCTCCTGAGCTCAGTGTTCTAGTGGAGCCACCTACTTGAATTATTTGGGTTTTCTGATGTAGTTGGGTCTTGAATGTTAGTTTCTCATTCAAGGATGAAGTCTCATCACAGGTTATCTAACCATGTGACTCACCCCAGCCTCATCGAGCAAACTGTTGTAGATGTGCTCATGGCTCCATCTCTTGTGGCAAGGGTTGCCTGAGCTCTCACTGGCATGCAGCTCACTGTGAGATTACAGAGTCCACAGCCTGGGTGGAGGAGGTGCTGGTGCCTGAGGCGGATGTAGAGTCACTCTTGGTGGAGTGCTGTGAGTCTTGCCAGGGCAGCATCACTCTGCAAATCAATGTGAGGGTCCCAGAGCCTGTGTTGGGGGCTGGTGTCCTGGAGAGTGTGGGTGAGTCAGTGGCACCCACTCCACTGGCCCAGGATTCAAGGGCCAAAGAAGTGTTAGTCTCAGGTTTTACAGCTGAAGTTGTGC
>NW_005357452.1:0-5536 GCF_000412655.1 Myotis brandtii
TATAATAAAAGGGTAATATGCAAATTGTCCTCTCGACAGGGAGTTCGACAGGGAATTTGACCAGGGGCGGGGCCAGCCGGCCAACCACCCGCGTCCCCTCCCCCCGGCCAGCCGGCCCAATTGGCCCCGATTGGGGTGGGCCAGCTGGACCCCACCTGTGCACAAATTTGTGCACCGGGCCTCTAGTATAAATATATTCTCTAAAAATATTCCCTCAGTAGACATCAGTGTTTGAAGTTTTACCCTACTGTTTGGATTTTCAAAGGCTCCAATTAAATGCAATCTACTCTACTCTTAGTGTGTCTCTTGTAACCTGTCCAGGCCCAAAAGTACTGGGATCTGGCTTGATGGCGCTAAGCCAGGGAAAGGCCTGTGAAGGCAGCTGCTAGGTGAGAGGCTGAAGGGATAAGGAACAAGCAGAGAAAGGATCCTGGAGACAGACCTTCTACTTCATAACGTCACTTAGGTTAGTCTCAGCGAACACAGTCCACAACACGGATCCACGGGAAACTGATAAATTCACAGTGAGCCAGTACACCAGTTCAAGGTTATTTCTATACTAGAGGCCCAGTGCACGAATTTCATGCACAGGTAGGGTCCCTAAGCCTGGCTGGTAATCAGGGCCGATCGGGGCCTTCTGGCTGCCGACCGGGGCCTTCCTTCGTTCCGCACTGCTCCCTAGTGGTCAGCGCACATCACAGCGAGCGTTCAAACTCCCGGTCTCCCAGTTGAACTCCTGAGGGGACACTTTGCATATTAGCCTTTTATATATATAGATGAGAAATAGAAACACCTGCCACAGACATGGGCCCAGAGCCTTTCTCGCTTCTCTAGGTTCCACTCTCACAGGCACCCTCCCTTCCATGACTTTCCTTCGTTTGCATCATCGCTGCAATACTGACTTGGGCGGACAGAATCGCAGCTCTCAGTTTATCTAACATGAATTTTAATAAAACTGATCTTGCGCACACAGCGTTTTTCTCTGGGATGGAAATGTTGCTCACTTGATGGTTATTTTACGTTAATATGAATTAGAGGTGATCTCTCTGTGAGTTTCCTTATTTTCTTTCTCTCGTTTGATTCCAGGGCAAATTTGTCTGCATGTGACAAGTAAAACGGCATTTATTAAATTTTTGTTATTAAAACAAAAATAAAAGGCCCAGACCCAATGTAATGATGCATCTCTGACCACTGTCACCGAAGAAGAGATGAACTTGGGGAAAACTTGCTTCATTCTCCCCAAACTCCAAGCTGCCAACCGTGTGCCGAGTCACGGTGTGAATTTTTGCAAAACCACAGAACAGATGGCATGATAGCTGCGCCGTATAAAGTAATACAGTTTACCTACAGAAAGACCGCAACGCCATGTCATTGTCTTTGCAGACCTCGCCAAGGCAAGGCAATGTCCAGATTCACATTTCACATTTTCTACCTACTATTCACTACCACCTCTTTCCCCAAGTTCTGGCCCAAATTCTCAGTAACTCACCCGCCCGCCATCCTATGAATCCTGCGCTTCCTCTCGGCCTGTGGACTCCACCAAAGAGGACTCTATAATGTAAATGTGGAGACAGTTACTGCCCAAAGTCAAAGAATTAGAGATTCTTAATCGTCCTCGGAAGGCTAATAAAGTAAGTCCTCGATTGACTAACTTACAGAGAGAAAGCCTCCAGCTAAGAGCTAGAGGGTAGGAATAGATTATATTCCAATTTTAAAGTATCAAACTATGTCTGTGATTCAAATGTTTGAGACAGAACTTTCCAAAATCCAGCAAAATAACTTCAGTATTTTGTACCTAAAGATCGAAGTTGTACTTCTGCTTTCTCGGCTCAGAAAAAGAAACTCAACCTATTCAATGGAATCAGAGGAAACAAAATAAAGATTTGAATACAAACAACTTAAGAACTGCATTCTAGGGTCACACACACAGACAGAATATTAAAGGTTCTCTTCTACCCTTAGCATCATTGTTAAATCTACAAACCTTCTCCTTCTCTCCTAAGAGCGAAGGGCCTCTCACTAGCACGCCTGCAACCCTGCCCTGCTTTGACGTGTCCCGTCTTCATTCACCACACACTCTCCATCAGTGAAGGGCAAAACCACTAAGGCTTCCTCAAGTTCCTCCATCACCCCGTCTGCAAAATGCACATGCCAACTCAAAGGGAGTAGGATGACGACAGGTTACAGGGACACGGGACTTCTTATGTTAGCGGCACGGTGTTCAGTCCTTTCCACACATGATTTAATCCTCATGACCACTACGTAGGATAATGCTGGCGGCTGAATGTTTATGTCCCCCAAATTCACGTGTGAATCCCTAACTCACCTGTCCCGCTCCGTCTTCTGTTAGTTACACTTCAGCATGTCTGTCTCCATTAAAGACCGTAAAAGCTATTTGAGGGATGACCCCTACTCTACAGGCCAAGATGGTAAAGGGAAAAAGGAAAAAAGAGCAAACCTAATGCTGGTCTGTGTTTCTGAGCAGGAGCTGACCAACGCAACACGAGAGGAGGGACGACAGACACACACGGATATTCTGGGAGGGTTGCCCACTGGGCCCACAGAACTGCAGGGTGGCTTCCGGAGAAGATGGAACCCTGGTTCCTAAATGATGACTATGGAGAAGACACAGGTGCCCTGGCCGGTGTTGCTCAGTGGCTAGAGCATCGGCCCGCAGACCGCAGGAACCTGGGTTCGATTCCGGTCAAGGGCACGTACCTCGGTTGCAGGCTTGATCCCCGGCCTTGGTCAGGGTGCATGTGCGAGGCAACCAATCCATGTGTCTCTCTCACATCAATGTTTCTCTCTGTCTCTCCCCCTCCTTTCCACTCTCTCTAAAAATCAATGGACAAATACCCTCGGGTGAGGATTAACAAAAAGTTAAAATTAAAAAAAAAGAACACAGAGGTGAAACATACACAGACACAACACATTCAGTGTTGCTGGGATGTCAAGTATGGGGCTGGATGGCAATGTGTCAGCCTACAGCGACCACGGCCGTCCGCGGGGCGTTAAGGCGCAGAACACGGTAGGCCAGGGGGTGAGCACTACACAGAGACGCCCGGCTGTGTCCAAACCAGGCTTCCGTTACAGTGGGAGACATTTTAAAAACTGAAGGAAGCGGGTAGCATTGCACATCCAACAGGTGAAATCAACCCATGGAAAAGGTATACAAGTCTCCTCACACGCATGTCCGTCACCTGTGCAGGTGGCACCTTCTTCCGGGGGTGAATGTTGGTTTCCTGCTTTTCCTTCCAGAGTCCCTTTGTGCCAATCCATGCAAATACAACGACATACACCTCGGTTCATCTCCTGCACACAAAGTCGTGCGTATAGTCTGCACCTTGCTCTTCTCCTCTGTAACTGCAGCGAGGTTTCTGTGATTGTCCATGTAAATACTACCCTTCCTATTCTTTTCAACTGCGTAGTATTCCATTGTGTTGCTCTGTCATATTTCACTCAACCAGCCCACCGTCTGCTAATGAAAACTTGGGCTTTTCCCATTCTACTACAATATGTTCTTTTGGAAGGCGGGGGCGGGGGGGAGAGACAGGGACGTGGGCTCCATGGCAGGGAGAGGCGGGCTGCAGCCCTCACATGACAGCCTGGAGCATCAGAGGGACAGAAGCAGTTTCCCCCCCAGAAAAGGCATCTCCCTGACCTTCCACTCCATCGTGACAGCGCCGGGTACGGGCAGCTAGGAAGCCGTAAACAACACAGTGGTGCCAACTGCCATTACTGGGAGGAGGGGGAGCTAGGAGGTCACAGACTTGCCCCCCTGCCCTCCACACTCACCGAGAGAGAGCCCCGGGAAAGCTAAAATACAGCTGAAAAAAGGGAAGCTCTAGGATCTCACTAAACCAGTTCTCCACCACCCACCTCATCCCCCCACCACAGTGGGCTGCCCTGTGGCCAGGGCAAGCTGGTCACAGAGGGGACACCCACCGCTCCAGTGAGAACTTGGCATTTTCCTTAACTGAAGCAACACTATTCCACCAGGATCCCAGAGGCACAAAGAATGCAGGTAAGAGAAAACCAACACTTGCACTGTAGCACCATTTACTGGAAAACAAAAGACACCAACCTGCTGAATCACTGAGAGCAAAACAGTTACACAAAGAACAGAGAACACTACCCCAGATGCCTAGACAGAGAAACAATCCATCAAATATCATGAGCAACCACGGGAACAGCACAGAAAGCAAATGAAAAGTCTCCCGAAGCCAACTCAAAGTCATGGAAGACTGAGCTACAGGACAAAGAATTCAAGATTGCGTTATGAAGAAACTCAAGGAAATACAAGAATACTCAGAAAGGCAATACAATGAGCTCAGGAATGACATTAATAAGCAAAAACAGTCCTTTACACCAAAGAGACTGAAACTCTAAAAAGGGAAAAAGGGAATTCTGGAGATAAATGAGTCAATAAATGAGATGAAGAATTCATTAGAGACCAACAAAAACAGAGCCGTCCAGATGGGAGAGAGAATTAGCTAACTCGAAGATGGATACCTAGTAATGATTCAGGAGAAAGGAGAGAGCTAAGAGTTTTTTATAAAAATAAAAGAACTGTCTGACTACATGAGAAAGAGCACCTAAAACGAGTTGAAAGCAAGAAGGGAACAGAAAGCCTACTCAAAGAATGAATTGATGAGAACATCCTAAAAACTGAACCTTAGACTAGAGGAAGCTAGACTCACTAAGGGGAAAAAGAGAAAGTACTTAAATAAAGTCAGAAAGGAAAGCGGAGTTACGATGGACACCACAAGAATACAAAGGGTATACAGGAATGCTGTAAGGGCCATATGCCACCAAATTCAATGACCTAGAAGAAATTATAAAATGCTTACAAATATATCACCTTCCTAGACTTGAACCCTGAAGAATTGGGAAACCCAAATAGCCCAATCACTAGAAAGGGAATTGAAACAGTAATCAACCCAACCACTCCACCCGTCACCCCCCAAAATACCTGTCCAGAACCAGATGGCTGCACTGAGGAATTCTACCAAGCATGCAAAGATTTCATACCAATCCTCAAAAAAAAATTGAGGAGAAGGGATGACTTCCCAACTCATTTTATAAGGCCAACATTACCCTGATACCAAATCCAGGCATGTACAACACATAAAAAAGAAAAGTATGCCAGTTTCTCTAATAAATATAGATGCAAAAATCCTAAACAAAATACTAGCAAATTGAATACAACAATACATTAAAAAGATCATACATCACAATAAAGTGGGGATTCATTCCAGGGATGCAAGGATAGTTCAACATCCACAAATAAATCCATGTGATACACATTAACAAAATAAAAGATAAAAATCATATATCAATAGATGCAGGAAAAGCATTTGACAAGATACAACATCCATTTGTGATAAAAAGGAAACAATGAATAAAATGGGTACAGAAGGAAAGGAACTCAACATAATCAAGGCTATGTATACCAAACCCTCCACTCATATCATACTCAATAGAAAACTGAAAGCTTTTCCTCTAAGAACTTTCCTGCCACCTTTATTCAACATTC
>NW_005357452.1:7548-15040 GCF_000412655.1 Myotis brandtii
TTGTTAAATCTACAAACCTTCTCCTTCTCTCCTAAGAGCGAAGGGCCTCTCACTAGCACGCCTGCAACCCTGCCCTGCTTTGACGTGTCCCGTCTTCATTCACCACACACTCTCCATCAGTGAAGGGCAAAACCACTAAGGCTTCCTCAAGTTCCTCCATCACCCCGTCTGCAAAATGCACATGCCAACTCAAAGGGAGTAGGATGACGACAGGTTACAGGGACACGGGACTTCTTATGTTAGCGGCACGGTGTTCAGTCCTTTCCACACATGATTTAATCCTCATGACCACTATGTGGGATAATGCTGGGGGCTGAATGTTTGTGTCCCCCATATTCACGTGTGAATCCCTAACTCACCTGTCCCGCTCCGTCTTCTGTTAGTTACACTTCTGCATGTCTGTCTCCATTAAAGCCTATAAAAGCTATTTGAGGGATGACCCCTACTCTACAGGCCAAGATGGTAAAGGGAAAAAGGAAAAAAGAGCAAACCTAATGCTGGTCTGTGTTTCTGAGCAGGAGCTGACCAACGCAACACGAGAGGAGGGACGACAGACACACACGGATATTCTGGGAGGGTTGCCCACTGGGCCCACAGAACTGCAGGGTGGCTTCCGGAGAAGATGGAACCCTGGTTCCTAAATGATGACTATGGAGAAGACACAGGTGCCCTGGCCGGTGTTGCTCAGTGGCTAGAGCATCGGCCCGCAGACCGCAGGAACCTGGGTTCGATTCCGGTCAAGGGCACGTACCTCGGTTGCAGGCTTGATCCCCGGCCCTGGTCAGGGTGCATGTGCAAGGCAACCAATCCATGTGTCTCTCTCACGTCGGTGTTTCTCTCTGTCTCTCCCCCTCCTTTCCACTCTCTCTAAAAATCAATGGACAAATATCCTCGGGTGAGGATTAACAAAAAGTTAAAATTTAAAAAAAAAACAACACAGAGGTGAAACATACACAGACACAACACATTCAGTGTTGCTGGGATGTCAAGTATGGGGCTGGATGGCAATGTGTCAGCCTACAGCGACCACGGCCGTCCGCGGGGCGTTAAGGCGCAGAACACGGTAGGCCAGGGGGTGAGCACTACACAGAGACGCCCGCGCTGTGACCAAACCAGGCTTCCGTTACAGTGGGAGACATTTTAAAAACTGAAGGAAGCGGGTAGCATTGCACATCCAACAGGTGAAATCAACCCATGGAAAAGGTATACAAGTCTCCTCACACGCATGTCCGTCACCTGTGCAGGTGGCACCTTCTTCCGGGGGTGAATGTTGGTTTCCTGCTTTTCCTTCCAGAGTCCCTTTATGCCAATCATGCAAATACAACGACATACACCTCGGTTCATCTCCTGCACACAAAGTCGTGCGTATAGTCTGCACCTTGCTCTTCTCCTCTGTAACTGCAGCGAGGTTTCTGTGATTGTCCATGTAAATACTACCCTTCCTATTCTTTTCAACTGCGTAGTATTCCATTGTGTTGCTCTGTCATATTTCACTCAACCAGCCCACCGTCTGCTAATGAAAACTTGGGCTTTTCCCATTCTACTACAATATGTTCTTTTGGAAGGCGGGGGCGGGGGGGAGAGACAGGGACGTGGGCTCCATGGCAGGGAGAGGCGGGCTGCAGCCCTCACATGACAGCCTGGAGCATCAGAGGGACAGAAGCAGTTTCCCCCCCAGAAAAGGCATCTCCCTGACCTTCCACTCCATCGTGACAGCGCCGGGTACGGGCAGCTAGGAAGCCGTAAACAACACAGTGGTGCCAACCGCCATTACTGGGAGGAGGGGGAGCTAGGAAGTCACAGACTTGCCCCCCTGCCCTCCACACTCACTCTGGCAGAGCCCCGGGAAAGCTAAAATACAGCTGAAAAAAGGGAAGCTCTAGGATCTCACTAAACCAGTTCTCCACCACCCACCTCATCCCCCCACCACAGTGGGCTGCCCTGTGGCCAGGGCAAGCTGGTCACAGAGGGGACACCCACCGCTCCAGTGAGAACTTGGCATTTTCCTTAACTGAAGCAACACTATTCCACCAGGATCCCAGAGGCACAAAGAATGCAGGTAAGAGAAAACCAACACTTGCACTGTAGCACCATTTACTGGAAAACAAAAGACACCAACCTGCTGAATCACTGAGAGCAAAACAGTTACACAAAGAACAGAGAACACTACCCCAGATGCCTCGACAGAGAAACAATCCATCAAATATCATGAGCAACCACGGGAACAGCACAGAAAGCAAATGAAAAGTCTCCCGAAGCCAACTCAAAGTCATGGAAGACTGAGCTACAGGACAAAGAATTCAAGATTGCGTTATGAAGAAACTCAAGGAAATACAAGAATACTCAGAAAGGCAATACAATGAGCTCAGGAATGACATTAATAAGCAAAAACAGTCCTTTACACCAAAGAGACTGAAACTCTAAAAAGGGAAAAAGGGAATTCTGGAGATAAATGAGTCAATAAATGAGATGAAGAATTCATTAGAGACCAACAAAAACAGAGCCGTCCAGATGGGAGAGAGAATTAGCTAACTCGAAGATGGATACCTAGTAATGATTCAGGAGAAAGGAGAGAGCTAAGAGTTTTTTATAAAAATAAAAGAACTGTCTGACTACATGAGAAAGAGCACCTAAAACGAGTTGAAAGCAAGAAGGGAACAGAAAGCCTACTCAAAGAATGAATTGATGAGAACATCCTAAAAACTGAACCTTAGACTAGAGGAAGCTAGACTCACTAAGGGGAAAAAGAGAAAGTACTTAAATAAAGTCAGAAAGGAAAGCGGAGTTACGATGGACACCACAAGAATACAAAGGGTATACAGGAATGCTGTAAGGGCCATATGCCACCAAATTCAATGACCTAGAAGAAATTATAAAATGCTTACAAATATATCACCTTCCTAGACTTGAACCCTGAAGAATTGGGAAACCCAAATAGCCCAATCACTAGAAAGGGAATTGAAACAGTAATCAACCCAACCACTCCACCTGTCACCCCCCAAAATACCTGTCCAGAACCAGATGGCTGCACTGAGGAATTCTACCAAGCATGCAAAGATTTCATACCAATCCTCAAAAAAAAATTGAGGAGAAGGGATGACTTCCCAACTCATTTTATAAGGCCAACATTACCCTGATACCAAATCCAGGCATGTACAACACACATAAAAAAGAAGTATGCCAGTTTCTCTAATAAATATAGATGCAAAAATCCTAAACAAAATACTAGCAAATTGAATACAACAATACATTAAAAAGATCATACATCACAATAAAGTGGGGATTCATTCCAGGGATGCAAGGATAGTTCAACATCCACAAATAAATCCATGTGATACACATTAACAAAATAAAAGATAAAAATCATATATCAATAGATGCAGGAAAAGCATTTGACAAGATACAACATCCATTTGTGATAAAAAGGAAACAATGAATAAAATGGGTACAGAAGGAAAGGAACTCAACATAATCAAGGCTATGTATACCAAACCCTCCACTCATATCATACTCAATAGAAAACTGAAAGCTTTTCCTCTAAGAACTTTCCTGCCACCTTTATTCAACATTCATGCACTATGTTGGGGGGGGGAGGGTCCCTCAGCCTGGCCTGCACCCCCTTATAGTCTGGGAGCCCTTGGGGGATGTCCAACTGCCACAGAGGGGGAAGAGGCTCCTGCCACCACTGTGCTCACCAGCCATGAGCCCAGCTCAGGGCTTCTGGCTGAGCAGAGCTCCAGCTGTGGAAGTGCAATGACCACCAGGGGGCAGCTCCTGCATTGAGCATCTGCCCCCTGGTGGTCAGTGCACGTCATTGCGACTGGTCATTCTGCCATTCTGTCGATTTGCATATTAGCCTTTTATTATATAGGACTGGAGGCCCGGTGCACGAATTCGCGCACAGGTGGGGTCCCTCGGGGTGGCCTGCGGGGATCAGGCTGAAACCTGCAGTCCAATGCCGCCCGCAGCTCCTACCTGCCGCTCCCGCTCATCATGGCCCCACTGCGCCTGCCTCGCGCCCAATCAGTCCCGATCCAGAGAGGCTCGTGCTGCCGCTGCAGTGCTTGCCAGCCATAAGCCCTGCATCAGGTGCCCTCCCAAGGGGAGTGGCCTGTGGGATCAGGCTGAAACCGGCTCTTCGACATCCCTCGAGGGGTCCCAGATTGTGAGAGGGCGCAGGCCAGGCCGAGGGACCCCACCAGTGCACAATCGGGGCCAGGAGGGACTGCGGGGGACCCCACCAGTGCACAATCGGGGCCAGGAAGGGACTGCGGTAGGGCTCCAGGGTGTGTCCGGCCCCATCTCGCCCAGTCCCAATTGGGGCCGATCGGGGCCGGCCGGCAGGTGAGGAACGCAGGAGGTTGGCCAGTCAGGGAGGGACTGCAGGAGGGCTCCAAGGCATATCCAGCCCATCTCGCTCAGTCCCAATCAGCCAGACCCAGCAGCAAACTAACCTACTGGTTGGAGCGTCTACCCCTGATGGTTAGTGCATGTCAGCGACTGGTCGACCCGTCAACTGTCTGCCCCCTGGTGGTCAGTGCACATCATAGCAAGCAGTTGAATGGCCTTAGCATATCATTAGCATATTACACTTTGATTGGTTGAACAGTTGACCAGTCACCGGATGACCAGACACTTAGCATATTAGGCTTTTATTGCATATTAGGCTTTCAGAAGTCCTGGCCAGAGGAATCTGGCAAGAAAAAAAGAAATAAAATGGATCCAAACTGGGAATGAAGAAGTAAAACTGTCACTACATGAGACGAGAACCCAGTAGAGGGTTTTAATCAAGGGATCGGAATTATGTTTCAACCAGAACACCCCGAGAAATGCACTGACCTCTGGCTACCCTCTAGCTCTGCTCAGAAAGGGGTATTCAAGCACAAAGTAGACTGAAACTGTGCTTTCACCTCCTGAAAATGAGTTTCCTCTCTCCCCCCAGCTCTGGATGTAAAATCTGGGGCTCTACAAATCCAGTCATCCCTGCATTTCCCCCACATTGACCCCTACTTGAAAAGAAAAGTAATAACTTCTTAACTTGCAAGTTTATCATTAAAGAGTAAAATAGCGACATTAATGTCATAAAGAATGACAAGCTTCCAAAGCAGGATTCTCGGTTACTGAGTGTTCTTCTGCAGCTATTTCCGGAATGGCGGCACCGTGCCCAGCTGTATAGCCCGAGCCCCACCGCCTGGCCTTCCCATCACTCCGGAGACCGCCGACATCCTTAATAGTTCCCTCTTGTGCTGAGATAAGCAAAACTTAACTAGTAACTTAATTGTTACATCCAATTAAGGGCTCTGCATCTCACAGAAGTCAATCAGTCGATCATGAACCCTGGAGTTATTAAAAGCGCTGGCAGCGGAGATGACAGGAGTGATTAGAAGCTGTGGAACCAGAAATGCTGGAGGGTGACAGCATTCCTCAGCCCTGCCGCCACCCACAGACCTGCTCAGCCCTCGGGTCTATGCTCTGGGGAGAGATGCATGAAAGGAACACGGCAGCTTCTCACCACACAAGCATCCCTGCTACCGAAATGCTCACAGAAGCTGCAATGAAGAGGAACGTAAGGAAGGCCAGGGGGTGGGGGGTGTCCATATAAGAACTGATTTGAGAACACAGTATAATGCAACAAGCATCACACAGATGATGCGAAGACATTGAGACATGAGGGGCACAGAATAAAAGCATTGTAGGATTAGGGGGGGCTGGAAATGGTTGGTCCTGGAGTGGCTGATGTGGAAGGACTGCCAGCCACCCCCTCACCCCTACGTCAGGCCTTTGAAGCTAAAAAGTGAAGGGAATGACAAGGTGATTTCCCCATTTCAAACCCAATTCTACCTTACAGAAACAGTGAGCTGCCTAACCTAACATTTAACCGGGAAATTAAAACAACTGGAAAAATGAAGATCTAGAAAAAAATCTGAAGTGAATGGAGTCTCCAAAGTCTAGAGTTTCAGAAATAAATATTGCACACCCATAGGGTTTTGTTTTTTTTTTAAATCAACTACATCTACAAGGTCTGTTAAGAAAAACTAGTCCCCAGCCCTCTCTCCAACATGTCCTTTCCCAAAAACTTCCTTCAGTTAGTCATTCTGGAATTTATCTTCATATCTCTAAGTGATGTAATATGTATTATTGCTTCTTAAAAGGTCAGCTGATGGTTTATCTAGTGATTGTCAGGTGATGGAGTTTAAGATTGAGCTGTTTCCTAGTTCTTCCACCCTCCACACTTTCCACTACCATTGTCTAAATACTTTCGATAGCTCAATATTTAAGCTTAAATCCTCATGACTACATAGGACATTCAGAGCTGAGTCAAGTAGTAACCAACAATCACCTTTTTTTCCTGCATAACATTTTCTCTTCCTTAGAATAATTGTCTAATTTCTCATTTACTTAGTATTTTTAAAATGTTTTTATTGATTTTTTAGAGAGAGAGGGAGAGGGAGAAAGAGATAGAAACATTGATGAGAGAATCATTGATTGGCTGCCTCCTAAATGCCCCCTACTGGGGATCGAGCCTGCCACCCGGGCATGTGCCCTGACCGGGAATCAAATCAGCGACCTCTTGGTTCATAGGTCGACACTCAATCACTGAGTCACACCAGACGGGCTACTTAGTTTTTTATGCAGTTATTCGTATATACTCATCTACTATATATTTATCCCTAATTAACCCCGGCCTCTCCAACCTGATAAGTCTCTTTGAATGTATTCATTCACATCAGATTCTGAGCAGTTTTATCTTCCTGAAGAGGTCTCCCTGTCTTCTGGCTCCAGCCTAGACGGGGCACCCTGGGCCAGCTGGACAGCGGCCATCTGGGCGTTCCTCTCACCCTCTCCTGCAGCCGGACCCCTCTTGCTTCTCTCCTAGGTCTTCCCCTTTCCTGATATACTCCCTTGTTTTGGTGGAGTTCCTTTCTTAGCTTCCTGAGGGTTCATGGGAAATAAATTTTTTAGACGTTGTCTCTCTGAAAATATCTTCAATTTACCCTCAAATTTGAGTCATAGTTTAGATAGCATCTTTCTTGAGAGTTTTAAAGGCACGGCGGCTCGCTCCACTGTCTTCCTGCTTCTCATACTGTTGAGCATTCTCAAGGCACCGATTCCTGTATAGGTGGGTCTAGTTCTTAAATTGCACAGTATGAGCCTTATTATGGGTCAGTCATCAATACTGCACAGAGCATTTGATGGGCCCTTTCAATATAAAAGAAACCCAATCATGTCCTTCAGTGCTATGTTTCTTGATTTATTTCATTAATGACTTTTATCTCCTCTGTTTCTTCCAATTTCTTTCTAAAAATCTAGAATTCTGATGTTGGAAACTTCTGGGTCAGTCTTCTAATTATCCTAGTTTTTTTTCTCTCCTATTTTCTAACTCTTCTACTGTACCTCCTGGGAGATGTTCCTACTTTGTCTTCTAACCTCTCCAAAAATATTGCTTGGTCTTCTTTTCAAAGTATGTTTATGATATACTCAATTTGGAAAA
>NW_005357452.1:15124-58021 GCF_000412655.1 Myotis brandtii
TATAATTTATAGTTCTGGAATAGATCGATCTTTTGGTAGTTCTCTCCCTAATACTATTCACTAAAGAAAAGAAGTTATGGCAAGAAATTCCGTAAACTAGCCACATTTAAACGCATTTAACTTTTCTTTCATAAGCACCTACAACAAAGGCCCTATAAGGTATGTCAGCAAGGGTGATCCTGACAGCTAACACTGAGTCATCACTACATGCCGAGTACTTTACCTGCCTTATTAGTTAAATCTCACACGAACACCAGCAACTTGTCCAAAATCATATCGCCGGGAAGAGAGAGAGCCAGAATTAAAATCCAGGTTTGCGGGACGTCAGCGCCCAAGCTCTTGAGCACGCTGGCAATCTGCCTGTGTTCACAAAGCCCTCTCCTCCTGGGCACATGCTTCTGTCTCCCCTGCACTTCCACTGGCCATGTGACTGAGGTCCAGCTGATGAAATATGACAGAGGAGGAGCCGCGCTTGGGCCTGGGCCACTAAAAACCTCCGCCAGCTGCTCTCGGTGTTCTGGCCTCCGTGCCTAGAAAGGGGCAAAACAGAATCAAACAGAAGAGCTGCGAGCAGAATTGCTTTGGAAGACCTGGTTGGTCTGCCTTGAGACAGGCCGGATTTGAGAAAACAGGTACCATTTTCCCTATTAATTAGTAATATCCATTTCCAATGTACTAATTCAAGCGGAAGTTCTAGGCCCCTCACCCAACCCTAGGAAGGATGACGAAGCATGAACAGGTTCTGCAGCAAATGCTAAGCTTTTGAGACAGCATTCAGAGGTATGGGTTACATAAACATACCACAGTAGTCCAATGTTTCCCAAAGAGTGTTCCGTGGCACATTACTCATCCTCTTCCAGCACACGCCACCGCCCCCATCTCCCACCTGCCCCTCCCCTCAGAGCCCATTCCATGTCCAAGGAATTCTGGACAACCTTACAAAGCATAATTGCTTCTGAAAATTTCACAACGTACACTTTTGAGAACCCTATACCAAAGAAACCTTCTATTTTGTTCAGTCCAATTATTTCCAAAGCTTATACAATGACAAAAGTCTATTTTGGGGAACACCTATTTATGGGGTACACTTTGGGAAATGGTACACAGATGGTAAGGGGAGAGCATGTTTCTTATTAATCTCTGCATATTCATGACACCTCCCATGGTACAAAACACACAGGAAACAATGTATGCTGAACACACAATTACTTTGGGGTTTATTATTAGTAAAAGCCCCATATTTTGGTCAATTCCTAAAAACTATTCCAAAATCCCAACCATCATTCTTGGTTTCTTAAAAAATTTCTTTAGCCCGGCCGGTGTGGCTCAGTTGTTGAGCATGGACCCATGAACCAAGAGGCCATGGTTCGATTCCCGGTCAGGATACATGCCCAGGTTGCAGGCTCGATCCCCAGTGTGGGGCGTGCAGGAGGCAGCCAGTCAATGATTCTCTCTCATCATGGATGCTTCTATCTCTCTCTCCCTCTCCCTTCCTCTCTCTGAAATCAATAAAAAGATGTTTACATTTTCCCTTTATATACTTCATAAAATCTCTATCATAATTCATTGTATGTGAGTATACCTATTACCCCAACACCACTGTGTATAGACACAAAATCAAGTCCAAGCTCTAAAGGAAACACACCTGAAGATACCTCTGACGCATAATAATAGTCATGACTCAAAACAGAGCAGGAAGTCAAAGGGCTTGTAAACACTGACTGTGAAGTTACGTGACAGCTACTCTCACTGTCCAGCTGTAGTCGAGAAGCGTAGCTTATCATTAAGATAAGAATTAAAATTAGAGAAAGGAAAGGGAATCGTGACATCTCTTCCTGTCTTCCCTAAGCAATGCAGGTGAACCTAAGGAAGGGGAGTCACTCATTCCAGCCCCTCCCAGGGCAGGGAGGAAGAGGAGGAAGAAAAACAGGGAGGAAGAACCACCTGTGCCCCTCAGGCACTTCATTCAGTGGCTTTGGGCCAAATGAATCAACATGTTTATCTGTTAATACAGCTGAGCTCATGCTAAAGTGTGAGGCACTTGAAAGGAAATTAACTTTTGTAAAAAATGGAACCAGTAAAAATTAGGAAGTTGGGGGGGGGGGTTGTTTTAGCAAATCAGTTAAGCTCTTTGTTTCTTTGTTGATGGAGACCCAAAATCACAGCATCAATCTTTCATGGTGTCAAAATGTTTATTCCAACCTGAGGGAGATTTAAGGAAACTCGAGCGCTGAAGCATCTGATCTGAGGGTCAAGGACAGTCTGACTTCTTAGTTCTGCCAGCAATTTTTAAAAGTTGCTTCCTGTACTCGGGAATGTTCACTGTTCTTGCACTAACAATAATAAAAGTCATTTATACAACCACCTTGGTTATTCTTTCCTTGTGATTTCACTGTTTGGTAACAGCGAAGGCTATCTTAAGTATTTTTTGCTTCCATTTGACATTATATTTCGACTTTTTAAATATTTGTTGGGAAACAATTTATTTATTTATTCACAATATATGTCCTACATGTCAACTATGTGCCAGACAGTATAGGTGAAAGTCAGCAAAAGATGTGGCCGCTGCCCTCTAAGAGCGTTCAGTCTGGCTGGGAAGACATGAAACGAGACACACGTGGTTTCCAGGAAAGCTACCTGTAAACAAAGAAGGGGATGGAGCCTGGGGCAGAGCAGGAATCCTCTGGTGGTGACAACTGAGCTGAGATTAGCATAACAAACATTAACCATGATTGAAAACCCGCACGCCCCAGATCATCCCGGAATAAGAATGCCCACAGCTGTTGGAAGGAAGAAGTAAGGACATCTGTAAAATCCATATGACTTTGAAAATAAAGGTTATCTCTTTAGGAAGAAAAGCAATGGCCACACCTGGTATATCTCCATCCAAAAACAGGCTTCATAGCTAGCACTGTTCTCCAAGGAAAAGGCCAGCTACTAGCCTGGCAATGTCCAATCACCTCGAGTCCTCCAAACACGGTGAACTGAGTTTATAACCATAAATGTATCCCAAGCCTCAACACCCCCTAAAACCCAGGTCCAAAAAGGTATCTTCAGCCTCACAGATCACAGGATCATACAATGTTAGTGCAGAAACACACTATCATCTTGCAATAAAACACTTTCGCTTTGCAAATCAGGAACGAGACCCAAAGTGGGGAAGTGACATAAGCTACACCATTCATCTGGTCAAAGCTACTGGATCCTAATTTCCCGAGTCCCATCCTGATGCTCCTTCTGCAGCATTACAACAGCAAGTGCAGCAAAGGCCAAAGGAGGGCATGAATTGCCAATCAATAAGGCAAAACTTAAAGACACAGGCATTCCATTTCAAAAATGCTACGTATCTTCAGTCGGCCTGCACGTCTCTTAAGTCCTAGAAAAAAATAGCGTTCCCTCTTAATACATTCAGTAAGGTGAAAGTGAAGGGAACTAACATCAATTGACCCCACAGGGTCCAAGGAGCAAAGCTGAGTGCTTTATCTATTATAATTTCCTGTCATCAAACTACCCTCTGAGTTAGATATCATTAATCTCATTTTACTGAGACTCAGAAATACTAAATAATTTATCCAAGGTTACACAGCAGAAAGATGGCAGGCATGATTGGAATTCAAGTCTGTCTGACTCTAACCCATATAGCCACCTCATCACAAAGAACGTATTTTTCTCGCAGGAAAATATTACACAAAGCAGTTAAATGTACGGAGAACTCGTCAATGCCTATTTCATTGCTGATGGAAAGTCTTTTAAAGTTAGGCTAGGAATCTAATAAGCATTTAGTACATTACTTCAAAAGGAAGTAACAAGTTTTTTTTTACACTGAAGATGCTATAAATTTTATTTATTTTAACTACATTTATTGGGGTGACATTGGTTAATAAGATTACACAGGTTTCATGTGTGATCAGTGTACTGCATTGTGTACCCACCACCCAAAGTCAAATCATCCCCCATCGCCATGTATTTGGCCCCACGTTTTAAACTACTTTACAAACAACACTTAGAGTACACTTTTAGGTTGAATATTATTATTTTCTTTTCAGCATCCCTTCCAACGCCCCTGTCGCTGCCACCCAGAAAAACGTTAGCTATTCACTAGGAAATGCTGGCTTGCAAACAATAAAGTGGACATAAAGCATGACCACTTGAAAGAGCCCTAAGACAAGAACTACATTTTAATAAATCTGACTTGTCCATTGGTGGACAACCCATTAATCGCTTCGACTGGGAGAGAGTATACTACTCAAAAAACAACAACTACTGGTCCAAATAAAGCAAAGAGCACCGTAATTAAAGACCAATGTTGACTGCACAGCCACCCACAACATGGGACTAAGTGTCTTGCTTTCTCAGCTCTGCTCAGTCAGCGACCACTCCTGCAGCCAGGTTCTCAGCTCCCGTTTTAGTTGAAATCTTCTGTCTGTTGTCATCTCTCATCCAGTTCTCTTCCCCTCATGGATTTATGCCAGGGGTTCCCCACCTTTTTGTTGGCCACGCCCCACCTAAGCACCTCTAAAATCCGGATGCCCCCCTGTGACATATCATTCTTATTATTCAAAAAGTGAACTCCTATTCACGTGGAGGAAGCCTAAAAGGCCATTCACTTGGTCTAAACCAGCTTCCATAGAACATGGCATCCATGAAAGAGAAAAATACAAGAACGAAAGGACAGTTAAGTGCTGAGGAAGAAATCACTAAGAAATTGTTAAAAAAAAAAATAATATGAAGCGATATGAAAAAATAGCAAATAAAGTTTCAAAACATACAGAGAACTGAAATGCATAAATATGTCACAATATATATTTATATACTGTATATGAGGCCCCTAGAACCGAAGAAATGCCAAAAATTAGCTGTTAATAACTCATTCTCAAATTGCCCCCCTTAAACATCAAATTGCCCCCGTGTAGGGTGTGTGCCCCAGGTTGGGAACCACTGACTTATGCTTTTATTTTCTCTTTCATTTTAGTGACTTCTCTGATATTATTATTAGAGAGTTGGGGTTTTTTGTTTGTTTTCTTTTCTTTTGATCCCTATGGTGTCTGCTTTCTCCCAATACTCAGTGCCACTTCCTCCTCCGCCTCTTCATTTCTGTTTGCTTATTCTGACCTCTTCTTTTACGGAGGCTTTCCCAGAACGTCCAGTGGTCTTGGATTGTCAGTTCACATTTAAGAGCGGGGCTCTGAAAAGAAGCGACTGAAAGAGGTGGGTGGGGACCAGGGCTCGCCAACTGGTGGAGCTCACCGAGGGTGCCCTGGAGCTGAGCCATCAGGACCTGGGTACTTGGGGATCTGCAGGGGAGCTGGACACGCCTGCCCGTGGGGTTCTGGGAGGAGAGCAGAGGAAACAAGCCAAGAGCTCCGCAGGCCAGATGTAGGTTTCCTTCATCTTCGTGGTTCAGGTCGACCAGCCACCCGAGGCCCCTGGTTTCAGAGTGCTGGCACCTCCTTAGTTTTATGAGGAATGAACCGTGGTCTCCTGAGACCGCAAGCTGGCGGTGCAGGGTGTCACCTATCTACAGGGGTGAGTAGGGAGAGGAGCCAAGGCTTCCACCTGAAGCCTACGGATGTCCCAGCCACTCCCCTTTCAGCTCCACTTCTGGCCCTTCCATTCCTGAGAGCCTGGTGCCCCGGATGGTGGGCCCCTCGGGAGCTTCAAGACACAGTATTACCTTCCTCCAGGTCCTGTGACTTCCCTCTCTAAACCGGCTACGGCCTGTCCATTTTTGTTTTCCTTTATTGGTTTTTAGAGAGAGGAAGGGAGAGGGCTAGAGAGAGACAAACATCGATGAGAGTGAACCATCACCAATTGGCTGCCTCCTGCACGCCCCCTACTGGGAATTGAGCCCACAACCCAGGCGTGTGCCCTGACCGGGAATTGAACCAGTGACCTCTTGGTTCCTGGATCGAGATTCAACCGCTGAGACACACTGGCCAGGCCCATGTGCTTTCTTATTTCAAAAAAGTATAGCCCTTTCTGTCTCCTGCTGTGATCTCATTCAGAAGGGGACGGGGAGTGATTGCTTAGTGGGCTCAGAGCTTTAGCTCTGCAAGAAGAAAAAGTTCTGACGCTGGATGGCGGTGATGGCTGCACAACGAAAATGTATTTACTTAATGCTACCAACCTGTGCTCTTAAAATGGTTAAAATGGTAAAGTATCTGTAAGGCATATTTTACCATAATTTTTTAAAATAAAATTTAGAGTTAAGGTTTAAAACATAAGTCACTTCTTCAAAGGCTTCTTCCAAGATCAACCCATGCAGAGCTATCCCTCTCCTGGCCAGGGCAGCTCTCTAGTACATTCCATGGTTTACCGCCTCTGTAGCACTTAGTATATGAAATGATCCTGTTTATTTCATTACTTGCTTGTTATCTCTGTCCTCCAATTAGAGAAAAAAATCAAAATCGCCAAATTCTACTTCATACAACTTAAAGTTCAGTCCTTTCAGCTCCTGCTCTCTGCCTTGTTTCCCAGTTTCTATCCCTTTACTTGCTTTACAGGTCCGCATTCTCTGAGTTCTAACCTCGCCCTTCTCCCTTTAGGCATGTCCACTGAGTGATCTCACTGTGCCAAAACTGCATAATGGGTAGGAGTGAGCCCTTAGGACCTGAGTTTGAATCCTGACCCCATTACTTGCTGGGTGTGCAAACTTCATACTTAACCTCTCTGTGCTCAGCTGACCCATCTGTAAAATAAAAGGATAACACAGTCCCAGCCTTTCAGGATGACTGTGAGGACTGAGTTAGAATGCTGCCTGGAGCACAGTAAGTGATCCAAAAGTGTCAGCTATAGGGGGCCCATATAATTTATCATCCTAACCAGGGCACCTCTGAGACTTAAAAAAAGAGACTATTAATAACCACACTGAAACAACAGCCATAAACCAGAACTGTCCTAGGCAAACCAGGACAGTTACCCAATTGGTGTAGGGAAAGCCATAAAGTATTGTTGATATGATACCATTTCTGTCCTATAAATATCATATAGTTAACACTAGAGGCCCAGTGCACGAATTCATGCATGGGTGGGGTCCCTCGAGCCTGGCCTGCTATCGGGACCGATTAGGGCCGTGGGAGGTTGGCTGTGGGAGTGCACTGACCACCAGGGGGCAGCTCCTCATTGAGCGTCTGCCCCCTGGTGGTCAGTGCGTGTCATAGTGTCTGGTCGTTTGGTCGTTCTGTCGCTTAGGCTTTTATATATACAGATTGTTCACTTCCAGTCGAAGAAACCTACTAATATACTACTATTTCTGAAAGTAGGTTCAGTGGAGAAAAGAAAGAGTTATATAGGTCAAAAAAGATTCAGAAACACCAAATTAAACAAAGTTAGACAATTGAGGGTAGGGTACCATCTACCCTACCCAAAAGTCAATGGTGTACCAATATGTTCTCATTAACTTCATAGGTTCAAATACTATTTGCTACTACAAAGTTGTTATGAAAGAAAATTAAATGAGCCACTGGCTTATTTTTTAATAGGGAGTATTTTGCCTACTATGTTCACTGCTCTTTTTTCTCAGTACCTAGCCCATAATGAGTACTAAGTAAGTGTGTGTTGAATGAAGGCATACTAAAACACATTCGCATGGTAAATGGTTTCAGGAACTAAATCAAGAGCAGAGAAAAAAAATATTCTCGTTTGGGAATTTGAGCTTTTTCAGTTTTTTTTGAGTTTTTTGTTGTTGTTTGGGGGGGGGGGGATTATTTTGACATAAGGTTCCAATAGAACCCTTGGATAAAAACTGTACTGCATTTTCTATCGGATGTGCTCTTGACTAAGTGTGGCTTGGTGATCATGAGGGAAAAAAAAGTACTCCTAGAAGATAAATAGTGTATGTATGTGTGTGTGTGTGTATGTATGTATATGTGTGTGTGTGTATGTATGTATATGTGTGTGTGTGTATGTATGTATATGTGTGTATGTGTGTGTATATGTGTGTGTATGTATATATGTGTATGTATGTGTGTGTGTGTATGTATATATGTGTATGTGTGTGTGTGTGTGTATATATATGGAAAATACTATGCTAAAAGGCTTATGTACTTTTCTTCACAGTAATCTTCAGTGAGATCTGGCTGATTGCAGGAATCTTGGTAGATCCAAGTCCATAGTTCATTTCCAAATGGGTGGTGAGGATTTTCTGTTTTGTAAGTTTGTATACCTCTTTTTTGCTGGCATAATTTACCTTTTACCAAGTATATTCCAACTTAATATACTAAGCTAACTACCGGCAAGGTAGCTAACCACTAAGGGCTCAGATCCTGTTATGAAAAGGCCCTCGCGACTCTCTGTGCCACATGGTCTCAAGGGAGGCATGTCAGAGGCATAATGCAGAGTTGTGGTAAGTCACATTTATAACTATACACTTGTAACTTATAGTAATCTTCCTAGCTAGAATTTGTCAGAAAAGAAATAATGGAAGAAATAAATTGTCATGTAACAAAAATAACTGCAAATATCAAATTTTGGATCTGGAAGGGACTTGATGGATATTGATTGAAGTAAAATTGTATGAGCATAAATCCTTAAACTTTACTGCAGGTATAATATTATTATTGCCACTTTTTACATGAAGAGACAAGGTTTACATAAAAATCTTAGAAGAAGCTACAGGCAGCTAAATGGCAGACATTTGTCGTAGCAATATCTTTACCGATACAGCTCCCAGGGCAATGGAAACTAAAGAGAAAATAAACAAATGGGACTACATCAAAATAAAAAGCTTCTGCACAGCAAAAGAAACCATCAACAAAACAACAAGAAAGCCCACTACATGGGAGAACATATTTGCCAACATTATATCTGATAAGGGCCTAATCTCCAACATTTATAGGGAACTCATACAACTTAACAAAAGGAAGATAAACAATCCAATCAAAAAATGGGCAAAGGACCTAAATAGACACCTTTCAAAAGAGGACATTCAGAAAGCCAAGAGACATATGAAAACATGCTCAAAGTCACTAATCATCCGAGAGATGCAAATCAAAACAACAATGAGGTACCATCTCACACCTGTCAGAATGGCTATCATCAACAAATCAACAAACGACAAGTGCTGGAGAGGATGTGGAGAAAAAGGAACACTCGTGCACTGCTGGTGGGAATGCAGACTGGTGCAGCCACTATGGAAGACAGTATGGAGTTTCCTCAAAAAACTGGAAATGGAACTCCCATTTGACCCTGTGATCCCACTTCTAGGAATATATCCCAAGAAACCAAAAACACCAATCAGAAAGGATATATGCACCCCTATGTTCATAGCAGCACAATTCACCATAGCTAAGATTTGGAAACAGCCTAAGTGCCCATCAGTAGATGAATGGATTAGAAAACTGTGGTACATCTACACGATGGAATACTATGCTGCTGTAAAAAAGAAGGAACTCTTACCATTTGCAACAGCATGGATGGAACTGGAGAGCATTATGCTAAGTGAAATAAGCCAGTCAATGAAGGAAAAATACCACATGATCTCACTCATTCATGGATAATAGAGACCATTACAAACTTTTGAACAATAATAGATACAGAGGCAGAGCTGCCTCAAACTGATTGTCAAACTGCAGTGGGAAGGCCAGAGAGGGTTGGGGGGCAGAAGGGAGGGGAGTAAGAGATCAACCGAAGGGGGAGAGGTCAATGGGGGGAAAAGGAGACTTATGTAATACTTCAAACAATAAAGAATTTAAAAAAAGAGAGAGAGAGACAAGGTTTACCAATTTGTCCAAGTTCACACTGCTGTTGAGTAGAGGAGGTGGAATTCAAACCCAAATCTAACTCCAAAACTAAGATCATTAATTTTCTTGGCAGTATACCAAGATTCTCTTTTTAAAATATTTTTCTGTAACCCAAATTACACTATTAAAATAGTAGAAATTCGGAGCTAGACAAGATCTCTAGCCCACCTCCCTATGTTACAGGCCCGGTGATGTCAAACAGCTTTAGGTCTTGGCTACACACAGCTGGTTACTAAGAGTTAAAGTTAAAACCCAGGAGTCCTGCTAGACTCACAGCCAGTTCTCTTCACCATCACCAAGTATCAATGCTTAGCAAGTGGAATTCTAACAGTCATCACTTCTCAAGCACCTAATAGCAGCCTAGACTATATCAAGAACTCTAGATCATTATCTTGAATCTTCCCAACAATCTTAAAACTCCAGATCTGTTTCACTGCAATGCCAGCTACACTTTCTCTTCCATCATGTTATTTTCATAATCCTAACTAGGTACCCAGGGTGTGTGTGTGTGGGAAAGAGAGAGAGAGAGAGAGAGGGAGGGAGGGAGGGAGGAGTGATGGTGGTTTTGTTTCTGCTACTACTGAAAATGACACAGCTCCATCTTTGTGAAGGCCAAATCCATTGTGGTATGCAGCATGGTAAACACTTTTACTAATAGAGAAGAAAAGGCTTTTACAATATCTTTATGAACTCATAAAATAAAAAAGCTGTTAAGACTCATACCTAAGCCATCAAAGGCTGATTCTTCCCAAGACTTCTTGGTTTGGTAGAGAACAAATACATACTCACATGCCCTGACCGGTTTGGCTCAGTGGTTAGAGCGTCAGCCTGCGGACTCAAGGGTCCCAGGTTCGATTCCAGTCAAGGGCATGTACCTTGGTTATGGGCACATCCCCAGTAGGGGGTGTGCAGGAGGCAGCTGATCGATGTTTCTAACTCTCTATCCCTCTCCCTTCCTCTCTGTAAAAAAAAACAAAACAAAACAAATATATACTCACATATACACATACACACATACATGAGACTGAAAGGAAACGGGCCACAAATTTACAGCCAAACCCTCCCACTCACCACCACGGTGACCTCCTGGAAGAAATGACCATAGAACCCGGCCCTAGACTAGCCGAGTACGCAGTACCCTTGGCCGCAGGGGTCAGTAGGGACGGGAACATGGTATTTACTACAAGGCTGGTGGGAAAGAGACCATCGTCCTCTGGGACCGTGAGTCATGACGTTACGGGGCTGCCGGACCCACACGCCGGCCTCAGAGCAGAGGCCGCGGGAAAACACAGGCATCGCCCAGAAACAGAGCAGAATGGCCAGGAGGGAACGCTTGACACGAGTCCCTCTTGGATTCTTCACTTAGATCATGTAATAAACCCACCCCTACTTCGATTCTCACTTTTCCTTCACTGCTTCAGCTTGTGGTGAGTTCTTGTTGCTTCAGATTTCAGAGTCCTGACTAATTACCCTCATGGAGAAAAAGCCCTCAGTAAAAAATAAAACAAATAAAAATTTAAAATATATATATTTACATATATATATAGTGCTTCAAATTTTTTAAATTTAAAAATTAGATCCATAATTTTATCTCAATAAAATGCAGCTTAAATTTATATACTCACTAAACTTCTAAAATTAAGCCCAGTCATACATTTAGTACTCCTAAATGAGGTGATTATAAATCTTTATGTATTAATAACTGCATTTTAAAATATTAAGAGTATTTGGTGGTCAATATTTTTTTCAAATTTTTTTTATTGATTAAGGTATTACAAATGTGTCTTCATCCCCCCCACTGTCCCCTCATCCCCCCAGCCCTGCCCTCACCCTCACCCCCTGTTGTCTGCGTCCATTGCTTATGCTTATATGCATGCATACAAGTCCTTTGGTTGATCTCTCCCCCTAAATATTTTCTTTATATTACAATTTTTCTGATGGTGGAAAAACTGTCATGTAAAGAAAAGAGCACGATGGAAGAGAAAGTGGAGTGACACAGAGCTGGACTTTGAAGACTGTTGGGCCTAAGATTTAAGATAATGTGTCCACTCCCTTACCCTTTAGCCTTCTGCCCCGCCCCCTCGGAGGACAGATCACGCTGGGTGGGTGGGGACTTCCTCCATTCATGCTCCTCAGATACATAAATAGAAGAGGAAGTCTCAAACCAAGCTGATCTGGCTCTCTCCAAATTCCCAGGGCAGAATGGCCCTCATCTGGTCCCTCCTTCCCTCTTCTCCTCCTTACTAATCCTTCCTTCTCTCTGCCCATCTCTCACACTCAGTTCCTTCCCTCTGGACTAACTGAAAGTCTGCCTCTCCCCCTTTCCCAGATGAACCCTTCTCCTAGGTCCTCATCTCCTCCCAACCCTGTTCCATCAATTCTCCTTTCTCGGCCGCCTGCAGAGTCCCCTGTCCCACAAGCAGGCTCCCCTGTCATCTTACACTGTACAGACCAGGTTTTCCCTAAAGAAAAACTCCTCGCTGACCAGGCTGCCCTCGTTCTATTCCTGCCCTACTTTTCACCACCAAATTCTTCAAGCACATGGTTTTACATACGATACTTCATCCTCTCCTTCTTCCCCAGAAATACGCTTCCACCGCCCCCCACCCCCAAATCACTGAAGCTGAATTCACGACATTCTTCTATTGTCAGATCCGATGGCCTTTTTTTAGTTTTCATTTCCTTTGTACAGGCGGTTGGATGACATGAACTCTCCTCTTGTAAAACCTCTCGTCCACTGGTCCTAATGACATTACTATTTTAGCTCCCTTCCTTCCGAATAAATGATCCTGTTGTGTTTCCCTGAAGGTCCTTTTCCTCTCCTTCCCCAATTGTTAGTAGAGTGGGCGTTTCTCAGGTTCATGCTTCAGTGCACTGCTCGTCTTTCCACATATTTTTTTCTGAAAAATTGTATCTCACATTAAAATTTCAACAGTGTTATTCTATTAAAAAATTTTTTAAACACACACACACACACACGAGGGTGAGTAACCATTTCTATGACCGGCCCCCAAATCAGGGCCACTCCTAAATTTCCTGAAAATGCATCACCAAGCTCTCCAAAACCATGGCACACACCATCACACATCTGGACACGTTGGCCCATCTTCTCCTGGCTGGAGGACTCTTCCATTCTCGATCTAAAATCTTCCCAGCAGACTCACATGCCACTTCCCTCTTTGCGGCATTTCCTGCCCCACGCCCATCTGCCCAGCAACACGAACTCCTCGCTCTCTCTTCTATACAGCCAGGGCACCGAGTACGTAGCTTTATTACAGCATGTGCGTGACTTCGTGTCATACACAATCCTGTGTTTTCCATCTCACTCCATAAGCATGTTTCAAGGGCAAAAAGAATGTTTCATTCTTTTTGTTGCCTCGGTTGCTATAATGTGGTAGACACTGAATATTTATTGGAACGTATGCCTAACTCAAGGTCAGAATGTTAGTGACATCTTAAGGCTCTTTATATACCGACACTGCTGGGCCCATGGTCAAATCCAACGTGGTAGCTGGGATATTTATTGGAACGTATGCTTGACTCAAGGTCAGAATGTTAGTGACATCTTAAGACCCTTTACTATATACCTACCTACACTGCTGGGCCCATGGTCAAATCCAACGTGGTAGCTTTCTGAACACTGAAAGCATTACTGACCAACCAATCATTGGGCGCTTATGGTTTCTGGCTATACATGTTCTCCTATTTGTCATGGGTGTCTTATCGTCTCCACCAGCTCAGCACTGGAGGGCTACAACTGGTAATGTCAAGTACATCACGCCATCCAGGGCAATTCCTTGTGTGTGAGCAGGTGTCCAATAAACACTGCTGGACTTCAATGAGCCTCACTTGTAGGAATTCTAAAAATTATCTCATAGGTCTGCTATTAACTCTGCTTTCAATTTTTTTAACTTTTGTTTAAAATTAAATCAAAAAATTTTCAAAATGATTCATTTAGGAAAATAAACATACGTGGAACGCAGACAATAAAGACCTTCAAATCTACAGTTCAGAACAACAGTGGCTTCTTTGGCGGTGGTAGGACATCTTTCCTTGCAAATGTGAATGTATTACATGTAGCCATTAAAAAGCAACTTCCCTAAAATTCACAAGGTAAACACTGATTCGGGCAAGAATCATCAATGAGTTTAAGACCAAAGTGAAAGGCTGCTGGAACTATGACCCCACAGACTTATAAATGGGACAATTACATCTTTATGGTGAAGAGATCCAAAAATCACCTTCTTGATCAAGTACACTTCATCTCTGCAGTATTCTCGCCAAAAAAGGGTTCAACGTGAATCTAATATCGAAGGAAAATTAAGCAGATGTGGGACATTCCATAAGGCCAAAACCTTGATGCATAAAATCTTCAAAAATTTTTGAATCAATATTTTGAAAAGCAATAAAATGTCAGATTTTGATTATTTCAGAATAAAATGGGCTAGAGATGTAAGAAATATACTGTATGTATCCTGGGTTTTTAAAAAGTTATTAAAAAAATTTTGGACTACCATATTAGATGTAATTATTGAATGTAGTCATTTAGTTATGTTAATGGTACTATAGTTATGAATATCTTATCCTGGAAATTCAGGCTAAAGGAACTTAGGGGTGGAGTAATATCTGCAACTTCCTTTCAAATGGTTCAACCAAAAAGACATCAATAAAACTAAAATCCTAACTGTGAGTGGATGGATATGTTGCTTGACTGTGGTAATCACTTCACAATGTATACGTATATCAAAACATGCTGTACACCCCAAATCTGTACAATTTTTATCTGTCAGGTGTACCTGAATAAAGTAGGGGGAAGGAAGTATACATAAAGCAAATGTGACAAAACACTATAAGGATGTTTATGTGCTCGGTAACCATATTTATGTTTCATTTTTCTGCTTATTTAACATTTTCAAAATAAAAAGAAGCAAAAGTAATTTCCTCTTCTTTCCATTAAGTTTTAAGGTAAATTAATTGATATGAGCCGAGTACAGGCAGAGCCCTACTGTATGTGACATTTACTTACTTTAAACATTTTTAGACAATAAATAAGTTAACCTCTCAGAGTATGTACTATGTAAACATAACTTCATTTACTAAGAAACAAGTCTAAGTATTAAGTTAAAAAGTAGAAAAAGTCCTTCCCCATTTTACACATAAAACAGTTCTTTTTTTTAGAGAGAGAGTGGAAGAGAAATAAAAAAGATGGAGAGAAACACGGATGTGAGAGAAATACATCAATTGGTTGCCTACTGCACGTGCCCTGACCAGGTCTCCGGCAGGAACCTGCAACACATGGCCTTGACTGGAATCGAACCCGGGACCCTTCGGTCCGCAGGCCAACGCTCTATCCACTGAGCCAAACCTGCTAGGCCACAAAACAGTAGTTCTTAGCAGTAATTACTGGTCAGACAACTCCTTCCTCCAGTGTTTAATTGCATATACACTAATGAATATTCTTGAGTTTACATCTTTTTCCAATGACGTACAGTCATCCCACGAGTCTAACAGTTCAAGACCTTTGAAACCAGGGATCTCAATTTTCCTCTGTGTGAATGTTCTCCCCCAACCCCACTGCCTGTCATCTTGGCAGAGTTTTCTTTTCAGCCTTCCAATTTAAACTGAATCGTTACTGCGTTAGTTACCTTTCACTGCATAACAGACTGCCATAGAGCTCGGTGCTGTTGAATAACAATAAACCTTTATCATCTCACTGTTCCTGTGGGTCAGGAACTCAAGACCAACATGTGAAAGGCCTGGGGTAGCGATTTCAGCGCTGCTCCTCAGAGAGGGGGACAGCAGGAGGTGGGCGGAAGTCACTGGCTCATAGCAATTCTGAAATCCCGTGCAACACAGGCAACTCCTAGTGAGAATTCAAGGCCTGGCGCTGCCCTCTTGGCTCTAGGTTCTGTTTTCTGAGTCATGAAGGTAGCTCACGTTTGAAGCTACAGAGTATTCCCAGCATCTTTCCTGCCTGGAGAGGTCCATAGATGCAGAGAGCACTTTTCACTGTACTGTCTCTGTCCCTTTCAGTCCAATCCAATCCTCTTTAAAAGAAAAAGAGAGAGAGAAAAATAAAGAAAAAACGTTGTAGGTCTCCTGTGAATCTTAGGGTTCACTCCATAATAAAGGCCACACCCAAAAATCTCTCCAAGACAAGTCCCCTCTGCTCCTGGAAGCTCTGCTGAGACCGCGGAGGGACAACTCTCTAATGCTCCTAGAACCCATGTGGTTTGACTAAGGAGTTCTTGGAGGGGAGCTTGCCCAGGTCCTCGAGGATTTTAAAGCTTCAGCTGTAGACCGTGTTTTCCTGAGCACGTCCTGGATTTTATCTTTCCCGGAATCTATTTCTTCATTTTAGCAACACGGGTCACATGAAGAGGCTAGGATTGTCAGACTCTGCAGTCCTTGCTCCTCTTGGTTTACCAGCACTTCCTTTAGCTGGTCTCTCTCCTGTGGCATCTCATATATAAGCAGCAAGAAGGAACCAGGAGTACCTTCAACATTCTGCTGAGAAATCTCCTTGTCAGATCACCTAGTTCACGGTGCACGTTTTCATGCTTCCCATGTTATTATTGCAGATGACAGAGACGCTAAACTTTCTGCCACTACAGAGCAAAGATTCCTTCCCCAATTTTCCAGTAACATTCTTCTCACTTTTCTTTAAGCTCTCACCCACAGCCTTGTCAAAGGCCGTGAAACTTCTACTAACAGACTACTTAAGGCTCTTTGGGCTTTCGATGATGCCTCAAAATCTTCCAGCTTGTAGTCTGAAGTATAAAACACTGGCATCCCAGGTCCTTGCTAGAAATATTAACTGTTTGAAAGCCCAGTTTGTTTCAAAAGCCTGGTTGAAAGTAATACCTTTTCAATTTCCTAAATTTCCTTCTACTATTTACTTACTTGAAAAAATATTCTAAATGTTATGCTAGGAATAAGTCAGGCGTGGAAGACTGGACAAGGAGTATTATGATCTTCCCATTTTACTGGCATCTACTTTGAGATGTTTATAAGAACATTCCAGCAGTATACGTATATCTCATTCGTGTTTTAACAGGCGTTAGGGACTTACTATCCATTGGGCATTAGAGTGGTGAAGATGAACAAGAAAATTATGATGTAGAATTGAGGGCAGGTGAAAATTCCATCACTCCCCTACCTTTTCCAGGATGTCAACCATGCCTAGTCTGTACTCCCAAAGCACTCTATCCTATCTAATAAAAGGGTAATATGCAAATTAACCGTCACTCTGTCACAAAGATGGCAGCGCCTATAGCCACAAGATGGCGGTCAGCTCCGCCGGAGTCCTCCAGTCCTGGGGGGACGGCCTCTGAGAGCGGGCAGAGTGAGCGGCCTGGCAGAATGCTTGCTTCATCGCCGTAGTGATGAGGCAAGCATCCAGCCCTGGCCGTGGAGGGGCTCTGGGCCGCAGAGCGCCTCTGGGCAGCAGGCACGGAGCAGCCAGGCCCTGCAGAGAGCAGAGAACCACGGGGAGTGGGCCTAAGCCGCCAGGGCTCCCGGATTGGAGAGGGCTCCCCTGAGGGCTCCCAGACTGGAGAAGGTGCAGGTTGGGCTGAGGGACCCACCCCCTGTGCACGAATTTCGTGCACCGGGCCTCTAGTTTTTTAATAACAACAGTAATGGCAGCTAATATTTATGAAGCGCTTACCATGTGCCTGGTCTAATGCTAAGCCTTTCACATACTTTAACTCAGTCTTTACAATCATCCTCAGGAAGTAAGTAAAACTATCATTATCTCCACTTTTACAGACGAGGAAATGGACGTCTTAAATAGTGTTTACCCCCCACTAGGCTGTGGATTCCATGACAACAGGTGACCTCTTTCTTCATCCTCACGTCCTCCCCAGTCTATGGCGCATATTTTTCTATAATTAAAGAAACTAGTTTATCCAAGTACTCAGAAATGCGCATGGACAATTTCTCTCTCCTCAAAAGCACAAGGTGATAGGTAACACGTCCCTGGACCTAGGAAAGATGGCGGGGGCCAAGTAAATATCCCTGTAAAAATCTACATAAAAGTTTATCAATTCATTGATAAACACAACTATGAAGACCTAAACTCTTATCAGCAGGTCTAATTTGATAGTAATATATTTCATCAGGCATGTGTAGAAAACAAGTGTAGTCAATGAAAAACTATGCCTCCTCCTTAGGTTACCCCTGTTAATTGTTATATTCTAGCTCTATTCGTTGTCGTCGAGCTACTCTGCAACTCTTTGGAAGTTGTAGGTAACTGACTGATTTCTAGAGTCTTCTCTGTCCAGTAGTGATTTTAATAAACTTTCTCCTGGGCAAAAACCAGTTTGGTCCTCATTTGCAATTCATCTCAACATTCTTTTACTGCATTTCATTTTTTTGCTCTTTTTGACTTTTCCTTTGAATCCCTAGAACATCTGTCTGGTTCACTCATACCGTGCGAGTGAAATAAAAATGTTAACAAGTGTTCATTAAAAAAAAAAAAAAAGTCAGTGACAGAGAAGTAAGAGATTACAGGGTAATACCCATTAAACTTCGTGGAGGAAAAACCAAATAAATGTAAGACCTAATACTTTGGATGATATAATTTGGCTATTTTTAACTGACCCAGTATTATTTGGATCGCTATATTGGATTCATCACTAGAAAACCTGTGACGGCTCATTTCATTGATTAAAAAAACAAACATGAAAACCTTTCCCTATTGATACACTACAAACGCATCGTCCTCAGGTCACGGGCTAGAAACTGAAATTTGGATTCTGCAAAGAGATTTGAGTTAAATTGGGGATCACTGTACAAACATACCTCCTAATTCACTCTCTCTTCAGAATACCAAACTATCTTTAAAAAAAAAAAAAAAAAAGAAGTACAAGCTTAGAACTCCTGGGACCAGGCAAATCGGCTGCCTTTTAGAACAACCTCCGCGGGGCTAACTTTTAGAGAAAGCCTGCACGCCAGATTTCCAAGCTGCCCTCCAGCCAGGCTGTGTCTCCTGGAAATCTGACTGGAAGCTGGTGTACAGACATCAGAATACAGCTATCAAAGCTGTGTGTGGCAGACGCTGCCGGCTGACTAACACGTATTATTTCCCAGTTCCCTTTCCCATTGCACCTCCCTCTGCAAAGACTGAAGGCCAGATCCTGGCTTCCTCGCTAAGGGGACACATAACCCAGATCCACAGGACAGGGCGTAAAAGGAGCTCCGAGCACGCGCGGCTGAGAAAGCGGGTGCTGTCCCAGTAAAGGGGACCCTGCGGCTGACACCGGCCACCTCCCATTTGCTGGCCTTGAACGGCAAGGTAATGCTCGTTGGTCCGGCCACTGAGGAAGCTCCAAGCAGCAAGTGTAAGCATGCAAAAGGCAACAAGGTGAAGGCAAGAAGCAGAAAGAGAGGGCTGGCATCTTGGATGCCTTTACCCTTATCTCCCGAACGACCAGCAACTGTCCACCTTTCCCCTCCTGAAGGGGAAAAAAAATAAAGCTCTTTTTGTTTGTTGCTGTTGGCTGGATTTTCTGTTATTTTTAGCAGAATGCCTGCCTTACTAATACATTTACAAACTTGTAGGGAATATGGTGTACATTTCCTCTAATTAAAAAAAAAAGTTATAGTACTTGTATAAATAAAAAAAAGTCATACTGATGCCAAATAAGTAACAAATTATATCCAGGAGGTCCCAAGGGTTTTCCCTTAATAATATTTTTCTGGTTATCAAAGTAATATACTCACTTTATAACAAAATACGGAAAAATATGTACTGAAGAAAAAAACTCATTCCCCAGAGTTAATGACTTTTAATATTTTGGGTATATATAAAACTATGCTTTTTTATTTTTATAGATTGGGATTGTGGAGGATATACTTTATTAAGTAATATATGCAACAAGTAATTCAGTAACATATAAAAGGATGTAAGACTTAAAAGTACCTCTTCCACCATACACACACACACACACACACACACACACACACACTCCATTCCACTTCTCAAAAATAACCACTTTTAAAGCTTTTGGCATTAGGACTCTGTTTCTTAATATGGCATCTGACTTCTCACTATGAAGGTGAGAAATTGAGTTCCCCTTTATCCTTCTTCCCAATTTTTATTACTTTTATTTTCACTTTCAGTTTTTCTAGTGGTTGATATTATAATGTTAGAAAAATACACTTAAGCCTCTATTTCTTGACCCAGGAATTCTAGATAGAATGCCTTAGCTTTCAACTTTGCAAGATAAGGAAATTAGTGTTCTCTGTTGTTGTTGTTTTTTTCATTTTCTTTTTTGAAAGGAAATTAGTGTTATAGCAAACATTTTTAGTCATAAAGTTCAACCACAGGATTAAAATGTGACTGTCATTTGGTATCATCCAATCCTGAGTGAGAAAGAAAAAAATGTGTGTACTTGTTGCTTTAACACTAATTCATTTAATTTAAGAAAAAGTGTGGAAGATGGAAGAAGTATCGTAACAAAGAACAAATACAGAGAACAGCTAATGAGCTTGCAAATCCTATGAGAAACTGAAATAAATTGTTGCAAACACCAATTTTTAAGTTATAAAAGATGAAGCCCTGCATTCAGGCCGGACAACGGGGTGGGAAAGGAACACTGATTATTACACGGTCTTCTCAAAAGAGAAGCATCCCAGTGCAAACACAGAGGCCAAAGGCACTGGAAGAGGTGACTGACCACGGAGCCCTAGTGAGCACCAATAATCTCTGAGAAATGGAAAGCATCAGAAGGGCAGGAAGAAAAAGCAACTGAAAAGGGCAAGCATCCTTATCCTGTATAATAAAGAGCTAATATGCAAATGGTCGTCACGCCCTCGCACCCTCATGCCAGGGCTGGGGGACCTGAAGCCGCGCCCCCTGCCTCCCGGGAGCTTGGGCTGGGGGACCTGAGGCCAGACCGGGACCTGAGGCCATGCAGGGCAGGGAGACCTGAGGCTGTACCAGGGGACCTGAGGCCGTGCCCCCACGCCCTGTGGGGCTTGACAGGGGTGGGGCCAGCCGGGTCTGGGTCTCCCGCGATTTCACGGTGAGCACGGGTTGGCGGGGACTTGACTCTGTGTCCCAATGCACACCCCAGGCTCTGACAGGAGGGAGATTTTCATATACATTTTACTAATTTTATTTCATCTCTGACACTTCTATTATAGAGAAAGGGCAAATAACAACATTAAAATATTTTCTCTAATTAATTCCCTTTTAACGTGCACTAATTTCATGCATTGGGCCACTAGTTGTTTTTATAGACAGAAACCATGGATGAGCCTAAATATTAAATCTTAGTAAACTTGATGTCAAATTTAGCAATATTCTATAAGATTCTTGAATAATAGCAGCTATTGTTTAACTATCTAGCATGTCCCATGCACTGTGATAAGAGCTAATCAAACATTCTCATCGTTGCGTCTTACACCCATAAAAAATAGACACTGTCATCTCCATTTTGCAGATGAGAAATTGAAGGCATATTAAGATTCAGTATTTTGCCCACAGTCACTAATAAATGGCAACGCTAAGACTTGAAGTTGAGGCCCATCCTCTTAACCTCTGGACAAAACTGATGGTCTCTGAGTACTTAAGTACAAGAAGAGTAGATGAATGGGAAGACTAGATTTACTAAAGCAAGTTACAAAAATTAGTCATTGCAACAGCACACGCACGTCTCTAAGACGTGTTGCAAAGTGTTTATGATGCCATTTATGTAAAGTGAGACAAAGCAAAAATATCCAAGTGTTTACACAGAACAAAGTATAAAAGGATCATTTCTTTAATTACCCCTTCTCCTGTATCCTGCCTGATTGATTTCTTGAATCCCAATCTCTTGACAAGAGGCAAATACTACTTCTGGTTTGGCAAGTATCTTTCTGGTTGTGAAATATTTAAGGGAAATTTGGGTTTTGTTTGGCACGTCGCACGTAACAGAGAAAGAAAGTGGGAGTGAAGGAAACATATCAGACTCTATGTGCTGCTTGAACCTTTTACAAAAGGCATTTTATAGATAACGAAATTGTAGATTTTGTAGATAACTTAGATAACACAAATGTTTTGAACCCTGATGATGCTCAAAGAAAACAGGGCAAGCGTTTCTAAGGATGACCTCAACAGCCCCTTAAAAGGGAAAAGTTTGACGGATTAGGCTGCAGAGCAACTTAAAGCTTTTAAAAAAATATTTGTACTGATTTCAGAGAGGAAGGGAGAGAGAGAGAGAGATGGAAACATCAATGACCACAGAGAATCATTGATCGGCTGCCTCCTGCACGCCGCCCCACACTGGGGATCGAGCCTGCATCCCGGGCATGTGCCCGTGACAGGAATCGAACCCAGGACCCTTCAGTCCGCAGGCCGACACTCTATCCACTGAGCCCAACCAGCTAGGACACAACTTAAAGCTTTTACCTGACAAAACATACATACCATAAATTTCAAAGGTATATTCAAGCCAGAAGATATATGTGCACCAACAACAAAAAATTAATAAAACAATGGTACTGGAAATACACACAAAGCTCTTACAGATAAATAAGAACATATAAAATTTATGAACCTGACAAAAGACATAAGCCTCCTATATAAAAACTGAGTAAGGACAAAAGCAAGCAATTCATTTGATTTTAAAAAATGACTTAAAAGCATGAATACAAAGTTAAGCCTCAGTAACAAAGATATGTGAAAGAAAACAGCAAAATAATGGCCTAAACTAACAAGAATAACACCCAGTGATGGCTGTGGTGTGACAGAGCAGAAACTAGCTACAAAGGCGTTTAAGAATGTCAACTGGCAGCATTGGGACCACAAACTGGAACCTGCAAGTGACCCACTGGGTGAACCTGGAGGAGGGACCGCCCCTTATTCGGCAGGGACCCGTGGGAGCTGACAGCTACACTCTTCTTGCAGCGCTGTGCTCACTGCGGGCATCACATTCTGAGAGAAATGTCGACCAACTGAGATGTTTACACCATAGGGCACCGAGATTATGTGTCAGAGGGCTGGACACCATGTCAGACAATAAACAAATTAAGAAAAGAGAATATTTTGCTTAAAAGAAGGATCTTAGGGAAGACATCAGAGCAATCATTTTTTTATTATTATTAAAATAGCTGTTCTTTCTTTTTCTTTAAATATACTTTTATTGATTTCAGAGAGGAAGGGAGAGGGAGTGATAGAAATATCAATAATGAAAGAGGATCACTGATTGACTGCTTCCAGCATGCCCCCGAATGGGGATCGAGCCCATAACCCAGGCATGTGCCCTTGACCGGAATCGAAGCCGGGACCCTACAGTCCGAAGGCGGATGCTCTATCCGCTGAGCCAAACTGGCTAGGGCACAGCAATCTTGAAATACCTGAAAACCTATATGACATGGAAAACTATTGGTTTATATCGCGCCGCACTGCCCTTACCAAAACCCTGTCCTAGATGTAGGCCACTTCCGGAACTGTGTTCCCGGCCTTGCCTCTGCTGCCCCAATTCTAGCTCCGTGCCCTGAAATCTGTGATACAGTGCTGTTTGAACTTCTAGAACTTTCTTCCTCCCCCTCATTCATTCACTGAAGACTGATTAAGAGCATACTACATTCAAGGTACTGGTAGACCCCAATGGGGGAAAGGAATGCAGTTGTAGTAGACACAGTTCCTGCCCTCGGGGAGTTTATAAGGGAGAAGCAGAAAAAATGGATCTATTTAACAACCAGTCAATCTGAAGCCACAGGAAGCAAAGGCACGGAAGTGAGGTCATATTCTAGGCAAGAGAAATCATTCTAACTTTGAGACTATGATTAAAAAAAAAAATGTTGAGAGGACATTGGAACCTGGCCTTGAAGGACATATAAATTTTCATTGGCAAAGGCAAAGGCAAAAATATATGCCAAGCCATAAAACTGGCGTAAGCAAAAGCATACATAGAAGAAGACACAGTGGTAGGTGCATGATTATCACATGAGCACGAAACAAATTCACAATCATAGTTGGAGATTTTACACCTCTCAGTAACTGATAGAATTAAAAGCAAAAACAGTAAAGATATGGAAGAGATGATGCGCTATCAACCATCTTAACCAGTTAACTGCCACAATAGTTTGAATTTAATTAAAAAAGGCCCACCGCTTGTGTCTATAGACGCTTATAGCGTACAAATGGTTAACCGCACATTTATAAAACTACACCCACAACAGCTTAAAATCAAGGTGATCAAATGGTGGACCATTAAAAGATATCACGAAAAATGTCAGAGTATCTTCTGTAATTATAATCTAATGTAATATAGAAATCAATAACACTAAGATATCTAAAAACCCTTATATATTTTGAAATTAAACAATACTTTTCTAAATAACTCAAGATTCAAAGGAATCACAAGGCAAGTTAGGAAACATTTACACTAAATGACAATGAAAACACAATATTATCAAAACTTGTGAGACACAGTTAAGCAGTGAAGTAAGATAAATCCACAGCTTTAAATTCTTATACTTATTTAAAAGAAAAAGGTAATATTTTATCTTAAAAAGCCATAAAAAGACAAGCAAATTAAAATAATTAAGAGCACACGCAGTAAAATAGAAAACAAAGGACAAAGAAAATAAACAAAGCAAAAATGTGGTTCTTTGAAAGAATAAAATGTATAAACACCTAGCAAGATGGATCAAAGAAAAAGAGAAAACACAGTTTACCAATATGAGAATTTAATAAGGGGATTATCATTATAGATCCTGCAGATATTAAGAACAACTTTATGTCTAACAAATCAAAAACGGGAATGAAACGGACAAATTCCTTAAAAAACACAACTTAGCCAAACCAACCCAAGATGAAACAGAAAATCTGAATAGCCCTGTATCCATTAAAGAAATTGAATTACTTATCAAAATTCTCCAACCCAGCTGGCTTCACTGATGCATTTTATCAAACATGAAAGGAGGAAATAAAACCCACCTTATGCAAATTCCTTCAAAAAGTGAGGAGGAGGGAATACTTCCTATTACCATCTATTTTATAAGTCTAGCATAACCCTTATACCAAAACCTGAAATAAAAATTATAGATATCAATATTCTGGTAAATGCAAAAAAAAAAAAAAGGATCCTTCACAAAATATTAGTAAATCAAAACTGGTAATATATAAATCCCATCGTGACCAAATGGGCTTTATTCCAGCAATGAAAGTAAGACACTACATTAACAGAAAGAAAAAACGGAAGTCAAATGGTCATGTCAACAGATATGGAAAATCTTTTGAAAAAATTGAACACTCATTCATTAAAAAAAAAAAAAAACTCTCAGCAAACTAGGACAGGAAAGGAACTTTCTCGACCCGATAAAGGCCAGCCATGGAAAACCTACAGCTAATATGACACTTGGTGTAGAGTAAACGCTTTCCCAATAAGATGAGAAATAAGGCCAAAATGTTGACTGGCATAATTTTACTCAACATTGTACTCAAGGTGCTAACCAGGCAGTAAACCAGACAAATTAATTAAAAGCCCAAGGATTGGAGAGGAAGGAGTAGAACAGAGGCTCTTTGCTAATGACGACCATCTGCATAAAAAAGCTTAAAAGTAACTTTAATAAGAATTGGGCAAGCCCTAACCAGTTTGGCTCAGTGGATAGAGCATCCGCATGTGGACTCAAGGGTCCCAGGTTCGATTCTGGCCAAGGGCATGTACCTTGGTTGCGGGCACATCCCCAGGAGGGGGTGTGCAGGAGGCAGCTGATTGATGTTTCTCTCTCATCCATGTTTCTAACTCTCTATCCCTCTCCCTTCCTCTCTGTAAAAAATCAATAAAATATATTTTTTTAAAAAAAGAATTGGGCAAGGTTGCAGGATACAGTCAAAACACAAAACTCAACTGCTGATTGGGAAGGGTGTGTGGGTGTGTCTAGCAGCAACCGTGCAATTCTGTAACTCTGGAATGCAGTGAAAGCTATCATTTGATGGTTCTCTGCATTTGGCTTACTTCGTTAAAACAAATTAATTGAAAGTATAAGAAAAACAAATTTCACAATGTAAATACGTCAAATCTCAGAGTTTTAAATGTCATTACCAACAAATTTAATTTTTCTACATTTCTTCTCCACTTACAACATCAATAGCCAAAGGGAGCCCTAGCCGGTTTGGCTCAGTGGATAGAGCATTGGCCTGTGGACTGAAGGGTCCCGGGTTCGATTCCGGTCAAGGGCTCCGTACCTCAATCCCTGGCCCTGGTCAGGGCACATGTGGGAGGCAACCGATCCATGTGTCTTTCTCACATTACTGTTTCTCTCTGTCTTTCCCCCTCCCTGCCACTCTCCCTAAAAATCAATGGAAAAACATCCTCGGGTGAGGGTTAAAAAAAAAAAAAAAGCCAAAGTGAGCTTCTCTAATGTGTCACGTGGTTATATGGTCACTACCACAGCTCTACTCTCTATGGAAAACGCTTGCAGCTGAGTAGTAAACAGGAAATCATATGGTCATTTTCTTTTTCCTTAATCACTTCATAATTTGTTTCAAAAGTCACTTCGTGAAGAAGACAAGAACAAAAGGCACACAAGTACCTGCAAAGTGACGAAGAAGGAAAGACCCTTGGACATGGATGTCCCTCCAAAATTGTGCATTTTCTCTTCTGTAACAACTTATAATTGACTACATCACAACAATCATTCATTCAAACATAAACTCAGCTATTCATGTTACTAAAGTATGTTTTGCATAGTGGGATTAAGCTACTTTGTAAGACAACAGACTTACAAAGTTTGAGCCTGGAATGACCGAATACTAATATTCTAGTTCATCTAACAAAGCATTTCACAAAATATAAGACAAATATAATTCCAAGGACAGTTTACAGATATTGGAAATCACAAGTACCAGGCACACTAAGGGGAAAAGTTATTTGAAAGCACAAGCTGGTTATATGCACAGAATATAACACGAAAATTCAAGCTGTTAGATATCAATACAAGAAAAATATAAGAAATTAACTTACACTTGCATGCCCGCAGCATTTTCATCAATCAAAATGTTTCTAATGATAAAACCACCTTTCAATTGGCACCAACTTCAAAACAGTACGATTACGAGTTGACTAGAAATACATAACTGATTTTAATTTGTTACCAAGGAGCTGGCTGACCACACTTATAAGAGATTACATACTTAGGATTTTAAGAAATAACGCTACTAAGCAAACACAATTTTGTAAATTACAATAAGCCCTCGATCAATATTACTGCGATCTACTTAATTCTGCAACTTAGACCTTTTAAGCTGGTTGAACTTTATTAATGCAGTAAGTTTCTTCACAGCAAATATTGCCACTGGCTCTAACGGAACAAAATAAGAAAGCAAATTTGACATCGAGGTTAGAGATATCGAGTCACCTGGAGTATACCTCCTGGGCTGGCAGAAGGAGATCACTTCACACGTGCTCAATCTGTGTACAGATGGCTTCTATGTGCAGCCAACTGTGGGGGGCTCTGCCTGGACCCCCCAGGAGAAAGCTGCAGGCAGCACCTGACTCCATTTGCTACATTACATTTGTTTTACCGTCATCTTTAGCATCAACAATACTATGTGAATGTGTTATCTCCATTAATGATACCGCTTTGCAATTGCTCCAGAAAAGTACAGGCAGAAAGATTTCCTTACTATATGCCACTCATAAAGTATTTGTGCTACACAACATCAATAATCATCCTTGTATTTTTTTTTTTCATTTTCCTGGAAGATATTTACTGAAGAACAACTTTAAAAAAAAGTACAAATAAAATGAGATTATATCTGAATAGGAGCTAACAAGAACTGATTCAGCAATACTGGTTTGAGAAAAAGGACTGGCATTGAAAGTAACAGCTACATCATAACTTTTTTATATAAATACCCTTTATTAATAGTTTATGAGTTTAAAAAAAAACACTCCCCTGCAAGCATGATCTCGTTATGTTTAAAACCACATGGTGAGGTAAGGAAGGCAGATATTATCATATTTATTCTTGAGGGAGTACACACCAAAGTTCAGGTGATAACCATCTGCCTGGGGTGTTTACAATAATACTGCTCTTCTGGAAGAAATCCTCTGAACCAAAATATAGCCAAACACCAACAGATTATATAGTGAAATTTACACGAAATTATTATTAAAATTATATTGAAATTTCTAAAGGAATAAAATAAGAATGGTGGAGGGAAAAAAGGCCCAACTTGGTTTCCCCTAACATTTCAACTAATGCTTTCAGAAGTACAATGAAACACTACCATACAAAGCTTCTTTCAGGGAGTCTGACTTGTAAGTACAGGAAAAACACATAAATTGTAAAAATAGACAGAGGATGTTACCAGCAATCCCAGTCTTTCATTCACAAATATACCCAGATAAACAGGGATCACTAGATAACTAAAGAAAACTACCACTACTGAAAAAACACTCAACAAAATAAGCAAATCGAAGGAATTATTCAAAGAGGAGAATAAACTTCAAAATAAAATGTATTTAGTGTCCTAAGAATAGGACACTAATGTTAAGTAAAATAAGAGCAGATGGCCATAACCTATAAAGAAAAAAGTCCTGGGAATATAAAGTAATAACTGAAATATAAAATTCAATGAAGGGCTAGAATAAAAGGTCAAGGAACAAAGAGAAAAAAAAAACAGACGCATGGCAAAATGAAAGAAAAAATTTAAAATAGTGCATTGCTAGAGAAGCTCTAAGAGAAAGTAAAAAACAAAAAACATAAAAGAATACAGAGAACACAGATGGGAAAAAAATAATAAAAGAAATATACGAAGATTTCCCAAAACTGAAGAAAGACATGAAAGTCTGCATTTTCAAAGGGTCCACCGTTTGAATGAATTACAGAATGAGCAAACAAGGACTACAGCTCACCCTCCTTCAATTTCATAATCCCACGGGTACAGAGGCCCCGACACAAAAAGCTTCCAGAGAACAAAGCAGGTTACCTACAAAAAATTCTTCATGTTAGTGGCAAGCCTCTTACCAGTAAACTGGTTACTGAAATGTAATGGAATTCAACCTTCAAAATTCTGAAGAAAAACTATTTTGAAGCCTGAATTCTATACCCAGCCAAGGTATGTACCAGGTGTGAACGTGAAAAGGACATTCTCAAACACGGTGTGGACAAGCACACACACACACACCCTTTCTGAGAAAATTACTTCAGGAAGTGCTCTAGAAAACTGCAAAATAAATCCGAGAGAGAGAGAGAGAGATCGATCTAAGAGAGCACAGAACTTGTCCAAGAATGCAATCAAATAGCATGATATTAGCTGATCATACCCATATGAAAAGGCAATTCATATTAGAACTTCAACAAATAGTATGATTTCAAAACTGGAAAACCAAGTGATATTATAAAGGCATATACAGTCTTCTACCAATAGGGGGGAAATGTGGCAATTAGAAAATCCAGGAAAAAAACAGTTCTACCCAAACTAGAAGCCAAACTAAAGTATGACATGAACTTGAGTAGCAACGGCGTGTAAGAAATTCATCTGCTCTCCCATCACATGCATCCTACTACTTTGTTTACAGTTAATATTGTTTACACAGCATAATAGTGATTACTGCTTTTTGGAATCAAGTATAGCTATTAAACCTTGATGATATAAAATAAATGTTACAGTTAACAAATTGGAGAAGAAATGTGAGGAATTCAAGGGAAAGACTGTAAGGGTACTAATTTTTATTAACTCATGAAGTGGCAAGATTATGTCTAAATAATTTATAGAATTAATGATGCAGTAAGTTTAACTATAAAGGCCCCCAAAAAAAGAAAAAAAATGAAGAGAATAAGTACTGAAAGTAAAACTGCTCATTTTTTCACAATGGGGATATACTAGACTACTTAAGATTCATCAAAAATAAAGTTTAGCACATTATATATAAAATTGGGATAATCAGCAGAAGAATTAAAAAGAGAAAAGGTCTGCCCGGCCGGTGTGGCTCAATAGTTGAGCACTGACCTATGAACCAGGAGGTCACGGTTAGATTCCCAGACAGGACACATGCCCGGGTTGTGGGCTCAATCCCCAGTGTGGGGCGTGCAGGAGGCAGCCAATCAATGATTCTCTCTTATCCCGGATGTTTCTATCTGTCTCTCCCTCTCCCTTCCTCTCTGAAGTAAATAAAAATATATTTTTTAAAAACTAGAAAAGGTCTAAAATAGTTATCTCTGAGCAGCCGTGGGCAAACTACGGCCCGCAGGCCGGATCCGGCCCGTTTGAAATGAATAAAACTAAAAAAAAAAAAAAAGACCGTACCCTTTTATGTAATGATGTTTACTTTGAATTTATATTAGTTCACACAAACACTCTATCCATGCTTTTGTTCCGGCCCTCCGGTCCAGTTTAAGAACCCATTGTGGCCCTGAGTCAAAAAGTTTGCCCACCCCTGTCTCTGAGGATAGGAACTAGTTGGAAGAGGTAGAGGGTAGAAAGAGTTTTACTTTGCATTTTATACCTTTGTGTATTATTCAGTCTTGTGTTTATAAGACTATTACTTCCCAAAATTAATGCATGCATACACACACATACACACATGCACACACACGCACACATGCACGCACACACACACATGCATGCACACGCGCGCGCACACGCACACACACGCACGCACACACACACATGCATGCACACGCACGCGCACACGCACACACACGCACGCACACACACAAGCACATGCACACACAAATCACTAGAATTCTCTTTCCCTAACCAATGCAGGAAAGACACCGAGAAATTCTACTTTATTTTTTTTCCTTTTTCTATATCCCATGTACTATACACCAACCTTCTATAATGGTATTTCAGAGGAGTCACAATTAATTAAACAGACTCAACAAGCACTCTAAACCCTTGATAAAAGGTGGCGATAGCAACAGCTGACATTTATGTTAAAATGGCCAAAGCTCACCCACATCCATGATCTTATTTAAAAATACCTTCCTTCACACAGCAGAGAAATCTGAAAAAGCTTTCCAAATCTCTAAAATGAGAATAACATAAAAGGTATTAAACTGAACACAAACAGTCGGCCGCTTTGAAAACAGTTTGGCCGTTTTGATAAAGTTAAACATAAACTTACCATAGGTCCCAGCAATCTCATTCCTAGGTTATAGCCCAAGAAAAATACATCACACCAACACATGCACACACATGTTCCCAGCACCTTTACTCATAATAGCCCCAAACGAGGAGCAGCCCAAATGCTCATCGCCTGGCAAACACAAACTGTGGATGGAATACTACTCAACAATGAAAAGGAACAGACTAATGAAAAACACCACTATATAAATGAATCCTACAAGCTCAGGCAGCACACTTCTCAAACCCTGCTCTCACCCCATTATCCTCCTGTGTTTATATTTTCACTAGAGGCCTGGTGCACGAATTCGTGCACAGGGGCCCATTGGGCCAGGCCGGCTGGGGGGAAGGGCCGAGGGCAGTTGGCAGGCCGGCCCCGCCTCCTGATCGAACTCCTGGTTGAACTCATGGTGGTACTCCCTGTCGAGGGGACAATTTGCATATTAGCCTTTTATTATATAGGATTACTTTGCTCAAGGGCCAGAGACCTCAAGTTTTATCCTTGGGGGTCTCAGCCCCATCCCCTTTTTGCAGACCCATCACCATGGTCACCAGAGTAACCGCTTCATTGCCATGGTTACATACTCATTGCATGGCTCCCTAGCTCAGGGTATGTGCCATCATCTCTGCAGCCCAGGCCCTCGGGGACCTCATGCTGGGGAAAGGGTCCTAACACCTCCTCCCCGAGCCCGTCTCCAGGCCCTGATGCACAGCCTGCTGGCCCCTCAGCCCTCTCCCTACCACATGTGCCCTGCTTACAGCCAGAGGGGGTGAAGGCAGGGTATCTAGGTCTGAGGAGGAGAAAGCAAGAAGGGCCTTCCTCGGGGTACGGGGAGCACAGAGAAGGGAGGGCCCTGAGGCCCAGCCTCCGAGGGTGATGAACGCGGAGCAGAGGACTAGGCCTCCACAGCCTGGCCACAGTCTTTCCGCCTTAACACACAGCCCACCTCCCTGCCCCCTTGTGGCCCTGGGCTGTGGGTGCGGGGTCCAGGCTGGGTGACTTTCAGTATTTGTAAGCATCTCAGCAGAACAATAAAGCATTTGGAGTGTGGGGAAAAAAAAGTATTATGTAATGTGAAAGGTGAAAGTAGTCAAACTCAAAGGACTGCATGGCGTATGATTCTAATCATATGAAATTGCAAAATTATAGGCACAGCAGAGCAGTGGTTACCAAGGGAAGGCAGGAACTTTTCTGGGTGATAGAAATGTTCTATGTCATGATTATAGTGTTTGTTACACTCCTTTAAAAGTTTAGCAAAATTCATTAAGGGCACACTTAAAATGGGTATATTTTACTGTATGTAAATAACTCAATAAAGCTGATTTTCAAAAGCTCGAAAACACATCATCACATTTAACTATTGTCAACATCTTTCAGCATAGGTATGAACCACAGACCCTAAAAGAATATGAAAATCACACCTTAAAAGGCAATGCTTAACCAGAAAATGACACCAATAACCTAAAAGTCCTGAGAATGAAAGAGGCCTCATCCTACTCCAGTTGGCCACGTGGATAAGCAGTGGTTGCCTAGCAACTAGCCCAAACTCTAGAATTCTAATAAACACATTGACCACATTAGCAGGTGACCTCATAGTGGATAAAATGTTTTACACTGAAAAGTGCTTCCTTTAATATTAAAAAGCATAATAGTGCATTTGAATTATTTATCTAAAGTGAGAGTAAACAAGAAATACTAAAAGACCATGAAAAACAAAACATAAAATTAAACATAAACACACACACACACACTCTTTCCTCATGTGGTCTTTTAATCAGGGCTTTACTTACCTTCTCATGAGATTGTGAATCCAAGAGTTTGTGGGTGAACCCTCCCCCTTTACTACTTTAATCCCTTCCCCTACCACCACCCAAATTGGCTTAATATAACTGAATAATTTGATTTATGTTTACATGTCTTAAAATGCATACAAGTTAGACACTTTTTTGATATTAAATCATTCCAAAGATTTCTCTCTGTATTTGTAGAGTCCAGCAGGCAACACAGAAAACACGGCACCAATTTTCTGTAACATACATGCACACAACATACCAGAAAGCCAAACTTGACTATAAATGATCAAAATCAAGAATTACAGTCCGGCTGGCAGGGCTCAGTGGTTGAGCATCGATCTATGAACCAGGAGGTCCCGAGGTTCGATTCCCAGGTTGCGGGCTGGATCCCCAGTGTGGGGCGTGCAAGAGGCAGCCGAGCAATGATTCTCTCTCATCATTGATGTTTCTCTCTCTCTCTTTCTCTCTTTCTCTCTCTCTCTTTCCTCTCCCTTCCTCTCTGAAATATATATATATATATTTTATTTTTTTTAAGAAAGAATTACAAAGAACCCTTGAATAATAAGCAAATTCCTAACACATATGCTAAATATCATTTCTCTCTTACTGGACATAGTACATCACAGTTTACTTTGTTAACAGCATCAGAAAAAAAAAAATCAACTTCCAAAACACCACTAAGTGTCAGCACACTTACCAACCACATGGCTTTGGTTTTGTTGAACACTTACCCCTCTTCTGAACCCAACCTTCTTTCACAATGGTCACATCGCTCATGGTGGCTCCCCGCTAGCCCCCAACGTGGAGAAATGGGAGTGTGTGATATCAGCTTTGGGGTTTTTATCTGCTGCTGCTGCCCTTCCCACTCTCTAGTGATGACTCAGCCTGGAAGGAAGTATTGAAGAAAGAATGTCTTTTTTTTTCCATTCTTGGAGATCACACAGCAATAACAAACAACTAATTCTTTGTCGATGTCTTCAATGGGCCTGACCTTACATAAAAGCCCCGCTCTTCAAACTGGGGGACTTATTTATTAAATGGTTGTATAATGAACACACTTCCCTGGTCTTGTGACAGATTTCAAATGATAATGAAACTTTTAACCTAAGAGGCTGCAATAAAAAAAAATGTCTTTAAGAAAACCAGTCACACCTACACAAAGAATACAGAAAATGTGTTTGGTGATGTGTGTTTTGAGGCGAAAGGAAAGAGAATGAAAGTTACGTGGACTAAAAGTACATCTTCCATCTATGTCTAATGTCAAAATCTCTGTAAATTTAAACGTAGTTATGGGAAAGCAATTGTGAATGTTTTTAACTGCTGCATTTTATGTAAAATACCATGTGCTAAGAAACCAACACTTATGTATGCTTCGTCTGCTAGGTTCCAAGAAATATTTTAGGCTGATTGCAATAAGTAAAATATTATAAATAATACAAAATCAATTACTTTTAAAGTAGACAAAGTAAAAGAGAGAACATGAAAATATAAAAAACTATGGAGTATTCAAGATGTGTCAGCAACTCGCATAGGCACTTCAACCTATTAGTCATAGGTAATCTTCACAACAACCTTCGTAGGGTACTATTAACTCCATTTCACAGATGGGGAAACTGAGGTTCATAGAAATTAAACAGCTTGCCCGATTTGAACACAAAAGGATGGAGCCAAGCTGTCTGACCCCGCAGCCTGCATTCTTAACTCCAAAACGATGTTACCTTAAATCAGTGATTTTAAACTAGAATTTTTAAAACATGCAATAATACCAACACAATATACAGATGAAGAATTATAGAATTGTATGCCTGAAACCTATATCATTTTATTAACCAATGTTACCTCAATAAATTTAATTAAAACAAAACATGCAATACCTGACTACTTAGTCAAGGGACAAAACATGCAATACCTGACTATTTAGTCAAGGGCACTGATCTTTTTTTCCTTTAGATTATCAAATAAAAAAAATGACAGCATCCCTGGTCAGTTTGGCTCAGTGGATAGAGCGTTGGCCCCCTATCTTTTTTCCCTTAGATTATCAAATAAAAAAATGAGAGCATCCCCGGTCAGTTTGGCTCAGTGGATAGAGCGTTGGCCCCCTGAAGGGTCATGGGTTCAATTCCGGTCAAGGGCAAGTACCTGGGTTGCAGGCTCAATCCCTGACCCTTGTTGGAGCACGTGTGGGAGGCAAACAATCAATGTCTCTCTCTCACATCAATGTTTCTCTCTGTCTCTCCCCCTCCCTTAAAACTAATAATAATAATAATAATAATAATAATAATCGCCAGTACAATAGGTGTCCAGTGTGAAGGAAAATCATACCGCAGAATTTCAGTAATTAGTTTATAGGTGCCACGAAATGAAAAAGGTTGGAAATCGCTGCCTCCAATAAAGATAAAAGGAAGCCGGAGTAAAAGGCTGTGCATCTGTGAAGATGGGCCATGCATTTAGCATGAGCTTTCAGGAAGCAATGCAAATAAGGAAACTCTATAGGTTTCAATAGTTACAGCACCCACAAGTATTAAAAAAAAAATGCTCACAAGGAATATAATTCTTCCTGCGACAAAAGTCTGAAATTTTTATCATGGGTCTTTACAAGACACCTTCTAGTGCAGCGGTTCTCAACCTGTGGGTCACGACCCCTTTGGGGGTCGAACGACCCTTTCACAGGGGTCGCCTAAGACCATCGGAAAACACATATATAATTACATATTGTTTTTGTGATTAATCACTATGCTTTAATTATGTTCAATTTGTAACAATGAAAATACATCCTGCATATCAGATATTTACATTACGATTCATAACAGTAGCAAAATTACAGTTATGAAGTAGCAACGGAAATAATGTTATGGTTGGGGGTCACCACAACACGAGGATCTGTATTAAAGGGTCGCGGCATCAGGAAGGTTGAGAACCACTGTTCTAGTGTAAAAAAAAAAAAAAGGTCCTCAAAATATCCTCACACGTAAATAGCACTGGGCTTCACAGGGTGATTTCTTATTGTCCCTCTCAACCTAAAAAGGGAAATACCGAGATAAAATTGAGTGAAAGCGTTTCCTCCCAGAAAACCAAAAACATGGCCCAGGGACACACGCGTCCATTTCAGATAACCAGCAAATGGACGGACGGACTCCATCAGGTGCTGTTTTTTTCTACTGGGTTTAGGCCAAGGGGTAAGCAAAGGAGAGACTCCTAGGCTAGGACTAGACTGAATTACAGTTCTTCTTCTGATGCAAATGAAGGGCACAGCCTCATCCTTGCGTGGTCAGGAATCCAGACTAAAGGTCCCACAAAGTCTGTGTAGCTGAAGGGAAGACCATGGTCATCATGGCCATCATGTGCCTGGGGCTGCGACAGGACCCCCAGGCAGGGCCAAGCCCGTCCCCAAAATCGTCAGGCTCTCCTACTGAAGAGGGTCCAAAGGGATATTAGAATCTGGAGGTACTTCCCCCAAAATATGTTTGACGGAATATTAAAAAGAAATTCTGGAAAAATTTTTTTTAAAAAAAAGATGGAAAAAGAAAAATTCTTTGGTCCAGTAAGTTGGGAAACTTCTACAAACCACGTCTTGCTCTTGAAACATGACGATAAACATGTTAAGCATCTCAGCAAATCCTAAATGTATCTGCACACACAGGGCTTTTTATTTTTGTTTTTTCTTTAGTAGCGTGTATTGATATCCAGAGGAGCGCACGTTGGGAAATGCCACAGGATGTGGCCACATAATTCAAGACAAGACTCATTTCACCATGAAAAGCAGGCAACAAACAAAGAAACCACAAAACCCTTCACTCAAGAATCCAAAGATCATTTTTAATTTCGCTTATGAAACTTCCTGAAGACCTCAACATAGCCCGCTGGCTACATGATACACCCAGAGCTAGATCATTAAAAGGGTTAACTCTTGACATAGATGATTAAAGGGAGTTAAGTACTGGGAACACGGGTACAAAATGATGTCTTTTGAGGGGCTGCCCTGTCGGCCTTCTCTTTGCTTCTACCCTAGCAAGGGGCCTCACACCCACTGCAGCGGTTCTCAACCTGTGGGTCTCGAACAATGAAAATGCATCCTGCATATCAGATATTTACATGACGATTCCTAACAGCAGCAACATTACAGTTATGAAGTAGCAACGAAAATAATTTTATGGTTGGGGGTCACCACAACACGAGGAACTGTATTAAAGGGTCGCGGCATTAGGAAGGTTGCGAACCACTGCAGCAATTCTTCGCTTCTGACTATAAAATTATCTAACAGGGGTAAAAGGAAACTCTACCTAGCTGAATATTCTTAGGATTAGAAATGGAACAGGTCAGGGATTAATGCTTAGTAATAACCAAAAGTAATACATATCCAATAAATGTATGTAAAGTGTGTACTTTCCTATTTAAATAATTACCAAACCTCTATTTAAAAAAAAACAACCACCTAGAAAAACAACAGTATTGTCAAAATTGATTTTATTTTTTTTAAGTGGACATTTCGTTACAAGGATCTTAAAGCTGGAAGCGACCTTCGGTTTACAGCAGAGGGAAGGGTCGAGCCAGATGAAGAGACTGGGCCAGGGTCAGGGGGCTCCTCTATGGGGACCCCACACAGAGAACCCGGCGCATGCTCCTGCCACCAGCGCTGCCTCTTCAGTATCAAACAAGAGGCTAAAATATTCACATCAACCCAAAGTCAATGAATTGTATTTCATAAAGGAACAGTTTCAAAAACTAGTGTTTTAGATAAAAACTGGTCACTGGCGCTTATCTATTTAAACTGTTAAAATGTATGTTAAATCAATCGGATAGAATTTGTCATCTTGGTGAGGGGCAGTGGCCCCACACATTATAGAGATGGCTTTATGCATTGGCACCTTAAAATGTGAACAGATTCTACCCCTAGTCGTAATTTTCAGCTTTAAAAATTGCTCCTGAGTCTCTACTGACTGAAATGACACACTCTTCGAACAGAAGTGCTCGTTTGTATATAAAAACAATGCTATTAACTCATAAGCAGCAAACTATGCTGGTTAATTTTCCTGCAATGACAACATTCCTGTACCTCGTCACCTACACTCTCCCCCTCAGTCTGTTAAAAATACTAACCTGCAGCTCTAGCTGGATTGGCTCAGTGGATAGAGCGTCGGCCCTCGGACTGAAGGGTCCCGGGTTCGATTCTGGTCAAGGGCTTGTACCTCAGGTGCAGACTCGATTCCCAGCCTGGGGCCGCATGCGGGAGGCAACCAATCGATGTGCTTCTCTCACATCAATGTTTCTCTCTCTCCCCTTCCCCGTCTCCCTCCCTCTTTCCCTCCCTCCCTTCCGCTTTCTCAGAAAAGCAATGGAAAAATATCCTTGGATGAGGATTAACAAAAAAAAAACAAACAAAAAAAAAACACAACAAAAAACAAAGAAAACCCACTAATCCGAAAAATGATGAGCTGGACTTGAAGCATGTAATCTGTTCCCGAAAGTAGAGTGAACTTCACCTCATCCTAACTTCCCTAGAAATCTGTTCTATCTAATGACCTATAAGTGTGTAATCTGTTCCCGAAAGTAGAGTGAACTTCACCTCGTCCTAACTTCCCTAGAAATCTGTTCTATCTAATGACCTATAACAGACAAAATTTGGTTTATTTTCCTTTTAAGCCTACTCATTAAACATGTCATCACTGGGTAACCTAATTTTTCCCATTCTTATAAAAAAAATTGCACACGAAATTCTTGGCAGATTCAATTTAGAATTTCCACAAAGTGGTTATAATAAGGGTACTTTTGTTCAGACTATTTGAGAATTTGATAACTGCACCTGAATGTCATTTTACAATTGGAAAAAAAAACATTTTCACATCTTTCACCTCATTCGGTAGCATTTTTATTTGTAAAACAAGTTGACAGTGCCTGACACATAATAGATGCTCAATAAATATGGAATAAACCAGTGGATAAAACAAGGCATGAAGATGCAGCCTTAATAAAAAACCGACTAAACAAGCTAATATTCAAAGTCAACAGAAAGCCATCTTAAAACCAAACCTGAACTTGAACATTATGGAAGCACCCACATATAAATAATTAGAATTATAATAAATATTCGTCCCTATCCATTGAAGTACGTTTCCTATAGACCTCCATTAATTATAAGGACTATCACACATTAAAATTATCCTTTTTCTCTCAACATTTTTGACAATTTTTTGTTGAGATGCTCAAGTTTCAATTCCCAAACAAATCAAGCATCAACACTACCCAAAATTATCCATGATGGGAGGAAAAAGAGAAAAAAGAATGGCATATTTTCTTTTTTTCTTCTTTTTTTTAAATATATTTTATTGATTTTTTTACAGAGAGGAAGGGAGAGGGATAGAGTTAGAAACATCGATGAGAGAGAAACATCGACCAGCTGCCACCTGCATACCCCCTACTGGGGATGTGCCTGCAACAACCAAGGATGCCCTTGACTGGAATCGAACCTGGGATCTTTCAGTCCGCAGGCCGACACTCTATCCACTAAGCCACACCGGTTAGGGCGGCTTATTTTCTTAATAATATGTGTAAGAATATTTTAAAGATATCTCTTTACTTATGACAACCAACCATTCAATTTGAAGCAAAAATTAAACTTCTTCAAACATCCTGTAAAAGTATCAATCACTCAATAAAACATATAATATACATATATGCAGTTAATAAATATGCATTGATTGTCTACTCTGTGACAGGGGCTACATTAAGTATACAGGGAGACAAGCAAAACCAAGTATTTAAAATCTGTTTCCAAACCTTTAATAACCTGCTATTAATGTGCTCTCTAGGAAAACGGTGACCAACCAATAATGACATGATTTCCCCACAGTTCCCAGAACGAGTTAGTGACAGGAAACAAGAGTGACTACGTGCAGTTCAAGCCTCCAATCAGGTCAGTGCGCTTTCTACCAAACATTATCTGAACTCTCGAAAATATGTTTAACATTTGAGAATAGCTCTGAACGTTTTTTTGATCAAATTATTCTTCAGAAGTCCAGTAAAGCACAGTGCGCTCAAATAAATTAGAAATTAATACATATCCCTGTGGCATCAGAAATGAAATTATGACAGAAGAGGAGAAGCAGGGTGACAAAGTTAAAAGGGCACCTCAGCAATTCTCTTTTTTTTTTTTACAAATAAAGGTTGTAATTAACATAGGTTGACAATTTCCGGGGTTAATTTCAAAGTTAAAGGCCACAATACAATTCTGTAATAATACAACTTTCTCTAAACTATAAACTGGGCTGTAATCAATATTATGTAGCATATACTGGCTCTGCACCACAATTTTCCACGTACTTTACATAGGCTAGTCAAACTGCATTAATGAAGATAACATGTTCAAATACATGAGAATGCTGCTACACTGAAATACCAATGCTGGAGAAGGGTAACCATAATGTAATTTTATGGTAGTCACCTATGCATAAGAAATAGGTGAAACTGATATATGCCGTAAGTGCCAAAAGCTCTACAAAACTTTTGAAAGGATTTGAGGGAAAAGAAAAAGTCTGAAGTGGGAGCGAAATTCAAGGCAACCTGCTCTCACTTCAAGGAACTCTAAAAGCCTGTCCGTGCCTTTCAAGAGTTATAATCCTGTGAAAACACACAACACATACGGAAGCGGGCCACACAAATGATGTATTTTGAATACCTCTCCTCTCTTCTGGGTGGATTTTCTTAAAAGTCTTTCTGTCAATATCTTCACTGAGCTTTACATTATGGGGGAAATACCTGCGAAAACACAGGCAAGTTTCTGACTTTCCCACAAAAGAGCCCTTCTTCAAAACTGCCCATTCTTAAAAATCAACTTCGCAAACTTTGAAATATACCTACAAAAACATAAAGCATTTCCTCCCTCTTCCCCACGCCTATTTAGGGTATTTAAATGCCATTTCAACCAACACAGCCGTTATTCATCAAAAAAGCATCCCGTGCCCTGACTGGTTTGGCTCAGTGGATAGAGCGTCGGCCTGCGGACTCAAGGGTCCCAGGTTTGATTCCGGTCAAGGGCATGTACCTTGGTTGCGGGCACGTCCCCAGTGGGGAGTGTGCAGGAGGCAGCTGATCGATGTTTCTCTCTCATCGATGTTTCTAACTCTATCCCTCTCCCTTCCTCTCTGTAAAAAATCAATAAAATCTATTTTTTTTTAAAGCATCCTGTGCCCCAGCCAGGTGGCTCAGTTGGTTGGAGCATCGTTCCTTACACCAAAAAGGCTGCAGGTTCGATTCCTGGTCAGGGCACATACCTAGATTGGGGGCTCCAACCCCAGTCGGGGCACATGCAGGAGACAACGGATAGATGCTTCTCTCTCCTCTCTCTCAGTCTCTCAAATCAATAAACATATCATCAGGTGAGGATAAAAAAGAACAACACTTGTGCTGGGTGATATATTTAATATTCTAATACGGAACAACTAGGAAAACGCTTATTGGATCCTTCCGAGTCCTAAAACACTGGGCAAGCTATGGATGAATTATCCCCTCCACGTCTCTTGTAGACTATGGCTTGTCTCCATGTGCAGGTACCTATGCTAACAGGGACAGGTGGAGGGTTGCTACTAAAAGAATTTTGGTTGCACAGTCGGCCATATTTCCCCAATACACATGTAAGATGCTTCCAAACTCTGTCCTGGGACCTCTCTGGTTATAAAATGGAAAAAGAGTTCGCATACACACAGAACACAGCTGGTACATGGTCCACTACATGCCACGAATCAGCTTGACCTTTCACCACCAATTAAAGGGAGAGTTAACGTGCAGGTACCGCATGTTACGAAGGGCAATGGACAAGCCAAAACATTTGGGTCTCTTTTTCCAACCTGCCCCACCAGCGTGATGATGCTGGTCCCTGAACTCTTCGTGCCTGTATTTCCTTCGCCATAAAAACAAAGATACAGAGCATCGGATGAACTCCAAATAGCCCTACAGAGCCAACATGTATGACTCTTCAAGATCAAATCTGCTCTCACTGCATTTATAACTGACATCTTAGTTAACAATGTTGTGATCATACAGTTCCTGTCCACAAAAGTCCAATATAGTTGGGAAGATACAACATTCAAACACCAACTGCACACGGACAAAACCTGAACTAAACTCCAATCCTAACAAAAGACATCTTCCTCCCTCTCCCATGCTCAGCCCCGCAAACACAGTATTTCTTAACACAGGGGAGAGAAATTCTCACTTGGCAGTCTTCTAGTGATCTGGTCTAGTAATTTTTTTTTTTTACCTTTCCCTTTGAATACTAGGAAAATATACTTATTTGGATGCGTAAAACATGTGCAGTTGGCATTAAATAAATATAGAGTATTGAAAAGGAAAGGAACTAAAAAAGCAAACCCACGGCTCAAGAAGCATACGTCAATTTCTCTATCAACTACTATTTGAAGATTCCCCGCACAGGAAGTATATGAACATCTAATCCACTGGTGCTACAATAAAATACGTAAACATTTGAGGCAGTTAATTCAGCATCTGAAATAACTAAAATGAAAAAGGATGTTGTTATGGGTCAAGCTACATGAACTTGATTTCTGGGAAAACGGTTATACTACATTATGGAAAATTAGCATTGTCACTGTGAACTCTAACAGGTACAAGTTAGTAAAAACACTAAAAGAAAATGTTTCAGAATGAGGGAAGTTAAAATGAAATGGATTTTTATAAACCAGAGTAAGTGTTTTCTCATGTTAAAATCACTTTCAAAAATGTAGCAGGGGAGCCCTAGCTGGTTTGGCTCAATGGATAGAGCGTCAGCCTGTTAGCATTGTCACTGTGAACTCTAATGGGTACAAACAAGTTAGTAAAAACACTAAAAGAAAGTGTTTTCAGAATGAGGGAAGTTAAAATGAGGTGGATTTTTATAAACCAGAGTAAGTGTTTTCTCGTGTTAAAATCACTTTAAAAAATGTAGCAGGGGTCGTCATGAAGATTAAATGCATATATACATACATGTTGGCCACATGTAACAATGCCTGGCACATGGCAATGGCTCACCAGGCATTGGCTAGCATGAACGCTGCACTGAATCTAGCTCATGAAAAGACCATGATAAAATAATTAAGTTAACATCTGATGATTCAGGGCTATCTTTGCAGGAGCCTACAGAACAGTGCATGCGCCCTGGCCGGTTTAGCTCAGTGGATAGAACATCGGCCTGCAGACTGAAGGGTCCCGGGTTCGATTCCGATCAAGGGCACATGCCTGGGTTGCAGGCTTGATCCCCAGTAGGGAGCGTGCAGGAGGCAACCAATCAATGAGTCTCTC
>NW_005357452.1:58224-61276 GCF_000412655.1 Myotis brandtii
AATGATTCTCTCTCATCATTGATGTTTCTATCTCTCTCTCCCTCTCCCTTCCTCTCTAAAAAAAAAAAAAAAAAAAATGTAGCAGGGGCGGTCCTGAAGATTAAATGCATATATACATACATGTTGGTCACATGTAACAGTGCCTGGCACATGGCAAGGGCTCACCAGGCATTGGCTAGCATGAACGCTGCACTGAATCTAGCTCGTGAAAGACCATGATAAAATAATTAAGTTAACATCTGATGATTCAGGGCTATCTTTGCAGGAGACTACAGAACAGTGCATGCGCCCTGGCCGGTTTAGCTCAGTGGATAGAACATCGGCCTGCAGACTGAAGGGTCCCGGGTTCGATTCCGATCAAGGGCACATGCCCGGGTTGCAGGCTTGATCCCCAGTAGGGAGCGTGCAGGAGGCAACCAATCAATGAGTCTCTCCCATCACTGATGTTTCTATCGCTCTCTCCCTCTCCCTTCCTCTGTAAAATCAATAAAAATATATTAAAAAAACAAAATAACAGAACAATGCACGCTGTAGGAAACCAGGATTTGGAATACTGATGTGATCTCTGAAACCTGAAGTTAAAAACGGAACAATTTTAAATGATCTACGTATTCTAACGAATCTATAAAAATTAATTATGTGCATTTCTTAAATTAATTTAAGAAAAATGCAAGTCAAATTACAAGACTGATTTAGTCAAAACAAAATTAAATGGCTTCTAACAGAAAAACACACCTGAAATCTATATGTTCATGTTGACACCAATCAATTTAATAAAAAAAAAGTTTTAACATTTTAAAAATGGAATGGCTTCTTTTTCTGTCTTGCATGTTGTTATTCAATTCTGAACGGTTTCAAATGAAATATGTTTTAATGTTGAAACTTAATCACACTCTAAAAACAAGATCCTATCAAATCATGCTAAAATGCAATTAACACCTAGTTAACAAGGATTGCCTTAGCTTCCCAAGGGTGAACTCTTGACCTTCAAAGGTATAATAACAACAGAAAGTGTAGCTATCCTTTCACAAAGATATGCAAAGTTTAAGTAAACTCTAAACTTCCACAAAGTCAATTTGTAAAACGGGTTCCTCTTTTTAAAGAAACCCAAATAGCTGTAAATTTCCATTGAATTTCTGTAAGAAAGAAAACCTCTCACATTTAAATCAAAAGCTAGAGTTTAAAAAACCTTAAATCCTTACTTTGCACAAGACGCTATGCTAACAAGCACATTTGTCCCATGACATGTTTGAGCAAAACATGTTTAGATTCGCCGTGATCTGAAAACAAATTTTCTTTCTAATGGATGTGAACTTCTGAATAAAAAGTAAAATAAAGTTCTCAATCAACCAGCCCCTATCATACAGTTCACATTCTAGTATTTGTTGAATGAATGAAATCTTATTTAAAATACTTTACAGCCATAAACTTACATAAACAACAAAACATCCAAAGAAGAACTCTTAAGTACTCTGACAAACACAACTTAAACTAAGTCAAGATGAAATTAAAAATGAATTTTTAAGTTGGAAAATAATTCACTAAATCACAGAAAGGCTAAGTGTCTGGGACAAAATGAATACAAATAATAGTTTCACAAATTATTTTGCAGTTACTTTAGTTTTTTTTTTTTACAGTGGAAGCAAACACGCTACTGCAAATACACAGGAGAAATATACGTATAGCTGAACCAAAAAAAAAAAATCTACCTTCATCTAATTCCAGTTTCATCTCATTCATGTGATATACGCTCTCCTCTCTTTAAAAAGAAGCTCAAGCCAATTAAAGATAGTGGGGCCAACCTGGTGAGAAAAGCAAAAAGCAGATCTTCAGTACCATCTCCTTGGGAAACTTTCAAAGTCAAGATTGCATATTTGTCAAAAGAAAATTGTGGGGCAAAGGTAGGTGTACAGCTGTGAATACATTAAAGTTTGTTCTTGTATGAGGGTTTATTCATCATTGTGTTACTTTCCACATGAACTACTGCATATATGCAAATAAGTGTGCATTCAATCGGATACCTCAGGAAGCCAGTAATTTATTAATAAGTATTTTAATAAATATGTTCATGTTTTAGACAACCACGTCGTGAATATATGTACGTGTGTGTATGTGTATTAGACAACCACCTCTTGGAATATTCATGTTCACTTATACATATTTTGCAATGACACTCAAGTTCTGAAGACAGAGTTTCCTAAACCATCTTTATTGGACTCTTCCACCTTTGTGTGTGTGTGTGTGTGTGTGTTTCAGTGATTTCCTAACAACGTACAATCTACTTTAAGGAGCTCCCACCAAAAACGAAACCCAGTGGCTGTCTAATGACTTGCAGTGAACTAAAGAGCTGTATGACCACGCTTTCCCAAATAAGGGACACACACACACATACCTCGATGGATGGTTTGGGGCAGCTGGCAATGTACTAACTGCAAAAAAAGCCATTCTTTCATACCCTTTAGCTTCGGGATGAGCGTAGGAAGCGTGACCATTTTACTAACGCCAGCAACTAGCCAGCAGACCCAGCAGGTCCACCGCGGACTCTCTACCTTGGAGGCACCTTAGGAGCTTACAAACTACCGGGCTCTGGACCAATCGGCGCCCGGGTGGCAGGCATCGGGGTGCTTTTCCTAACACGATGCTGATGGGAGACCGGGGCGCATCCTCCCCTTGACCTGCAGGCAGGCACCGCCTCTGCGTGCAGAAGAGACACGCTCCCGATCGCCATTGGAAACCCGACGCCCGAGCGATGCAATCTGGCCTCCCCGCAGATTCCCGGGAAATCCCAAACACGGGGTGACCCCGCCAAGGAGCCGGGGCGCACCCCGCCGCCGGCCAGGTTTCCACTCGGGGCTCCCAAGGGCCCCGCCGGCATCATGGCTGATGCAGACCGATGCGCAGGAGGCGATGCACGAGAGGGAGGCCGGTTTGTTTACTTGCAGCCCAGCCGCCGCCGCCGCCGCCGCCAGCAGCAGCAGCGACAGCATCACTGGATCCGCCAAACCCAGCATCTTCCGCACATTTCTATTCTTAGCACACAACTCCCCAGCGG
>NW_005357452.1:63020-91071 GCF_000412655.1 Myotis brandtii
GTTCTTGGCACTGACTCCGGGGGGAAGCCGCGGTGGGCTGCGCGCCCTGCGGAGAGGATGCCATTGCTTCCCGGTGAAGTTCATGGCTCCTGGGAATGTTTGCAACGGAGACCCTGTTTTTTGCAGGTTGGCCATGTTTTACCATCCATCACACTCCTGAGAGTTACAAGAGAAGTTGTTGTTGTTTGGTTTTGCTTTTTCTGACATGTTTTGTCGATGCCGGAGCTCTTTGTGGGGGAAAAGAAAATGTTATTCCTCCACAGGACTCCTGCCTTGTGGATGCACACGTGTTCAGTCTCCCAGTCAAGTTTCTTGTTCACGCTGTTGGCTTCTTGCTGTAGAAGAGTTTGTCCGCTTGACTTGCACTTCCTTCTCTGCGTTTCCAGGTCCTGACAGCATTGTGATGGTTCCCATTGTTTTATACTATGTCCCTTGAATTTATATAGTGAGTGTGTGTATATATTTCAGAGAGGAAGGGAGAGATAGAAACATCAGTGACGAGAGGGAATAATTGATTGGCTGCCTCCTGCACGTTGGACCGAGCCTGCAACCCAGAATCAAACCTGGGACACTTTTTATGCTATGTCCCTAGTAGTTAAACGGTGAGTTGTATGTATACATTGATGTCCACATCTCTTATGACATGCACATCTGTTGGGATGGTGGACAGGAGTATGAAACCTAATAAAGAAACGGTGTATCCCTGGCCGGTTTGGCTCAGTGGATAGAGCGTCGGCCTGCGGACTCAAGGGGCCTAGGTTCGATTCCGGTCAAGGGCATGTACCTTGGTCGCGGGCACATCCCCAGTGGAGAGTGTGCAGGAGGCGGCTGATGGATGTTGCTCTCTCATCGATGTTTCTGACTCTCTATCCCTCTCCCTTCCTCTCTGTAAAAAAAATCAATAAAATATCTTAAAAAATAAATAAACGGTGTGGTGTGTTTTTTTTAAAGTCAATGTTCTCCACTTGTAAGGGTAATGTTTCCCTGACCATTCTAGAACAGATTTTGTCATTTTAAGATACACAATTTGCCCGAGAGAAAAGTCCTCAATTGCTGCTTTTTTCCTTTTCCCGGATTTCCCAGCACATCGTGGACTGATAAGTAAACCGAAAAGTAAAAGACCGTATCCTAATTCATTCAGTGTGTCTGTGTGGAAAATACACATAATTTATTCCCAGAATTATCAGAGCTCGGACAGTCCCTATTGGCAAAATAATTCTGTTACAGATTTCTTGCTGTAAACGACAAAAATGGGTCAGATTTTTATTCCACAGTAACCCAACCCACTTTTTATTTTTAAAGAAAATAGTTCCTTATGACACCAGCACTAAAAGGGGGGGGCAGTGCTCTGGAAAGCTTTTGAATATTTGACTTTGAGAGTTGTGCGACTCTGAGTTACTAGATCTATCTTATCGATTGCAATTTTCATTTGTTTCAAATTTTAACCAATATATTTGTTAAAGCCAAATTTGTCTGATGAGCCATACTGCCTCAAAGTACCTTGCATAGGCCCATCAGATTGTATTAAATCTCAGCTGGATTAAACCCTAAAATTAAGTATTGTATAAACTACAATGGCGTATATACTCTAGACTTCATCTAGAGTATTTGAAAAATGATAAACTTTTATTTCTGCTCTACTTTGCTCTTATACTGTAGTAATGTCATCAACTTCTATAATAAAGGCATGTTAGTCTTTATTACAGAAATATTATTTATTATAGAACTACTTTATTTTTTTTTTTTATTGATCTTAGGGGAAGGGAGGGAGAGAGAGAGAAACATCAATGTGAGAGAAGAACATCGATTGGTTGCCTCCTGCAGGCGCCCCAACCAGGGATGGAACCCACCACTAGGCATGTGCCCTGACCGGGAATCGAACCCGAGACCCCTTGATATGGGACGATGCTCCAACCAACTGAGGCACACGGAACAGGGCAGAGCTATGATTTATTTAAACAACATCATCCTTTCTCTCAGACTGTGCCATCGTGAACTGGCCGAATCTGCCAGTTGTGGTGTGATGGTACCTCATACGGAATGTATGCTGGCTTTCTCCTCTTCGTTGTCATCACACCCTAATAAAATGTCCATCCATGAGACCGTCCCTCCTAAATTTTAGAGAAAACACCCTCATTCTTTTTTTTTTCTTTTAATCCTCATCTGAGGATATTTTTCCATTGATTTGTAAAGAGAGTGGAAGAGAGAGGGAAAGACAGACAGAAATATAGATGTGAGAGAAACACATCAATTGGTTGCTCCTGCACACACCCCGACCAGGGCCCCAGCTGGGATGGAGCCTGCAACCGAGGTACACGCCCTTGACTGGAATTGAACCTGGGACCCTTCAGTCCGCGGGACGATGCTCTATCCACTGAGCCAAACCGGCTAGGGCTCATTCTTTATTAAGCCAGATCTCCTTAAGACTAACATCTTTCAGTAGTAGAAATGTATGCGTCGTAAGAAAAGCATTCCCTCTTCTCGGCTAGAAATGAGTAAATGAGATAGTGAGAGCTTATTTCTGTTCCACCATTTGTTGGGGGGGTCACTTAAACTAGAAGGAACATTTAGAATTTCAGGACATCAGGTAACAAAAATTAAGCTACTGCTCCTGTCATATTAAAAAGGACATCTTGTGTCCAGTGTCTAGGACCTGGCACATAGCACGCATAAGATACGTATTTGTTGAATAAATGAATGAACAAATGGACAGATACATCTACCTCTGCTCTCTGAGCAGTTTACATAGTTCTTTCCTCTTGGATGGCTTATTGGGAAGGTAATGAACACACTTGGGAGACTTGCAGACCTGAGTTCAAATCCCGTCTCAACAGAATTTATGTCTCAGGCAAGTTGCTTAACTTTTCTAAACCTTAATTTCCTCCTCATGTGTGAAATGACGGTTACAACCACTTCAACTGCTTATTAAGAGAATTAAATGTGATGAAATACTAGTAATCAGTAGTATCTAAAACATAGCGAGTGGTCAGACAGCTAAAATAACTCTACCATAAATGGGACCATATCCATTACCATAGGACTAGCTGCTACAACAAATAAATACAGACCTGTCCTGGCGCATAACTATAGAAGTGTATTTCTTGCCCTGGCCAGTTTGGCTCAGTGGATAGAGCGTCGGCCTGTGGACTGAAGGGTCCCAGGTTCGATTCCGGTCAAGGGCATGTACCTTGGTTGCGGGCACATCCCCGGTGGGAGGTGTGCAGGAGGCAGCTGATCGATGTTTCTCTGTCATCGATGTTTCTCCCTCTCTATCCCTCTCCCTTCCTCTCTGTAAAAAATCAATAAAATTTATTTTTTTAAAAAATAAAAAGAAGTGTATTTCTCATTCATGGAAAACTCTGAATGGCATACAAGTCTCTCTGGGGAGCATTTATCCGCATGGGGCCCAAGTTCCTGCCCCATCAAGGCTCTCCCATATTTAACACAAAATCACATCCAGCTGGCAGAGGGGGCAGAGCATGGAGAATTACGCCCGGAAGGTTCTGTGACATGACTTCCATTGACCTTCCACTGGCTCCAACCCTCCCAGGTCACCTGACTATAAGGCAGGCCCGGGAAGTGGAGCTTCGCCCAGGAAGGAAAAGGAATTGGTTTGATGTCCAGCCAGCCAGTCTCTGGCGCAGCTGATTTCTGAAATAACCGTGTTAAGCCTCCAGCTGTAATTAGCGAATATCCTCCAAGATTAATAGAGCAATTTCCAAGAGAGCGGAGTTTAAATCCAGATAGAAGTAGCAGAAGAGTCTGTTGCCATGGCCATTGGTACTAATCATCTTTTTCTCTTTTTCACAGTTGTCTTTCTCGAGGTGCAGGTCAGATGTCTGTGTTAGTAACACACGAGACAGCCCCAGGAACTGGCTTGCACTAATCTAAACTGGGTACCTAAAGCCCTCTGAGAACTCCCCTCTTATTTCGTTGTCACATCCCCCCCTTACGTCTAGAATATGAATGAAGACGTTTCATTCATATTCTCTCTCTGTCTCTCTCAGCTCAGTCTGTTAGCAATTACGCAATCTCTGGGCATTATACTGAGTATTTCAGAGCCTCTTGGGTCACAGCAAGTTACTGACCACAATAACTGCTTGTGGGGCATCGAGCTAAAACTCATGTCCTAACCCCAAAGCAACAGCCTACGGCCAGTGATGGCGAACCTTTTGAGCTCGGCGTGTCAGCATTTTGAAAAACCCTAACTTAACTCTGGTGCCGTGTCACATGTAGAAATTTTTTGATATTTGCAACCATAGTAAAACAAAGACTTATATTTTTGATATTTATTTTATATATTTAAATGCCATTTAACAGAGAAAAATCAACCAAAAAAATGAGTTCGCGTGTTACCTCTGACACGCATGTCATAGGTTCGCCATCACTGGGCCCTACACAGTCATTATTCCTGGCCGTGCGGAAGAATCCAGGTATGGGAAGAACTGCAGACCCCTGGTGGAAATTAATCAACAGAAACCTCATTTAATCCCCAAGCCTGGCGTTAGGCTGTAATTTGAACTTCCTGAGCCGGGGGCATTTCTGGCTGCTTTCTTATCTGCTCCCTGGGCCTGAGCTGTTGACCACAACAGCTCGCAGTGACATCATCCCAGTAAACTGCCAACCCCCATCAAGGTCATCACCGCACCTTTCTCTCAGTGACCTCGTGTCAGATGCAGCTGTGTTCCAGAAACTGGCCTCCTCCACTTGGAAATAGTTTCTTCTGCTAATGAAGATACTTGCAGAATCAACTGGGAAGTTTCCTATCTACACCCGACTTTTTAAAAAAAACAAAACACCCTACTATGAAGTCCTCTGCTGGTTGAGTTTGTAATATTTCCCTAAATAATACTGGTTTGTGGGAGAAATATCTGGCTATTCATTAAAGGACAACACCCGAGGACACAGGTGGTGCGCCTGGTCCTTAGCCAGCTGCTCCTGCTCACCCCTCGGCATCTGCTCCCTGGGCCCTAATGGAGTCCTGTCCCCCTCCCACGCAGGACTCAAGCTGGCTCCAGGCCAGCTCTCTCTCCCATGAGACTCTATCTGGGCCAGGGTCAACACTCACCCATTCTTTGCCCTGCAAGCCATTCTCTCCCTCTTGGTCCTGCTACAGAAGCCATCGAGAAGCCTGTTCCCAGTTTCCACCGAATCTCCTCATTGTAGGAACACATTCCGAGCTCCCGCATGAGCCTCTGGGAACCCCTGGAAGCCCCCTGGCATGAGCTGGAGACATGGCTGGCTGGACATCAAACTGATTCCTTGTCCATCCTGGGCGAAGCTCCACTTCCCGGGCTTGCCTTGTAGTCAGGTGACCTGGGAGGGTTGGAGCCAGTGGAAGGTCAATGGAAGTCATGTCACAGAACCTTCCGGCGTGATTCTCCATGCTCTGCCCCCTCTGCCAGCTCGATGTGATTTTGTGTTGAATATGTGAGAGCCTTGATGGGGAAGGAACTTGGGCCCCATGCGGATAAATGCTCCTGGGAGAGACTTGTGTGCCATTCAGTTTTCCATGTCCTCTCCCCTCTCCCCACAGGACAGGGTGAGCTCGACTTCCCTCAGGGTCACCCCTCCACAAATCTCCTCTATCTTGAATTTTCCCCGCTATTTTACATGCTTAAAGTGAACGAGAGCATTGGAATCACAGAGTAATGGGCTTTGAACTATTTCTTTCATCAGAACTTCAAAGAACCCAACTTGAACTCTCAGACTTTTTGTATTTGGGGATCTCAGTTGGAACTTCAGCTTTAAATTCCTACTAAGAAGCATAGTCTCTCTGTAGTATATGTACTTTCTTATTGTTTATTACAAATAGTAGTACATATGTCTCTTTTTTCCCCCATTGTCCTCCCCCACCCCTGCCTCTCCTACTCTCCCTCCTTCCCCCCCGCAAATGCCCTCACCACCCCCTAGTGTCTGTGTCCATTGGTTCTGCTTATATGCATGCATACCAGTCCTTCTGTTGATCTCTGCTGTGTGCTCATGTATATAAAAAATTATCAGCTATTATTGAAAAAAATATATTAAAGTGAACAGGTATTCAAGGCACAAACTTAATTAAAATAGTATCTTCTCTGCACTTGTTTGCATTTCTGCTTGACAAATAGGTGACAAATTGCCTTTTTCATACATTGTCACCTACATGAATGATATTAAATGTTTAGACTCTTGCCCTTGGTTCATTTTTCAATTTTTTTCTTAAGCAATCTAAAATCAAACACTATGAAATTTTATCTCCAAAGAGCATATGATACGTAAATGTGCCACAAACAAAAAATTAAAAATATGGAAGTACAATCTGGACAAAGCTGGTCACTTGGACAAAGGTTACAATGAACCATGGAAACCCCTGCGTGCAAGGCAGAATCTTGAATCAGGTGGGATTTTGTTTGTTTGTTTGTTTTTAATGGAAGACTGCCTCGATTTCCCTTCCATGCCTGCGATTACCAAAGAGGAGTTCGTTGCCTTCCTTTGTTCTATATCAAAGTGTAGAAAGTTTCAGAAAATGATTGGGCTTTGGTGTCTAGTTTAAACTCTTCGTCTTGCTCCATTCAAAGTGCCTCTGAGTTTACAAGTCAGAGAATAACAATTTACTCAACACACGTCAGTTCTTGCCTACAGCAGGTCTCCTGCGACCTCTCGCTTTCTGAAAAGCCAATGGATGTCTTCATGCAAATATCTGACAAAACCCTCCAGTTACATGACGCCTAGAAATCTTACTCTGAGCAAAAACTCCTCTGGGCGGTTCATAAGGGATGACTTATAAAGAGTGAAGGAAAAGGCAACGCCCCCGACTTTTGACTCTTCATGCACTTTCTCCTCAATGAGGGGCGATCACCACCTCTTCTTCTTCAATCTCTAGTCCTGGTTTCGTAAAACCACGTGCATATCTGCCTCGTGCTATTGTCAGCTCTGACCGAATGTTTTACACCTCAGACCACGCAGTTCACATTGTAACAGTCACTTCACCTTCATTCCAGAAACACTTGCTGACTCTCTAGAGAGAGAGTCTAGAGACGGATCGAGTACAGCCCATCTTGCCTACTTTCAAGATGTTCCACATGTTGGAAGACCAACCTGTACTACACGTTGCAGCAGTAGAAATATGTGTAAAGGGGCAAGGGAACACACCCTGGGAACAGTTCGCAGTGGGATGGAAAGGAATGTCAGGTCAACCTAAAGAGAAGTTAATGACATGCTAGTTGAGCTTCTCATTGGGGTCAGAAGTTGAGCAGGAGACATGCCAGGAAATGAAAGGAACACAAAGTAAATCAAGCGAGAGTAACAATGGGGACTCCCGGAAGAGAAGGTGGGTGCAGGGAAGGTTTCAGTGACCCACAGACATTTGAGCTGGGCTTGAAGAATAATTATGAGAAGGAAGAGTTTACAATTATGCAAGAGCAGTGGAGAGAGAGAAGAAGGAAGTTCCAGAGTAACTTATGATGTAGAATCATCAGAACTGAGTCATCCGGCGGTGGGCAGAGGGGTGGTGACAAGAATCTTGAGAAAGTCTAATGCTTGAGGGCAAAGAAAAAATAGCCAGATGAGTAAGAAGAGAAACAAGAAGTTATACAACCAAGATGGGAGAGAATTTTGGAGAAGGGGGATATATTCCCCAGTGGAAATGAGAGAAATTAGACAATGTAAATGGAAAAAGGAAAGAGAGCCAGTCAAAGGGAAGAGATTGAAAATGAAGAAAAAGGGGGATTATTTATGGAGGAATAACTCTAAAGGCCATGGAAGGAGAAGAAAGCTAAAGGGAAAGACCTTGAATGGAAGGTAGGTTCTTCTACAAGGGAGCCCGGCCGGTGTGGCTCAGTGGTTGAGCATCAACCTATGAACCAGGAGTCACAGTTCGATTCCCGGTCAGGGCACATGCCAGGGTTGCAGGCTTGATCCCCAGTGTGGGGCATGCAGGAAGCAGCTGATCAATGATTCTCTCTCATCATTGATGTTTCTATCTCTCTCTCCCTCTCCCTTCCTCTCTGAAATCAATAATAATAATAATAATAAAGTGAACAGGGAACGGATTGGCATAAGTGGAAAGGGTTTTGTAGACAGATGGGAGAGATCTGAGTGTTGGCGGCATGAAGGATGAAGGACCACGTGACAATGCAGGTAGGATGCAGGTGGGATGGAGGTTGAATCATAACGCCTTGCATCTCAGTGCCTTGAGCATAAACTGGTACATGTCATGCATTTGCTTCAGTTCTTTCAACACCGTTATGCCCAGATCTGCAACCCCTCCTTTCAGAACTGAAACAGACATTTCTGCAGCTGCTAGGAATGTCGGTCACTGACACTGCTTCATGAAGTCCCCTTTCCAGGAAGTGCCCCCTACTAAGAGACCCACTGTACCCCAGAACACACCCCTCCCCAATGAGCTTTCAGTCCCGGGATGTAAGTTCTGGACAAGTCTTCAGGATCAGCCATATCCCACACTCCCCCACGGGTCTCCCAGAGCCCCCCATCCACACACACACACACACACACACACACACACACACACACACACACACTTCTCCCTCTCTGCCCAATCCTGGTCCTTCTCTCCTCCCCCTCCCCCACTACCCACACAGGCATTTATCCTGAGAGCACTCCCCCAATCCTGCAAGCCACAATCCCTCTCAGAGTCAGTCTCACTGGGAATCCAACCTGAGGAGAAAACCCTGCCAGCAGGCCTTGGGAAAATCAGGATTTCATGAATGAACAGCTCTGTGGTGGGCAAAACCTCCTCTTTTCCCACCCTCCTGTCTCCATGTGGATTAAAATGACTCTCCTGAGGTTCCCATGCCTTACTCCCTCCTCCCCGGGGATGCATCTGACTGGGGCTTCGGGGAGAAGTAACTGGGCCCTTAGCCCATTCTGAGGTTCCTCTTTTTGGGGGTCAGGTCTGCTCCCCGCATGCCAAAAGAGGCCTGCTCTGCAGTCGGGCCCTGTGATTTTCTGGGTCTGGGGTGGAGCTTTAGCAATCTCGCTTGTCTGCCGGCCCAAACCCACATTCTCCAACCCAACTTGCACTAACAGAAAGCTGCTGGCTTTCTTTCCAACACCTGCCTTGTGTATTGCGTTTCTCTCTCTTTTTAAAAAAATATATTTTTATTTTATTTCATTGATTTCAGAGAGGAAGGGAGAGGGAGAGAGAGATAGAAACATCACTGATGAGAGAGAATCATTGATTGGCTGCCTCCTGCACGCCCTCTAACTAGGGATCAAGCCCACAACCTGGGCATGTACCCTTGACAAGAATCAAACCCCCCTTCAGTGCACAGGCCAACACTCTATCCACTGAGCCAAACCGGTTAGGGAAGTGGTCGGCAAACTCATTAGTCAACAGAGCCAAATATCAACAGTACAACGATTGAAATTTCTTTTGAGAGCCAAATTTTTTAAACTTAAACTATATAGGTAGGTACATTGTTATTAACTTAATTAGGGTACTCCTAAGGCTTAGGAAGAGCCACCCTCAAGGGGCCAAAGAGCCGCATGTGGCTCGCGAGCCGAAGTTTGCTGACCACGGGTAGGGCATGTATTGCGTTTCTCAATTAAGATTCATGTTCACAAGGAGGAGAGAGGAGCTATTTTGCTCTGGGAAACCTTTACTGCTACAGCACTTTTGAAAGGGAAAGAAACTAGTATTTGGGAGACTTGGGAGTGGGGAGGGGGTGGTGGTGGTAAGAAACCAGCAGGACTCAGAAGGAGTGTGAAAAATAAACATGATGGGGAATATACGATAAGGAAAACTATAATGGTGTCAACATTCAGCAAATGTTCATGAACTCGAGTCATATATGCAGAGTTCCTGCCCCAGAGAGGGAGTGAGTCATGAAGGGAATTTACCCAAGTTCCCAGTCATTAGATTTAAATCATTGTTCTTTATTCTCCAAATTGTTGCCTTAATTCAAAAGATTTATAAAGAACCAAGAGTGTTGGCTCTGTGACAAAGAACTGCATCAGCCTTTTGCTAAAATCAGTTTTACCATTAACTTAATTACATTTTATTACCAACAGATAAGTATGCTAAATGGATCCACATATTAAAACATCTATTATAGGTTTCCAGAAGTGATGGTTAGGATGGCACTGTTTTTATTAATGCTTATTTTTAAATTACTTGAATTTGACTTCATTTTACCCCAAATTACCCTTCAAGATCATTTTTCGGGCTTAGTCCCAAATCAAGGATGCCTCTGAGACTTTTTCCATAGCAAGAAATTAGGTGAGATTATTTTTGTTTTCAGAATAAACAGGGTTAAGAAAAGTTTATGTTAGAGCCATTGAATGTTTGAGGTGTCATATTGTGCAGATTTCACATTAAATATAATTCTCTTTCTTGTTTTCATTTCTGTTACTTCACAAACCAACCAGATGTAATAAGGTTTCAAGAGCTAGAAAACATGTCTTTGGTTTTTTTTCTCATCTGTTTGGGTTTCTAAGGCACTATTAAGTATTGATGAAATAACTCCATACCTCGTTTGTTGCTTGCAGGTCATTTTGCTTATCAATAATCCTTTTTATCAGTTTCCTCTGAAGCAGTGGTTCTCAACCTGTGGGTCAAGACCCCTTTGGCGCCGAAGCCAGTTTGGCTCAGTGGATGGAGCGTCGGCCTGCGGACTGAGGGGTCCCGGGTTCGATTCCGGTCAGGGGCATGTACCTGGGTTGCGGGCACATCCCCAGTGGGGGATGTGCAGGAGGCAGCTGATCGATGATGTTTCTCTCTCATCGATGTTTCTAACTCTCTATCTCTCTCCCTTCCTCTCTGTAAAAAATCAATAAAATATATTTTAAAAAAAAAAAGACCCCTTTGGCGGTGGAACGACCCTTTCACAGGGGTCGCCTAAGACCATCCTGCATATCAAATATTTACATTGCGATTCATAACAGTAGCAACATTACAGTTATGAAGTAGCAACGAAAATAATTTTATGGTTGGGTCACAACATGAGGAACTGTATTTAAAGGGCCAGAAGGTTGAGAACCACTGCTCTAAAGCATCCAGATTTCTTGAAAAAAGTAGAAGCTATGCAATATAATTTTTCATTGTGTTTTCTTTTTCTTTCCTTTTGCAATCCTCACCCAAAGATATGCTTAAAGAGAGGAAGGTGGAGGGAGAGAGAGAGAAAGGAAGAAAGAGAGAGAGAATTGATCAGCTGGCTGGACCAGGGATCAAACCCACCACTGGGTATGTGCCCTGACCAAAATCAAACCAGCAACTTTTTGGTGCACAGGACGATGCTCAACCACCTGAGCCACTTGGGCTGGGCAATTTTTCACCCTTTATAATGTGACTACAGGGGGCAGGAAGTGGGGGAACACAAGGCCTTCAAGTGCTCCATCCGGCTGTGATACCCCTGTCATCTGTGCAATGATGAATGCATGAGATGGCAACATGGCTCTGCTCTCAGAGGTGATGATGGGTTTGCTCTGAGCAATCAACGCTCATACCTGGGCCTCTTGTGATCAATGACACACAATTTGGAGACGGCTGACTGGGGTTAATGGTGCAAGCTGTGGCTTTGGAACAGAACTCTTCTCTCTGTGAGGCTAATTGGCCCATATGGGGATTAAACTGGTAACCGTGTCCTTATTTGTCAACCCATCTATTCAGTGGTTGAACCTGGTTGCACCCGAGTCATGCCCCCAATTCAGCCAATGTATTTTCAAATCCTAATATCACAACTTTAGAAAGAGGAAGAGGTCATTTTTTTAAAACTATACAAGCTATTTATCAACCCAAATCACGGTAAGAAAATCATTAAAAATTAAATAACAATTATCCTGTTGCTAATCGTGCTTAAATGAATACCCCCAGGTGTGGGAAACAGAACAGGAGACGAGTTGACTTCCCATTAAGTACCTTAGTCTATGGCAAATTCCCAGAATTACTTTCAAAATTGTCAAGACGTGCCTTCAGAGACCCCCTCCTGGTCACCCAATGACTGCAGAGGGTTAACAACCACCTCAACTCTCTCCCAAAGCGTCAGGTTTCAAATGGAGACCTGACCTTCTTTCCTCCCTTGATTTTTCTTTGTTTCTACGCTCACCAGAAGGCTTTTTAAAATCCCGACCCCAGAGAATTTTTAAAAATCTGTTTACCAATTACATGATTAATGTCCTGACTTTGACAAAGAAAAAAAAAACAAACACTTTGGCCACAAAATAGAGGCCCATCCTTCAATATAGACTTTAGCTCAGACTTTAATTCAGTGGAGTACAGATCTCAACAAAACAGCATATTTAAATTCAAAACTTCTTTTCAGATCTACTTAGATTTTTTTACTCTCTGTTTCCTGATGACTAATGCGATTCTCTTCTCCAATTCAAATAATGCTTAATATCTGACTAATACACACAAAAAAACAAGCCCCAATGTTGTCAGTGGGCAATGGTAGAGCCTACAGCATAGTGGACATGAACAAGTCAAACATAAAAAACAGAGTAAAATTGGGCTAGTTAACTTAAGAATGGAAATGTTGTTCAACTTTGTTGTCAAAGTGTTTACTCATGCAAATCCACCTTTCCCAGAAACTGGCACTTCTGCTATTATATTTATATTTTGAAGCAGGAAAATCTTTCTCTCTTTCTAGGTTGATTCATAATTCTTACTTAGAAATTGATTCAAAACTTCAATGTAAACTTTATTAAGTTCCAATTTCCTTTTGAGTACAGTCACTCTACAGCACATATGTGCATGCATATTCATGAGCATAACAATTTACAGATAAATTGTTATATTTGTCTTATTAAGGAATATTATTTTGCATTATTTTTCCTTTGATAAGTAATTCCTTTTCCAGTGACTCACCTTCATTGGTATAGTGTGAAGAAGCAGTATTTTTTTTTCCTGGGGATAAAATATTAATTAATTGTGTGACATTTTATGCCTCTTTATTCTTTAGGTCATGGGGATTAGAACTTTGGCTGCCATGTTATACTTGTTAACAGTATGTGATATAAAAGGGTAAAAGACTGTAATTCTGTGAGTATGAAATGAGGGAAATCACTAAGAAACTCCTAAGATCAGAGCTTTGGATGAGGGAGAAACTTGATGCAGGAAACCATTACATATTCAGTAGCTATAAGAACTCAAGGGAAGTGTGATATCACCAAGTACAATTTTAAGATTATTCCTGTTGAACAAAAGAAGAATGTAGCTTGAGGTCCCTCGTGCATTAATTTCTTTAGAGCAATAAGAAATAAGAGGATTAGGGGTATTAATATGTTTTCTAGAAAAGCCTGCAAAACAAATAAAACAAAACAAAACTTATATCACAGAGTGGAATGAATGAAGGGATTGAAGACTCAGGATTTGGGTTTGATTCCCAGCTTTGGAATGTGAAATTGGGCAGAATATGTCAAAGACTTCAGTTCTGCCCATTTTTTTAAAGTTAGAGTGTTTGTTTTCTTGTTTATTAATAAAGTTGTAAGGCCCTTTATATATTCTGGATACAAATCCTTTGTTAGATTTATGAATTGCAAATATTTTCTCCCAATTGGTGGCATTTTATTTCTTTCTTTTGCTTTATGACCCTGGTTAGGACTTCCAATATAACACAGAATAGGAGTGGTGAAAGGAGGTGGAGTGAGGGGAAATATTCAGTATTTTATCATTAAGTAAAATGTTAGGTATAGATTTTTAATTGCTGACCTTTATAAGGTTGATAAAATTCCTTTTATTTTCTTAGTTTGCTAAGAATTTTTTATCATAAATTTATGTTGAATTTTGTTAAAAGCCTTTTCTGGATCTATTGGGGTACTTATTTGGTTTTTCTTTGTTTTAATATGGTGAATTACATTAGTTAATTTTTGAATGTTAAACCAACCTTGCATTCCTTGGGTAAACCCCAGTTGGTCATGACTTATTATTTTACATATTGCTGAATTAGATTTGCTAATTTTTAAAAAAGATTTTGTATCTCTGTTCATAAAGGATATTGTTGAGTGACAGTGGGAGTTCTGGCTCTCAACTAAGCCTTTCAGATACACCAGGTCTAGGTGGGTCAGGGCTGTCTCATTATTGCTCCTACACTGACATTGAGTTGGTGGGATTTGGCCTTGTTACTGATGTGTCTTCGTCAGGTTGGGCTGCCATCATAAAATACCATAGATTGGGTGGCTGAAACAATAGAAATTAATTAGCTCACTGTTCTGGAGGCTAGAAGTCCAAGTTCAAGATTTGCCAAGATGTGGTTCCTGGTGAGAGCTCTCTTCCTGTTTTACAGATGGCCACCTTCTTGCTATGTCCTCACATGGCAGAGGGGAGAGGGCCTAGAAAGAGACAGAAACAGAGATAGAGATACAGATAGAGACAGAGTCAGAGACAGAGGTAGAGGTAGATGTAGAGATAGAGAGCCCTCTCTGGGTCCCTTCTTATAAGGACACTAATTATATCATATCAAGGCCCCACCCTTATGACCTCACTTAATTTTAATTACTTCCTTTTAGGCCCTACCTCCAAATATAGTCACATTTGGGGAGAAGGGTATTAGAGCTCAACATGAGAATTTGGGGGGACACAATCCAGTCCACAGTATGATGATGGTCATGGAACTCCTGCATCTCTTATAGGCCCCCTCTGACACTACCCCAGAGGGGAGAGGGAGTAGCAGCTCACTCCTGCCGAGGTGGGTGGCCTCCATTGACACAGCAGTACCACAAGGTCATGGGGAGAGTCATTCCTGTGATTCCCTCAGGTGCTGTAAGTAAGATTTTCCTGCTCCGTTGTCATGTGAGCGGACCTGTGCGGGGTCACAAGACAATGAAACATACGTGGCCTCTAGGCACTGAGAGCAGCTCTGCTGACAGCCAACAAGAGAATGGGGACCTGGGTCCTGTCACTGCAGGGGATGGAATTCTGCCAACAACCACGTGAGCCTGGAGGTGCACCCTGAGTTCCAGGAAGGAAACAGCCAGGCCAACCCCTCGAGGGCAGCATGAGAGAGCACAGGAGGCCCAGCGAAGCTGCACCCAGACTCCTTACCTGTAGAGACTGAGATAATGGATGTATGTGCCTTTAAACTGCTAAATTTGAGGTCATTTGTTACACAGTGCAATAGATAACTAGTATGTCACTATGATTTGTTTTTTTAATATATTTTTTATTGATTTCAGAGAGGAAGGGAGAAGGAGAGGGAGATAAAAACATCAATGATGAGAGAGAATCATTGATCAGCTGCCTCCTGCAACACCCCCTATTGGGGAATCGAGCCCACATGTGCCCTTGACCAGAATCGAACCTGGGACCCTTTAGTCCTCAAGCTGATGACACTCTATCCACGGAGCCAAACCGGCTAGGGCTGTCACTCTGATTTCTAAATCGTTATACTTGTGATCTCCTCTCCCCCACCCTGTGCATTACCGCAGATCCTGTGAAATTTCTGATTAGAATGGAGTGAGGTTCGCCTGCTCCCTGGAATGCATCTGTGACATAAATAAGCAGCAAGTGTAGACATTTGGGGGCTATGCTTAATGATGGATCTGCAGCACAAGCCGATAAAAAGGCAAGGCATTTCTTGTCATATGAAGTATGTGGGCTTACTGGAGAAGAGGCCTTCTGCCAAAAGTTGGAAGAAATGACAAAGGGTAATAAAATGTAATATCGGAGGAGATGGTGACAGATGGACTGTAGGCTTTAAAAAATGTGTTGGAATCTTTAAGGTGAGTGAATCCTTTCTGACCAAAAATGGAAGAAAGGGTTTACATGTGTACAAGCAGAAAGAATAAGCAAGCAATGCTGAACTCTCATGAAAAAGATGGAAAATAAAAGTTAAGAGGAACACATCTATGATTAGCATCAACAGAAGTACATCTGTGCCAAGAAGTTAAAGAATAAAACAAAACAATTTTAATACGCAAGATAGGAGTTACAAAATGTCTCATGTCAAGAAACATGAAAGGCGAGGCAAGATCCCTACGGAGCAAATGATGGCGATGTTGGCATGGGTGCCCAAATCCCACGGAAGAAACAGGTTTTCCGTCCAGAAACGCACACATGTCAGTCATCCCTTGCCCGTTTCAAAATCCCAAAAGAAGTTCGGTCCAAGATGCAGCATGAGTCTCGCCCTATTTTCTCCTCAAGAAAATCTCCGTGAGCTGCAAATGTTGCCTTTGTCGCGAACCACTCCAGGTGGGCCTTGTTAGCTCCGGTTTACTGCCAGATTGTTAAACCCACTGCTCGGAGGCCTGTCATGCCTTCCCAGTCCCACATTCGCTACCTCCACTCTCTTCCATCACACTGCTCACCACGCCCGCCTTCCCCTTCTAGTTCCACCTCCGTCTGTCCTTCTACATGGCCCTACGTGGTGGGAACAAAATTCTCTTCCCCATCTGACATCACCTCGCTCCTACAGACGCCTCCAGCAGAGCGCACCTCTTCTGGGAAGGCAATTGTGCAACTATTTTGCTGACACATTTCAGCGGCACAGAATCTCCTAATCAGAAGCATCTATAACAGCGGTTCTCAACCTGTGGGTCGAAACCCCTTTGGGGGTCGAACGACCCTTTCACAGGGGTTGCCTAAGACCATCAGAAAACACATATATATATTTTTAAATATATGTTATTGATTTTTTTTTACAGAGAGGAAAGGAGAGGGATAGCGAGTTAGAAACATCAGTGAGAGAGAAACATCGATCAGCTGCCTCCTGCACACTCCCTACTGGGTATGTGCCTGCAACCAAGGTACATGCCCTTGACTGGAATCGAACCTGGGACCCTTCAGTCCGCAGGCCGACGCTCTATCCACTGAGCCAAACCGGTCAGGGCAAAACACATATATTATTACATATTGTTTTTGTGATTAATCACTATGCTTTCATTATGTTCAATTTGTAACAATGAAAATACATCCTGCATTTCAGATATTTACATGACAATTCATAACAGTAGCAAAATTACAGTGATGAAGTAGCAACGAAAATAATTTTATGGTTGGGGGTCACCACAACATGAGGAACTGTATTAAAGGGTCGCGGCATCAGGAAGGTTGAGAACCACTGATCTATAATCTCCAGGAGGTCTAACTCCTCCCCCTTAAACATGACCCCACTGGAAAGCCAACATGAATTTCCATCTCAAGAGGCAGAGCCCCAGCCCCTGCGTGTATGTCCGGGGTAGTTTCTCTCCTGCCATGAGAGGTTAGCAGACATCACACTGAGCTGACTGGTTAAAACCAAATTCCTGGGAACATAGCCTCCGATTCTGAAAATTATATCGCTTAACTGATCGATTTGATTGTTAATCCAATAAAAGCTCCTTGTTCGCTGAGGACGCACCAGGCAGCACTTGGTGCTATCTGTACATTGAGGCCAAACAGACTTTCTGGTGAAAGGGGTGATCGAGATGAAAAATAAAGGAAAACTACAAATCCTGGTGAGGGTCTGGAAGGAAATGCAGAGAGTGTGGTGACAGGGACTCAGGTGAGAAGGGACTGAGTGGTTGGGGATCCTCACTAAAAGTATTTTCAGCCCGGCTGGCGTGGCTCAGTGGTTGAGCATGGATCTATGAACCAGGAGGTCACAGTTCCATTCCCAGTCAGGACACATGCCTTGGTGATTTCTTTTCTTTTTTGTAAATTTAAAGGACATTCATCATTGACCCCAAAGCATCTCTCAATCTTAACTCTTTGCTTTTAACGCTGAGCCAGGAGGTCACAGGCTCAATCCCCAGTATGGGGCATGCAGATGCAGCCGATCAATGATTCTCTCTCATCATTGATATTTCTATCTCTCTCTCCCTCTCCCTTCCTCTCTGAAATCAATAACAATATTTTTAAAAAGTATTTTCAGTGACCAGATTTCTGCCGTGTCCTTCTTTTTACCTCTCCTCGCTTAGTCTCTCTATTCTTCACAGCTTTCACTTCTATTCCACTTTCACGCTCCTACCTGGTACCAGTTTTCTGTCTTTTTATTCAGAAGCCAGTACCCACCTGCTCCTTATACCTCAAGACAGCAAACGAGTTTGCACTGTGTGGGTTCTGGAGCTGGGTCTCCTCTGGCCTGGAATTCTGGCTTCTCCATTTGTCATGTGCAAATCAATCTCCTCTCAGTTTTATAGAGGGTGATACTCATGGTTCCTAGCTTCTAAGGTAGTTGACAGAATTAATTAAAATACAACAGGCAAAATAATTAATGCAGTACCTGGTCATAGCAAAACCCAGCAGCTATTAGCTGTCCCTTTTTTTTTTCAAATATCCTGCCTGCATTTAAGATAAGTTGCCTTTCTAAACAGGTGTGCGAAGGGGGTGCTGGTCTATGGTACTATGGCCCCAAAGATCCAAGCATCCCACAGGCATCATTCACTGAGTTGAATATATTATTAATTTCAATCACATACAGTTTTATACAAACATATTTCTTTATTGCATTGGCTTTGTACACATTAAAGAACAGCACAGCCCTAGCCGGTTGGGTTCAGTGGGTAGAGCTTTGGCCCTCGGACTGAAGGGTCCCGGGTTCAATTCCGGTCAAGGGCATATGCCTAGGTTGCAGTCTGGATCCCCAGCCCTGGTTGGGGGCGCATGTGGGAGGCAACCAATAGATGTGTCTTTCTCATATTGATGTTTCTCTCTCTGTCCTTCCCCCTCCCTTCTTCTCTCCCTAAAAAGCAATGGAAAAATACCCTCGGGTGAGGATTAAAAAAAAAAAAAAAATGAACAGGACAGTCAGCTAGAGTACCCTAGAGTGAAATGGAAAGATATAGAAATATCTAGGCAACTGTACCACCTTTATAATTAAGCTATTTGCAATCACTAATGATCCCAGCCCCATTTTCAACAATAACCACTAGAAGAAAGAACTCAAACCAAACCTGAGTCTGTTTTGAAGTGAGATCACTTCTCTGAGGTTCTGTGACTTTAAGTCGGGTTGGCATTCAAAGGTTTCTGGGCTCCGGTCCCCAGCGGCCCTAATTAAGAGGTGACTTTGTTATTCTCTCTGACCCACTGTGCTCATCTACTGGGGTTTGTGTCCACTCCGCCTGGGCTTCTGCACAGCTCGGAACTGTGGGGCCCCAGCCCTGGGGGCTCCTTCCCAGCACTGGTTCTATGTGCGCAGTTTCCACCCCCTTTGCTACTAGAATGAGTCCCTGAGGCTTTTTAACATCTTTCTCTTTGCATCTCAACTTTTCTCCTTAAAAAAAGATTTTTTAAAATATATTTTTATTGATTTCAGAGAGGAAGGGAGAGAGAGAGAGATAGAAACATCAATGATGAGAGAGAATCGTTGATCGGCTGCCTCCTGCATGCCCCTTACTGGGGATCAAGCCAGCAACCCTGACTGGAATCAAACCCGGGACCCTTGAGTCTGCAGGCTGACACTCTATCCACTGAGCCACACTAGCCAGGGCCTTAAAAAAGGATTTAAAAAAAATTTTTATTGCTCGGCTGGTGTGGCTCAGTGGTTGAGCGTTGACCTATGAACAGAGAGGTCACGGTTCAATTTCTAGTCAAGGCACATGCCCTGGTTGTGGGCTCGATGCCAAGTGTGGGGCGTGCAGGAGGCAGCGGATCAGTGATTCTGTCTCATCATTGATGTTTCTGGGTAAACTAGAATACACTGAACTATTGGTATATCTGTGGTGTCTGTCAATATCCATTTCTTGTCTGACTCTGTATTCGATTCTGCATGTATAAACACTATAACATACTGAAGAGGTGCAACACACGTGGGGGAAAACAACAAAATTTAGGCACAAAATTAATAAGCCTTAATAAGTAATTTAAGAATAAAATACAGTCCACCTGGGAGAGGCATACATCTTGTTTTCATTCAGTGGGGCGCTCCACTCACTGGCTCACAGTTCTAACTTCCTTTACTAATTTGAAAAATTAGTCACTCTCTATGGTGGTGTGAACAGTGCAAGGAAAGGTCTATTGTATTTTTGATTCGCATAATTCGTGAATACTGTCTATAAATGCTAGTATTTTTTTTCTTTTCTTTTTTTATATTTGTATTGATTTCAGAGAGGAAGGGAGAGGGAGAGAGAAACATCAGTGATGAGACAGAATCATTGATTGGCTGCCTCCTGCACACTCCCCACTGGGGATCGAGCCCGCAACCCGGGCATGTGCCCTGACCGGGAATTGAACTGTGACCTCCTGGTTCATAGGTCGATGCTCAACCATTGAACAGCACTGGCTGGGCACTATTTTCCTCAAAGTTGGAAGTTATATAAAGACCCAAGAAAACTCAAACAAACCATGAGTGTGATGTGTATACATTTACTTTCAAAGAACTTAAACAGAGAGCTTAATCTGAAATGCATTCAAGAAGCAGCAACTTTTGGACTAAGCGATGTCTTCCTTAACAACACTGTGTAGAAATAGCCACTCTTTCAGTAAAACGTTGACCTTTCCTCACCTCTTCCTGGCCCTCTCCGAAAATACCCTTAATAAGGCACAGGGTTTTCTAGGAAACCCTGCCCTTTCTCAGTCCCCAGGCTATCTTCCTCTGTCAGCTCTAATCTCACTCAAACAGCCTGTGGCTATTCTAAAACAGAAGCAGTCGTTTCCCAAACACACATTTATTCTCCCCCCACCCCCCCCAACAGAGATATTCCTCTTTAATGTAGCCTTACTTGGAGTGTGTATGGGTGGGGTCTAGTTAAGCTCTTCATATAAGAAATTTTAATGGTTGAAATAGTTTTTCCTAAATGTTCTTTTTTTAAAAAAATACTCCCTTACTTGTTTTGTTTTGATTTTTAAATATTTTATTGATTTCAGAGAGGAAGGGAAAGGGAAAGAGAGATAGAAACATCAAGGATGAGAGAGAACCATGGATCGGCTGCCTCCTGCACACCCCCTACTGGGGATGGAGCCTGCAACCCCGGCATGGGCCCTGACCAGGAATGGAATCCTGACCTCCTGGTTCATAGGCTGATGCTCAACCACTGAGCCATGCTGGCCGAGCAGGTTTTCTAAACTTCCTATCACCAGGGTACGAATACTCTTCTGGAAAAATTCACTAGTTGTCCAATGCCCTTGCTTCTCAGAAGCACCTACTGCCCAGAACACGTGTCTCTATGGGAGGGAATCATGGGCAAAAGGATATAGAGGAGCAAGTTTCACGGAGCAACTGGGGACCAGGGGGTTGAGTTTCCTGCAGAAACAGGAGTGGATGGAAATCAGAGGCTCATCATTGCCTTGTGTCCGGGGATTTGGTTCAACATAGAAGAGACTGATGCAGGCAGGCTCATTTTTCTCCCTCAGGCCTCACAGAGTAATACCTTTCTGACTCTTTGCATGGGAAAGGTGGTAGGATTTCGGAATCTGCAGCACAGAACTTGTTTGCCAATCTTTGGAGGATGCTGTGAATTTGCAGTGAGCTGCATTGTCACGCTCCTCTGAGTGACTCTGAACGGACGCCCTGAGCCAGCTCCTGCTAACGTGGAGAGAAAACGCATGGACTGCAGAGCCGTGGTGTCAGTTACAGGAGCTGGACAGTCCTTACCAAAAGCAACCTGCTCCAGATCCCCCGGCCCCAGGTCTTAGGACACAGAGCAATGCGGGAGAAGGTGTGAGTCATGATGCCTGTGGGCAATGGTGCTGGCACATCAGGGACGAGGCGCTGGGTGTTGCATGCTGCTCGCATCTGGGAGGAGTGAGAGCCTTAGCGTTTCCTCCACGAGCTTATTAATAGCAGAGGAATAAAGCGAGACAGACCTGTGTGGCACGGATAGCCTTTGAGGAAATGAGCGCTGTCCGCGCAGGCTTCTTCCCACGGGCTGTTTGGTCTCTCTCTGCCCTGGGGAAACAGATGTATTGATCAGATTTTCTGAGAGAAACAGCCGCAGTGGGTTTGGGAGGTGATAGGCCAGGAGTGTGTTGTGTGAGAGCCCAGGAAGTCTGCCGCCAGAGGACTCCGAGGCGGCTAACCTGAGCGGCTGGAACGCGTGGGGAATGTGAACTGTGTCAGGGCTGATCTCTGGTTTAAACTCTCCTCTCCTCCAAAGGACTCGTATGTATGCATATGAGCATAGCCAATGGACACAGACAGTAGGGGGGTGAGGGCATGTGCTGGGGGTGGGAGTGGCTGGGGAGAGGTCAATGGGGGGAAAAGGAGACATATGTAATACTTCAAACAATAAAGAATTTAAAATAAAATTTTATATATATAAAGTTGAGCATTGAATATATATATTCTCCTAGCCCAGTGATGGTGAACCTTTTGAGCTCGGCGTATCAGCATTTTGAAAAACCCTAACTTAACTCTGGTGCCGTGTCACATATAGAAATTTTTTGATATTTGCAACCATAGTAAAACAAAGACTTATATTTTTGATATTTATTTTATATATTTAAATGCCATTTAACAAAGAAAAATCAACCAAAAAAATGAGTGTCATAGGTTCGCCATCACTGTCCTAGCCTATTAGGTAACATTGACTTTGGACATATCTTATTCAAAACCATTCTATTCCAGACTTAAGGAGTCGCCGATGAAAACAGTCTTAAAGAGTAACCATCCCTACCCTTAAACCTCCAATGCTGTAAAATAGACCAGAAATTAAAAACACTCTGTGTAGCTATGAAATTGAAAAACAAAATATACACGATCTGAGATGTCAACTTAATGGAGAGAGAACATAAGCTGCATTATATTTATGTGTGTGTTAATGCAACATTTCCTGTATTTTATTCCCAGACTGAACCCACCCTCTAGGGCAGCGGTTCTCAACCTGTGGGTCGCGACCCCTTTGGCGGTCGAACGACCCTTTCACAGGGGTTGCCTAAGACCATCCTGCATATCAGATATTTACATTCCGATTCATAACAGTAGCAACATTACAGTTAGGAAGTAGCAACGAAAATAATTTTATGGTTGGGTCACAACATGAGGAACTGTATTTAAAGGGCCAGGAGGTTGAGAACCACTGCTCTAGGGAAACATGAGTAAGTGGGTGTGAACGTACAAAATGAATTTACTGACTCATACAATAACTGAGAAGTTCGGGGACCTGGCTTCAGGTGGCAGCTGGATCTAGCACCTCAAATGATGGCGTGAGGACCCCCTTTCTCCATCTTTCAGCGCCAGCTGCTCTGCCTTGGCCTCCTCAACAGGAGGGTCCTGCCGTGTGATGGTTCCCAGCAGTTACAGATTCATATTTTTCCCTTGGTAACCCCAGAAGAAAGCAAGTTTCTCTTTCCCTATATGTTCAGTCCAAGTCCTGGAATCGAATGTCAGGGTTGGGTCCCAGACGGAATCACCTGACTCAGTTACACGGTAGCCATGGTGATGGAATGCACCTGATAGGTCTGGCTGAGTTGCCCACCCTCCCCAGGAGCTAAATGGGCTGAAAGTGGATGAGGAAATCAGTATAGTGTCATCAGAAGAGAAAAGGATAGATAGGTGCTGAGCAGACAAAGCAACAGGTCTACACTTGGGTAAATATGTTGGGTTTATTTAAGGACATGAGACTTTTTTTTTAAAGCAAGTCCTTTACACTCAAATAGGGGTAGCCCCCTTAGGAAGCTATATGCTTATTCAACTCATGCTGCCTTTTACTCAACATGTGGCTTTTTATGTTGTTGTTTTTTTTTAATGTATTTTTAAAATTGATTTTAGAGCAGAAGGAAGAGGGAGAGAGAGAGAGAAACATCAATGATGAGAGAGAATCATCAATCGGCTGCCTCCTGCATGCCCCACACTGGAGATCGAGCCCGCAACCTGGGCATTTGCCTTGAACGGGAATTGAACCATGACCTCCTGGTTCATAGGTCAATGCTCAACCACTAAGCCACTCCACTAGGCTCAACATGTGTGTGTGTGTGTGTGTGTGTGTGTGTGTGTGTGTGTGTGTTTTAATTGAATTGAGTTAGTTTACAAACTATAAAGTAAAATTTGTCTCATTGCTTTATAATTACATAACATCTACACTAATAAAAGAGAAACATGGTAATTGGCGTACGACCGCTACCCTTTTCATTGGCTAATCAGTGAGTATATGCAAATTAACTGTCAGCCAAAATGGCGGCCGGCAGCCAGGCACTGAAGCGAGCACGAGGCTTGCTTGCTGCAGTTGTTCATGGACTAGCAAGCTAATACATTATTTTCATTAGAATTGATTGAAAGTCATTATTTATGCAAGGGGAGGCCCTAGTCATTTATTTTTGCTGTTTTAGTCCTTATGCCTTTTACAGATCTGATTTAAATGCTGGATTGCTAGATTATTAGTTTTGTGATCTTGGACACATTCCATAATTTTGTTGAGTGTTACTTTTTTCTTATCTGCAAAATGAGAATTCCAGCATTCCCCCCAAGAATGTTCAGAATTCTCCAAATGCCCTTAGCACACAGACGCTGTTCAATAAATGTCTATTGCTTTGTGAATTTCTGTAGTTGTGTGCTGCGGTAATTTATATTGTAGATAGTCTCATGTCAATAAAAGACATTTATCAAAGAACACTTTGTCCCCTACCTGTTTATTGCTATCTGACAGAGCAACTGGACAATCACAGGGAATTAATTTTAGCAAGTAAGTAGAGTAAATGGCTCAAATAGTAGCTTTGCAGAAACGTAAAAAAAAAATTAAATCAGTTAGCTAGTTTTTGAGAAACCTGCAGAGTGCTTTGCACTTTATCTTGCAGCTGCTTCATGTCTTTCGAAGCAAACGATGTGATAAGTATCTCACTATTCCTGCTTCACTGAAGACCTGGTGTCTAAAGGAATTTGAGATTCCTGCCCTTTAGTAATTGATTAGAGAAGTCAATTCATAAACATAATAAACATAAGCAATACCCTATAGCTATAATGTAGCAAGTTAAAACTGAGGTCATGAAGGTGGAGCCCAACCTAATATGATTGGTGTCCTTATAAAAAGTGAAAATTTAGAGACTATGTTAGGAAGAATGCCATGTTTTCATGAAGAAGGCCATCTATAAGCCAAGGAGAGACTTAAGCAAATCCTTTTCTCACAGCCCTCAGAAGGAACTACTACTGCCAACACTTCTGTTTCACATTTTAGCCTCTAGAACTGTGAGGCAATGACTTTCTGTTGCTTATGACACTCGGTTGTGATACTTTGTTTTGGCAGCCCTGGAAAACAAATATAAATAATAAAATATCAATTTTTTAAAAAATCCGATATGTTTCATTGTTGTTATAATTTATAGCAAATGGAAGGCTAATCTCTCTAGTACCTAAAGAGGTTATTGAAATTGATGAGATAAAGGCCAACTGTCTAACAGAAAAATGGACAACATATATGAATGAGCCCTTCATAGAAAAGAAAATACAATGGCTCTTCAATATATGAAATGATGTTCGATCTGCCTCTTAATATGATAACACTGAGAAATCATTTGTAATCTATCTTAGGAAAGTCAAAAAATGGATAGCACACCATTACTGAGACTTTAAAAAGACAAAAATTCTTATATGTTAGTAGTGGGGATATACATTGATGCAATCCAAGAAAACCAATTTAGAAATCTTCACCAAAGTTACAAATACACGTATGATTACATATTTCTCTTCTGGGAACTTATCCTACAGGTATAAATAAATATGTAAAATGCAAAGTTATTCATAAATGTTTGTGATAGCTGCAAAAATGTCTATCATTGAGAGACTGAGTTCGGGGAATATACATGCAATCTAACTCGATAAAACTATCCTATATAATAAAAGGCCAGCAATCATAATTGTAGTGGCCGGAACGACCGCTCGACCAGTCACTATGAGGTGGGGGGCCAGTGAGGGGAACTGGGTGGCTAGCAGCGGAGGTGGGGTAGGACCTGGGGCCGGCAAGGGGAACCAGCTGGCTGGCGGGGGCGGCAGAGTGGCACTGGGGACTGGTGAGCGGGTGGAAGATGGTCCTGATCGCAGGATAGGCCTAGGGACTGTACCCGTGCATGATTTCATGCACTGAGCCTCTAGTCTTTACATAAAATAGATTAGAATTATTTCCCACTACTTGAAAAAGAGTAGGCAAAACAATGCAAAACAAAATTCCAAAAATGGAATTTAAAAAATGATCTAAGGAGAATAATTATTGGATGAAGACTAACTCCTTAGGGACCTACTTTGACAGGGACAATACCCATTTGGGTAGGTCAGTCATTTTTCAGCAGATCCTTGCCTTTTTTTTTTTTTTTAAATACATTTTTATTGATTTCAGAGAGGAAGGAAGAGGGAGAGGTAGAAATGTCAATGATAAGAGAGTATCATTGATTGATTGTCTCCTGCATGCCCCCTACTGGGGATCCAGCCTGCAACCCGAGCATGTGCCCTTGACCGGAATCGAACCTGGGACCTTCCAGTCCGCCGTCCAACGCTCTAGCCACTGAGCCAAACCAGCCAGGGCACAATCCTTGCCTCTTAAAGGAAGCTTGACCTCCCTGTGGTTCTGCCTCTTAGTGCAAAAGGAAGAGGAACTTTTATGAGCTTATTCCTGAGATTGGGTTTCTCCCTGAGCATTTGTAAGACGCTGGTTAAATACTGAGGAACAACGTGTCTACCAGCCTAAGCATGGGGAGGACTGTGCCCCTACCTTCCTGGTGCCAAGATCCGAGAAGGTTGCTCCTGGGCAGATGGCTGGACAGACTAAAGCATTAGTTTGCTGAGCCTCTGAGCTCGCTAATTAATTCTTCCGTTTACCAGGATTTAAAATGATTGTTCAAAAACAAGACATCCTTTAAAATAAATGCGAGGTGAAAGTCTCAACACGATATTGATTAAGATGGTTATTTCCAACAGCCGAACGTTGTCATTCACTCACAGAATTGCCTCTCGCGCCCTGTTGGCTTAATGAAGCTGTTTGAGGTTTTGTAAAAAGATTAGCTGCCGTTTTTAATATTCGTGTTCTCCTTGGCTTGCGTTTTCCAGTGTTCCAGTTAAAACGGTAAATGGAATTTCATAGCGGATTTCATCTCGCAAGGCAGATACATAACATCATTGACATTTATTGCTGAGAAAGTGAAATACGTAGGACTGTGACTTGGATGCCTTGGGTACTGAGAATTAAAAATTGTAAATTCTAGTTTCGACACCGCTGCTTACTATGTTACTACATGTCACCTCTCTCCTGGATATTTCTTCCTCCCTGGAAAATATGAAACCTGAATACCGGCCTTTCTCATGCAGAGCCGTGAGACTGAACTAAGTGTCTGTTACAAAGGCGACTGAGATCATGTAGTATTTTTATTCTACACGAGATTATAAAAAAGAAAACAAAGGCTTCAGGTTTTTAAGGTATAGAATCCTTTGAATTTGTTAGAGGAGTTTTGGGGCGGCCTCTTTTTATAGCGGAATTCTGGTATTGAAAGTGGGTATGTGTAAATGCAACCCTTGCAACTCTTCGTGTAGGTCTATAAAGAAAATCTCAAGAGCATTTTTATAATAAGACAGGCTCTCTGAGTGTGTACGATTCCCTTAGAATAACAAGCACATTTTGAAGGATGCTATAAATTGGACAGGTTGCTATTTGAAAAAGGAGCACTATAATCCAAAGACCCGAGATCTAAAATAATTCAGGACGCAATCATTTTTTTAACATATAGCTTCAGATGCACATGATAAAAACAGGTTAGTGAGTGTAAATGAAATCAAGACACATCCTCTCCTTATTCCCCCCCCCTTTATTTTTTATCATTATGAGCATCTCTCTTTGGGGGGGAACACTAGAGAACCTTTAGAAAAGCAGGTTCTTGTGTTCTTTTAATCTGGTGATGTGGGAGGGGGAATTTGATGAGAATATCAAAGGTCTAATGGAGACTAGAGAGGAGGCTATTATCTTTATTAAATACGCAAGTGGATGTAATTTTTGTAGGCTCAATAAAACTTATATGTTCTCGTAAGTTATGAAAACTATTAGAAAGTTGGATTATCCATCAGCAACTGGCAAACTTAGTGCCATTATTGTGGTCTAGAACACTAAATTAGCTTCTGAATTATTCAACATTTTAAAATGACAACTATAGACTATGTAAAAGGAAAAAATGCTTAAGATTTTTTCTGTATAGAATTCTTAAATTTTATTAAAGAGGTTTTGGGTGGGCTCTTTTATTTTTTAAACTAAAGGCCTGGTGCATGAAATTTGTGAACTCCGGGGGGGG